>NC_056741.1:82950361-83097861 GCF_019279795.1 Protopterus annectens
TTTATTTTAATGTCATCTATCTCCCTCTCCTTCCCCTGGTCCTCCAAGCAAAATCTGTCCCACCCATGCGTTCCTGTGGTCCTGGATCTGAGGGAATACGTTGTTTGTTCGCTAGTCTTTCTGATCTTCGGGGCCCTAAAAAAGTTTCAGTATCTTCATGAAAAGAATCTAACTCATCCAAATAGCCATTTCTTGGTTCAAATCTATCCTGAAATTCCACTCTCTTATTTCTTCCTGAGTCTTTTATAGGCCCAGTTTTATAGTTGGAAATATATTTACCATGATTTTTCCATACCTTCTGAAATGGGGGGGGGGGGGGTAACTGTTACCCTTCTTGTACTGATCCCTATCCCTAGAAAGTTTACCTTGCTTCCTTAAATAAACCTTATTAATCTTGATTTCAACTCTTTTTAAAATTTTGGTATATAAATTCTCATAGTCATCAAACAGTAAGTCATTAACAATTTCATTCTGATAGTCATTCACCTCTTTAAAAAGTTTCTTCAACTGCACTTCATTATATTTAATCAGTTTAGACATCAAAGTGAAACCACAGTCATCAAAAAAAGCTTGTAAATCAGTCAAGACATTTTCCGTATAATGTATACTGAAAGGGTATTTGTAAAACCTGAGTCCCTGAGGAACTATTTTGTAAACCAAACACTGATGTAAATAATTATTGTCGATTTGTAAACACTTATATTTATACAATATTTTCTCAAAATTAAACAGTTTGTCTTTCAAAGTCATTTCCCGGTCTTTAACAGTATTGTCTTTGTTGACTTGAACTCCCTCACAGTGGGCGTTAGAATTAAATGTTCTGTCAAAAGAAAACACTTTGTCTAAAATGTCCTTATAACCGGAAGAAAGACAATCTTTGGCTTCCACATGCTGCCGCACTCCAACAGAGTTGGATGCCGCATTTTCAATGGTCTGTTGATTAACATGTACAGTACCTTTAAGCTGAGTAGGTCTGGACAACCGACCAAGATTTTTTCCTTCATTCAACGACTTGTCTCCAGAAGAAGAGTGAATTTCTTCTCTTTCAAGAGAGTACCTATGGTTTTGCGCCTCTGCTCCTTCAGTCGTCTTCTTTCCACCATAACTCCGAATACCCGAGCATGGAGATGACGTCACCGGCTGCGCTGGGAGATGACCTACGGTACTCGTGCTTGTTCTCGTCCTTGTGGCAGGATCCTCTTGTGAAAACAATTCAATGAGCTTGGTGAGATCTCCACGCAATGTGGAGATCTCCTCTCTTAGACGGGATACCTCACGTTGAGTTTCAAGTAAATTTATACTGTCATTGAACGGAATGTCCAAACCCACCATAGTGGAATCGTTTAGCGTTTTTTCCATAATCAAGGCACCGAATATACACAGTACAAAAGTTTAAAATAAACACCGAAGTGTTTAAGTCTGTCTGTAGACAAACACGGAGGAAAAAACAACCAAATCACGAAAAAATGTAGTACTCCACCAAGAAAAAAGTCAAAACTCCGTGTAGACAGACCAGATAGTTACTTTAATCACACAAGTAAAAACCATTTCAACTGAATTTGAACTTGTTATACAAGGTTTATTTATTTATTTATTTCAACATTACAGAAGGATTTTCTTAAAAACTTGAAACCATAACATTATATGGTCACATTCATATACATAGGGGTAGACCATCTGTTTCCTATGACTATTATATCAAATATTGTAAGAATCGTTACCTTGCTAGTTGTTTTGATTAACTGTATTCATACTAAAAGTTTATGCATTTTTACAAATTAATCTACAAAACAACACAACTTATTATATACTGATGTTGAAATTTAATGTTTAAAAATTATCAATTAAAACTTTCAACATGTATTTTTTAGAATATTAACTGCATAGCATGTTTTGTAATGATATTTTAACATATAAAAAGTTTACATTTTTTGCACAAAAAAAGAAGTTTACATTTACATTTTTACTATGTATACTTTTCATGCATCTATTTAATTAATTTTTTATTGTATATAGCTTTTTACAGTTTTTTAATAGTTCACATTCTCATCAGGTTTATATACACTTCATTTTTAACCACAGCAATCACTTTAAATATAATAAATTTATTGATTTATAACATATCAATTGTTTAGGCACATACATACTTTTAAATGTATTTCAAAGGATATTTTAAATGTTATTTTGAAATCAAACAACCTTAGATGGTATATAACCACTTATTCATTTACAATGTTTGTCTTTAAAATTACATGAAATTGTGAAACTGCTTAATTGTTATTCAATCTACAGGTTTAATTATCAATTAAACAATTAGAATTTTTAAAAAAATCTGTATAAAAATCAGAGGCACCTTGTATCCAGTATTCTGATGAAGTCTGCTTTGGGCAGACGAAAGCGCTCATTCAGTTGAAATAGTTTTTACTTGTGTGATTAAAGTAACTATCTGGTCTGTCTACACAGAGTTTTGATTTTTCTTGGTCAAATAGTTAGTTGTCAATGATTTTCCTGTCAAAACAATGGGATATATATATATATATATATGTATCTCTGATTATGTAGCCCAGGCAGGTATGACCCTAACCCTGAGCAGTATCCTTCCTTCACCAAGAATGATGCCACAATATAGAGACAAGATGATCAGCTTTAACAATTGGCTTAATGTCTGGTGTCATTCAAAGGGGATCCAGTGTCTGTCTGCCTGGGATGACATGCTTGACAAGCCACGCTGCTTCGCAAGGGACGGCTTGCACCTGTCACCCCTGGGATTCCGGATATTGGCTAAGGCTCTTGCCACCCCCATAGTGCCTTTTTTAGGCAAGGCTCAAATTCTAAACCTACCACCCTAGAAAACAAAATGGGAAGAAATTGAGGGTAATGCTGCTCAATGCCAGAAGTCTAAATCTCAAAATGCACGCACTGAGGCCCTCCTCAGTATGGAGAACATCGATGTCTGTGCTGTAACTGAAACCTGGTTCAAGGCTCCTGAGAGCACCCCGGCACTATTAGGTTTTACTCATATCATGCTTCCGCCCCAAAACCCGGACCACTCCACAAAAGGAGGGTGTATCCATATTCATAAAGGATACTCACACCTCCAGGTTGGTGGCAACGCATGAAGCTTCGGAACCCATCCAGGTGCAACTAACAATAGGCAAAACTGCTCTACAAATTGTAGCATGCTACAGGCCACCCTCTCAAACTCAGGAACCCCACACAGCCTTCCTGAAGACACTGGAGGGTATAAATGTATCTCCAAACACCATCATATTGGGTGACTTCAACTACCCGAATATAGACTGGGAACATTACTCAAGCCCTAACTTTCTAGCCCAACGGTTCCTGGAGTTCATAAATTCAAATGCCATGGAACAGCTAGTCACTGTTCCCACGAGAGGAGAAAATATACTAGATCTCATTGTCACAAACATGGGGACAAAATGCTCCACACCGAAGTATATCCCTCATTGGTGAGATCTGATCATAAACTAATCTCACTGGAAATCCACATCCCGGCCCCCCCCCCAACAAAAAAGACCGTAGTGAAGAAATCCTCTAAAGCAAAATTCACAGTACCCAAGACTGGTGTGGTATCCTTCAAGGCCCCTGAGTCAGAGGAAACCACAACCCAAGCTGCGGAAGCCCTTACAAATGCCTTCTATGAACACCTCCAGGACTGCATGGATCAGGCAATCCCAAATAAAACCAAGACTCTTTCCACAAAGGGCAAACGTCCAGTCTGGTGGACCCCAGCCATTAACAAACTTTGCAATAAGAGGAGAAAGCTATTACATGATAGAACAAAATCCATAAAAGGGAAGTCACCCCTGATCATTATTAGTAAAAAAATACGAGCACTCATAAAATCAACTAAGGCCAATTTTGAGAGAAAAATTGCCATGGATTCAAAGGACAATCATAAGGCCTTTTTCAGCTATGTTAGGAACCTGGGTGGAAACTCACAGATATGCTCAGAATTAGTCCAAAATGATACAAAAATCACTGAACCCACAGACATTGCCAACATACTGGCAGACAGGTTCAGTGCAAACTTCACCCCCTCTCCCCTAAAGGAGAGATAACTATCCCAGCCGAGTGTAGCCTCCCGGACATCTCAAATGCAGGTGAAAGCTGCTCTCTAAAGCTAAAAACACAGCATCAATGGGACCGGATGGTGTCCCCGGCTGTGTGCTACACGAAAGCTAAATGAGGAATTAAACCCGCACATAAGGCAGCTGTTTAATCTCAGCCTTACCACAGGATACGTGCCCAAGGAGTGGCGACGGCAACTGTGGTCCCACTCCACAAAGGTGGCCTCACGGACCCTGGTAATTACCGCCCATAAGCTTAACAAGTCTAGTCTGCAAAGCTATGGAGAGGATCATAATGGAGCTCATAAACAAAGATATAGGGGACTTGCAGACATTGGACCCGACCCAGTTTGGCTTTGTCAAGGGAAGATCATGCCTTTTGAACTTGGTCGACTTCTTCAAATAGTCACCAAGGCCATTGATGAGGGAAAGGCAGTCCATACAGCCTACCTTGACCTTGCAAAGGCTTTCACACAATACCCCACTCGGGTATTGTAGAAAACTTACCAGCTTAAATGTAAACCCATATGTCACAAGATGGGTTGCAAACTGGCTTAAGGACAGAACCCACAGGGTTAGAGTTGCTGGCGCTGTGTCAGACTCCAAGCCGGTCACAAGTGGTGTCCCACAGGGCTCGGTCCTTGGCTCCTATTGTTTGGCATCTACTTCTCAGAAGTACAGGCCAACATGGGAGGACTTTGGCTGACAAAGTTTGCAGATGACTGCAAACTGGGCCATAGTGGAAAGTGCATCGGACACTGATATCCTTCAGAAGGGACTCACGGAAACAGATAGCTGGTGCCAGAGCCATGGCCTGAAGTTAAACGCCAAAAATGTATAGTCATACCCTTCGGGAAAAAAAGGTAACCCCAAGCTACCATATAGGTGGCAATCCACTAAGCACAGAAGAGGTTATCAGGGACCTGGGGACCCAGGTTGACAGTGGCCTTTCTTTGACACTCACATTGCTAAAGTGGTTAGAAAGACCTTCTACATTGCCCACCTGATCATGAAGGATTCACATCCAGATCTAGTGAGGTCATTGTTCCCTGTACTCTTCACTTATCAGACCAGTGATCGAGTACAATGCCCCATTCGGGATGTATCTCACCCGACATCTGCAGCAATTGGAGAGACCCCAAAAGTTCCTCACCAAAAGGATAAAGGGACTCCAAAATCTGTCATATGCTGCCAGATTGAAGAAACTCCAGCTCTATTCAGTCGCATACCGTCTGCTCAGAGGTGACATGTGCCTGACATACAAGGCCATGTCCAACCCGGAGTTAATGGACATGCTCCACCTCAAAAATCCAAATCCACCAAAACCACTAGAGCAAGCGACTTAAACCTTAGCACGGATATAAATAGGACGTGCTGGAGGGATAGATTTATCACTCAGAGACTCCCTATGCTGTGGAATAAAATCCCAGTCCATGTGAGGCAGAGCACCTCGCTGACTCTGTTCAAGAGAAATCTAGACCTGTGGATGGGAGATCGTAGGTTTACCCCGGGAATCATCTCTGGGTCACTGCTGGACAGAGGCACAACAAACTAATGGGCACAGTATTTTTTCATATAAGGGGTGGCGTAAGCCACAATAATTTGGGCTAGGCTTATAAATGCCTTAGGGCAGATAGCCTAGTATAAACCTATGAACCTATGAACCTATATATATATATATATATATATATATATATATATATATATATATATATATACATACATATGTGTGTGCGTGTGTGTGTGTGTGTGTGTGTGTAAATGCCTGTATTGCTTGATCAAAAAAACAAGATATAGAAGCTCAACTTATTAAGCATAAGTGCTCAAAATGCAGGATTTGAATCATAAAAAGGCAGTACAGTCTTTTTGATTTTTCTGCTGTGGAGAAAGTTCCCTGTGCCCATAACTTCCTTACTGATTTTATATACCGACTGCAAAGTCATGAGCTTATCAAACTTAAAAAAAAAGCAACTGCAGCAGATGTGACTAATTTGCTTATGTGTGAGATACTGGTGCAGTGGGCATAAGGTATTTTGCCCTTTCTCCACTGCAGTGTAACCTCAGAATTAATATATATGATTAGTATGGGGTGTGGCGAACAAAGCCTCCCCACATGGGGGAAGCCGATTACACTCCTGCAACAAAGAAGAGTTTATTACCGTTTTATGTTTTAATAGCCTGCATTTCCAAAAATAGTGCTTATTAAGTTGAGCTCTGACACATTGCTTTTTCAATTATATATCTATGTCACTCTCTCTCTCTCTCTCTCGATATATATATATATATATATATATATATATATATATATATAGTTTCACTTTACAATCCCGAAAAACTGAAATATCAAAATTCGGTATCTCGAGACTGTAAAGCTGAACATTGAAAAACCCGAAACCCCAATAGCTCGAATTTCAAAATCACGACTGCCCACCTACACACTCACAAACAAGCATACACACACCTTTCTCCTTACACTACAAACCAACAAAACACACACAAACACAACAAAACAAACACAGGTGCAGACCCTACATATAAGCAGGGGGGGGGGGCAAGCCCCCAGCACCCACCACAGGGGCACAAGAGAATAATTCAGGGGCACAGGAAAATAATTTTCTTGGGTGGCGAAAGCCAGGGTACCTTTTTGGCTAGGCTTATATAGGCCCTAGGACTAATAGCCTAGCACCTACCTATGACCCTATGAACCTATGTTGGGGGTTGCACCCCCCCAACACCCTCGCTATTTATATATACTAACTCCGAGGTCACACTAAAAACACAAACACACAAAAACCACCACTACACATTCTACACTCCCGTTGCACAAACACACATCACATACATACAAATACCCCCACTCTCAACACTTACACACTAACAATCTTACCTACCTACCATAATCCACACCAAACACACTCACACACACACTAAACTGCCTAGCCAAAACCCCTAGTAAAACATCACTTACCTGAATTTCCAGCTACATCTACATACCACGCTGCACATCATGAACACAGCGAATCCCATGGCACGTAAGCACCTCCACAAATGCAGATTCGACATTTCCAAATTCGGGATTCTGCGTTTTCATGCAAGTGCATTTTCAACACTTCGGTATTGAGCTACTGAAATTCGATATTTCAGTAGTTCGAGAAACTATATATATATATATATATATATATATATATATATATATACTTTTATGTTTTGAATTAACAAATAATTGAATTCTACTACACTGAGACCAAAAACACTAAAGAACAAAACACTGACACTGCTAAATACCGAACCTTAAAATATCAAAAAAACAAAAACAAAATGCCCAACCACCACATGCCCACAACCTAAAACAATTCTGTCTTTATAGTTTTGCAGAGGGCTATGCCTCCCTGCACCCCCCCAAACCTCCTACAAATTAAATATTCCAACTCCGAGATTGCACTACATTAAAATAACCGTCTGGTAGATGTATTCTGCCAAAACACTAAAACTGCTAAATACCGACTATCACACCATTGAAAATCAAAATGTAGATGATATGTTTCTGTGTCTGTACCACTGCAGTAAACCAACATAGTGTAGCTATGATGTTCTAAAACAATGTAGTTTTTACTTTTCTATAGCATTTCTAGTATGACTGTGAAGAACTGACTAACACAGTTCTTCACCAGTCTGTAAAAGCATATTATAGCTTTTGCTTCTCATTTACCACTCAATTTATGCATATAGCACCAGTGTTTATTTACTTTAACACTTTTCTCTAAATGGTAAATATAACTTTCAATTGTTCCACCCCCCCCCTTTAAATAACCACATGAAACACATAGAGACATTTGACGACCTTTATTAAACTCTATTATACAATGAACTTTATACACACAAAACCAACATTAGTTATCTTCCTCAGCAACGATGATCTCAGGGCAGCATCACCACTCACCTTGGATGAATATACCTAAGGCAGTGTACCTACTCACCCACATAAGAAGGCAGTGTACCTACTCACCTCACCTTCATAGCAAACCATTAACCAATAACCACCTTCTTTAGAGGGGGAACAGAAGAGGACAATCCTGTCCCCCTTCTCCGCCTCAAATTGCCCACATCTTCCATCCATACACAAAAAATGGGAGGGTGGGAGAGCCACCAACTCACGCCAAATGTACCTACTTCCTTTAATCCCTAACACTTAATCCTGTCAGAACTCCCTCCTTCCCCTACCTCACTTCCTTTCACATCTCCCTCTCTCTTTAACCCTTTCACCACCACAATCCCACTATCCTATCCAACTACAACTCCTCACCTTAATTTATACCTCTATACTCTCCCCACACCCCTTTATTCCTTATTCGTGGGACCGGGACAACTTAGTTTGTCCCAAACTATGTTTGTCCCGTCCCCCCTTTAAATAACCACACCAAACACATAAAGACATTTGACGACCTTTATCAAACTCTATTATACAATGAACTTTATACACACAAAATCAACATTAGTTATCTTCCTTAGCAATGATAATCTCAGGGCAGCGTCACCACTCACCCTGGATGAATTTACCTCAGGGCAGCATACCTAATCACCCTGATACCTCCTCCACTGGGGCAACGTAGCTATTCACCCACATAAAGAGGCAGCATACCTGCTCACCTCACCACCATACCAAATCCATTAACCAATAACCACCTTCTTTAGAGGGGGAACAGAAGAGGACATTCCTGTCCCTCTTTTCCGCCACCAGCCTAGTCCCAGGCTGTTCCCCATCCAAAACCCTATCTGCAATGACATCCGCTAAAAAGAGCTTCAAATGTAAATTAAAAAGATCCAATCCTACATCATTAGGTGTACTCCATCCGTTCGGTACCAAGACTCCTCTCCATTCCCAAAATCTCTATGGTCAATGGTATGCATCTCCAAAATTCTTAACTGCCTAGTCAGCCTGTGATTAACACACCTTCTGACCCTTTCAATTGCCCTATAACTATACGCAGCCCTCCAACACAAATGAGGAACCAACTCTGATGACACAATTTCCATACCCAGGTACAATGACTGTAATCTCATCAAATCCTGCAGAATAATGTCCACTAATTGTTTTTTAGAAACAATGCCCAAGTCATTGCCCCCCAAATAAATGACTAGTTTACAAGGACAACCCACCTTCAGTTTAGCCCTCTCAAATTCATGCAACAACCCATCCCACCTAAGACCCCTAACACCATGCCAAGTCACTGACCACCCTAAATGTGATAAACCCAAATTTTCCCCATCATCCCTAACTAAAGCACGTTTCTCTGCCAAGTGGATGTACGAATGCCCCAAGATGATAATGTGCTTCCCTAAAAGAAAAGAAGAAAAATTAATAATCAGACCACAACTTATCTAATATGAGACAAAAATGCATTGGAAGACCACCTCCCTACTCTTTTAATCAATTCAATGGAACTACCGTCTCTAGCTAAATCTGAGGCCGTACCTATCCTGAACGAGTGAGCTGCAAACCTCTCCACTGGAAATCCCATGCAACATAAAATCCTCCTCACCAAAGTTATAAATCTACTACTCAACACCACCTTCCCATCCATTGAACAAAAAATTCCACCTCTTCATAAATTCTTTATCCCACATTACTGGACAAAGGCAATGATTCCTGTCCGATTTAAGGACCATCACACATCCCCTACCCAACTGATCTGTCTTACTCCTCCTTAATGCAATAGTAACCTCACCCTCCCCTATGATAACATCCTTCCAACATAATGAGCCTAACAACTCCGAAATATGGAAAGCGCCAAAATATAACCATGTACATAATGCACCCCACATAAAGTAATCTGAAGACCCCCTTTGCAACAAACCTAACCCTTTCAACAAAACTTTCAATATAACTCTCGTAAGCAGACATCAAATATCCCTATGTTCCACCACCACTCTCCCCCAACCCCTCAACATATGCCCTACTATCCAAGACTTAGTGAAATCCTGCAACCCTGCTACCTTAGCAAAAATGCTAATTGCAGCCAAATCCACCTTAACTGTCTGCAAAGCCATGCCTAGCCCCCAAGCATGAGCTACATATCGCAATAGTAATTCCTCCAACCATACCCCTTCCTCTTCTGGCAGCTGCAAAATAAACCCCACCATATGCCTTCCTCATAGAAGGGGCCCAGGAATGCCATACCAGCCACCTGGCTACATCGACCCAAGATTCCACACTTCCTCTGGCAGATTTCTGGCACCTCCTCCACCCATGGAACCAACCCTCGAAACCTGCAAAACTGAAATCTGGAAAAGCTATCAGCAATCTCATACCTTACACCAGGCACATGCACTCCTGTAAAAGAAAAATTTATTAAGAGGCTCTGCAAAACCAATTTACATAATACCAACAATAACAAACCCAACTTCACCATCTTCTTTTGCAATATCCTCACTACAGCCATATTGTCAGAGTGAAAAACTACACTTTGGCACTCAATTGCTCCTTCCACACCACAGAAGCTGCCTATATAGGCATCAACTCTAGAAAGGCCACATCCCTCTTCCATACCTCCTTTCAATCCCGTGGCCATTCAGCCGTAAACCACCGACCCCTGAAATAGGCCCCCATGCCAGCACCCCCAGCTGTGTCTGTAAACAACTCTTGCCCGACCCAGTCTGACTTCCAAAAAAATATCCCATTAAATTGCTGCAAAAACCCATTCCACAACACCAAGTCCTCCTGCAACAGTTGGGTCACCCTAACCCAATGGTGTTTGCTCTGACCCCCTTTCAGCAAATACGCCACTGACCTGCAAAAAGCTCACCCTGGGTGCACCGCTCGACAGGCAAAATTCAAAAGCCCAAGCAATTCCATAACTGAATGAATCTGAATCTTATCCTTACCCAACACCAAAGGTATAACCAACCTAAGCCTCTCTATTTTATTCTCAGGTAAACAAAACAGTCCCTGCTCCACATCAACTGTTAATCCCAGAAATTCTAATGCTCTTGCCGAACCCTCCATCTTATGCTGAGCCAATGGTACCCCTAACTCATCACACATAATCATAAACTCCTGCAACCCCTCCTGTGCTCCTACCATTCCTTTGCACAAAAACTCATCTAAATAATGCACTGCCTTTTGAGTACCCACACTCTGCTGCCAAATCCAGTGCAATACTGTACTGAACTTATCAAAAGTTGCACATGCCACTCAACAACCCATAGGCATAGCTTTATCGAAGTAGTACTTATCACCTACCCACATCCCCAGTAGTGGCCAGTCCTCACTCCTAATAGGCAACAAATGAAAAGCCAGCTCAGTGTCAAAGTTAACCAACCATGGCTCCCTAAATTCCCTAATCACTTTCACTGCATCATCTAAGGAAACATAATGCACCCTAAGCTCCCCTTCTACAATAAAATCATTTACTGAATTCCCTTCCGGATACAACAAGTGATGTATCACTCTGAATTTCCCCGCTTGCTTCTTCGGCACCAACTCCAAAGGTGACACCCTGTAAATACTAAAAGCTGGACTGTCAAAAGGATCCAATAACCACCCTGCCCAACACTCTTTCTCCACTAAAGCCTCCAAGATGTCCTCTTTACCTTAAACAGATTGTAGATTCTTGCAATACCCCCCACCCCCTCCCACAGTGGACTTAATAGGAAACCCCCCTTGAAATCCTTGTATTATCTCCTCTTTGATGGCTTGACCCAGTAACCAATAAAGCATACCCTGGCGAACCTCCACCTTAATGGGGAACGGTGCCCCTTCCTCTATTGCCTCTAAAGAACCCGAGTCCAAATCCCCAAGACTCACGAAAATTACCCCTCCCCCGGACCGGTTGAAAGCCTTGCAAGAAGCCTTGCCCACAAAATCCACCCTCATGACCCATAACATTAGAGTTCCATGTGGACAGATCTTGCCGACCACAGCCAATGGCCAAATGACTCCCTCCACATCTTGAAGAAATGTGTGCAAATTTACACCCCACCCATGAACAGGAGCCACTATTAAATGACCAACACACACCCACTATTTCCTCCCCACTCAACCTTCTATTAAAGCCACCGTAACTATCCATCATCGTAGCCAACCATAGATCTGGATGACGCACCTCCCAACGAAGTGACTGGTCCACAGCCTTCTGTTTGCAGAAATGCTGATCGTACCAGAGCCACACATTACCCGGCCTTAACCATTGAGCTTCCTGAATGGTAAGAAAATAGCCTAGAAGTGGCAGGGTCAAAGACCCGTCCTTCTCCAGCTGCACTGCCATAAAATAAATAAAGCCGACCATCCAATTATCCCATGTCATAGGGCAAAGTTTACCTACCCTCTGCCTTCCCAATGCCGCTAAAGCCACCAAGTCCTTGTTATTAGAGGACTCTGCTTCCACTAGCCATTGGACCCCTTCCGCATCGATCAGTTCAAACAAATCCACATACTCTCCTTTCCAAATTTTTTCCTTAACCGAGCCCGGAATGTTTGGAGTCAGTAATATCGCTCCTGTCCCCTGTCCCAAAGATTGAGTAGCCAACCAGTTCCCGGGCCACAGCCCAAAGTCAGAGCCTACCTCCAAGCCCAAGATAGAACTGTCCCCGGAACCAACCGCCACTCCTGTCGCATCTCTAATCGGGTACCTGGCACCCTGTGCTAGTTTTCTCTGAGCCTCCTCTATCCCTTGCACACCACTCCCGAGATCCCTAACTGACAAGTCTTCATCATCCTTCCCCCACCACAATCTTCAACCCCTAGCTCTCCAGACAATACTGCCATAGTAAAACCATTACCTGCACCTTCGTCTTGCGACGTACTGGGAACCGGCGTATCCACTGCTACTGCCTGCTGCAATGCCTGTTGCTTTTTTTCCTCGAGCTGGGGTTCTCACTGCTGTGCACTGCCTCTTCCAACCTGGGGTCTGTTCAGGTTCCTGTACCACCTCAGACGTTGTTGACTCCTGGAACAGCTCCTTTGCTTGGGCCAAAATAGTTTGCCATCTCTGCCTTAGTTCTGGTAATTTAGCCATCTGTAAAAGCAAAGCACAATATTAAAACTGTTCCACAAGCCCGACTGCCCTACTCCCCCGAACCCCTAGTGTTGCCTTGCCCCCCCATAGCTTAAAATATGCCCCTGCCTGACAGACACTTCATCTTTCAGTTGCACACCCAATCAGCCACACCTCCTACAACTTGCAACCCCTTCCTAACCCTAGAATATCACCTATCAATATCCTTCCCCATATGTATCCATACATATATATATATATATATATATATATATATACACATATATATATATATATATATATATATATATATATATATATATATAATATTATTAAATAAATAAGTAATCATGCACCTCTAACTGTATCTCTACATACCAGCCACCCAATCCTATCACCATTCACACAATCGAGCCTGAAAACACTTACCTTTCCTCCCAGAATGACAATCCAGAGAGGTAACGGCCAAGGACAGCAGTGTACACACGCAAACCAGCTCCCGGACTCAATGGCTCAAAGAACAGCAGAAGCTACCCATGAAACCACCAGGGAGGATGGAAAGGATATTCCACCACCACAAAAAACAAGGACGCATGGACACATGCACAACCGCGATGACCATCCCGAAGCACGGAGAGGACCGGGAACTGGAGAAGACACATGAAAAACCTATGAACCCACCAGGAAGCATGAAAAGAATATCCACCACTACTCACCAATGCAGATGTGACCAGATTGCGACAATGGACCCCCCACTGCCTTCCATGACCACTGGGAGAACTGTTTCTTCAGAAAAGGATATGGCAGCCCACAAACCCACCATGGAGCATGAGGGGATGATCTGCCACTGCCCCCCAGTGCTACCACCTACCATGACCACCAGGAGAACCGTTTCATCAAAAGAAAAGGACACAGCAGCCCACGATCCCACCAGGGAGCACACAGAGATGGTCCACCACTCCTCGCCAACACTAATGGGACCGGATTACGATGACTGACCCCCCACCGCTTACCACAACCACCGGGAGAACACTTTCCTTTTTTTTTATTTCCTGTATTACCCAGCCCACCCACATGGATCCTAACTGACCAAATGGCACCAACGGCCTCCCCCCAGAAAGAGGTAATGACAGGCCTGGCCTACCTCCACAGATGTCACTCAACCGCATGACCCAACTGGGAAAAGACCCAACGGGCCCGATGGAACCCCTGGAGACACTTAAATGGCAGGGAGAAACCTCAGCGGCACCGGATGACCACAAAGACCCTGACCACTGTGACCGGCCCTACCACCCAACCACAGACACCACCAGACCACCAGAAGGACCTCAACCATTAATCCAGAACACCAAGAAACACCCACCGCAACCCCAGGCCTACCGGACCACCAAAGAATCACATCAACACCCAGGTAAGCCAAGCACCACTCACGTTAACACTTTTATCCCTTTTTTTTTTTGACCACCCTCCCAACCATTCACCCACATACACACACACACACACACACACACACACACACACACACACACACACACACACACACACACACACACACACTCTGCTCTCAGTATTTTTTCACCCTTCCCTACCAGTAAACCCTGTCCTTCAAACTATATTCCCAGACTCCATCGCCACATTAAATTAAGCACTATATAAAACACATAAGAAAGAGGAGGGAACTGACCCAGTTAATTTAACCCCTTCTCTCCCCACCATCTAAGGCCTACCTGCATCCACAATGCCTACAGGTCATTTGGACGTAAGCTAGTTGTTACTGGACCACCAACTCACGCCAAATGGGCCTACTTTATTTAATCCCTAAAACTTAATCCTGTCAGAAGTCCCTCCTTCCCCTACCTCACTTCCTTTCACATCTCCCTCTCTCTTTAACCCTTTCACCACCACAATCCCACTATCCTATCCAAATACAACTCCTCACCTTAATTTCTACCTCAATACCCTCCCCACACCCCTTTACCCCTTATTTGTGGGACCGGGATAACTTAGTTTGTCCCAAGCTACATTTATAAACACTTCATTACTTTTTTACAATAAGATAGTTTTATCCAAGGTACTTACACTTTCTGTAGCATTTAAAGTAACAACCGCTGTGTTGATTATGTAGATATCACAAATATTTAAAGGTATACTAGCCTTCTTTAAAACTTATCCTTTAATATTAATAACAGTATTTGGCAAACTGAACTCCGACTATGTCAACTTTCATTCTTTTGAAAATAAGGGTTTCTCATCTCAATCAAATTAAATTTGATACTGTGGTAATTTAAAATATAAAAGTAGATATATATATATATATATATATATATGGGTCTAGGACACATGCTCGACTAGCATATGTCCGAATCACAAAACATCAAACACACATACACGAAAGCATTTAACAGCAAACAATGCTTCTGTGTATGTGTAGTTCAAAAAAAAAAAAACAATCTGCGTTTTTGCAAGGGGGCTTCACCCCCCCTGCACCCCCACACCCCCCCACTTTAATATTCTCACTCCGAGATCGCACTACAGTGGGGAAAAGGGAATTTTCCCTTACCTGAACTGTAGTCCAATCTATAAAACAGGCACACATACACAGAAGAGCTTTTCAATGTTAAGTGCTTTCGTGTATGTGTGTTCAATGTTTTGTGATTCGGACATATGCTAGTCGAGCATGTGTCCAGATCCCATATATATATATATATATATATATATATATATATATATATATATATATATATATATATGGGATACATATCAGGCCATTGAAGCACACTTGACTGAAACTTGCATGGCTGAAAAAATGTGACAGAAAAGCACTTTGACAGAAATTTCAATTGACAGAAATCCCATTTGACTGAATACTTATTTCACTGAATCACAAATCATATAAAACATTTTATGCAATACAATACACCGCAAAAATGTTTTTGCAGGGGAACAATACCCCTGAACCCTCAAGTTGGGGGCTTCACCTACCATCCCCTTAATTATATATACTAACTTCATAGTTGCACAACCATGGAGAAAAGAAAAAAGACTGCATAGTAAATCAGTGTTGGCACAAACACACAGACATATACACATTTGGGAGTGCAACATGACAGGGGGTACTGCCAGTCCACACAAATCTTCTATACTCAATTGCATAGCAAATCATATTCTCAGAAATGATACCTTAACTACATATATACTTCTACACTTTTCTGTCATTTGTGATTCAAACAGGAATTCAGTCAAGTGAAATTTCAGTCAAACAACTTTTCACTCACTTTTTTTCAGGCATGTGAGTTTTAGTCAAGTGTTATTCAGTGACCTAACAGTCACATTTGGTTGACAAAATAAATGGTTGACACAAACTAAGTGACAGCACAAATGGTTGACTACACATTTGAGTGAATCACGTTTGGTTGAATTCAAGCTTTATATAGTGTGGATATATGGAAGTGTGCAAGAAAATTAATATAATATCTTCTTCTTCTTCTTTTGTCTTTTCCTGGTTAGGGGTCACCACAGCGGATCACCTGTTTCCATTTCTTCCTGTCCTCTGCATCTTGCTCTGTGACACCAACCATATGCATGTCCTCTCTAACCACATCCAAAAACCTTATCTTAGGCCTTCCTCTTTCCCTCTTACCTGGCAGCTTCATCCTTAGCATCCTTTTCCCAATATACCCATCATCCCTCCTCAGCAGATGTCCAAACCAATGCAATCTCGCCTCTCTGGCTTTGTCTCTAAACTGTCCAACCTGGGCTGACTCTCTAATACACTTATTCCTAATCCTGTCTACCCTCATCACACCCACTGCAAATCTTAACATCTTTAATTCTGCCACATCCAGCTCTGACTCCTGCCTTTTTATCAATGCCACTGTCTCCAACCCATATAACATAGCTGGTCTCATTACCCTTTTGTAGACCTTCCCTTTCACTTTTACTGGTACTCGTCTGTCACAAATCACTCCTGACACTCTTCTCCAACCACTCCACCCTGCATGTACTGTCTTCTTCACTTCTCTTCCACACTCGCCATTACTCTATAATATAATATAATATAATATAATATAATATAATATAATAATAGAATATTTATTATTTATGTATCTATTTATTTACATTTGTTAACTAGGTAGTGTCCGACTGGGTTAAAAATAAACACATTTTCAGAGGAGACCTGAGGAGAAAAGCTCCACAACAAAATCATTATTAAGGTACAAGCAATAATCTTAGTTTAAGTAGTACATTGCTAACAATATGTAAATGAGCTTAACAAAAATATTATAGCAAAATATAATAGAATACAATATGAACATGCATATAATATATAGTATATAATATATATAATATATATGTATATATATGGAAGTGTGCAGGAAAATGAATGAAAATTAAAATGTATGGTTGAAAAGGTGATATTTTTGAGAATGTAGAAGATTCTGTTATAGATGGTGATGTGTATATGTGAGTGTTCATGTATTAGGAGTAGAGTTATGATTAGGTTTGGTGATAGTTTTAGCGCTGATCTCGGTTGGTGGTGCATATTCTGTGTCCTTTGGTTTTCATTAATTGTACTGTTAGTTAAAGGGATGTTAGTAAAGTAATGTGTAGGGAAGGGGGATTGGATTGGGGGTATTGTTAGGGTATATTACATGGTGAAGACAGTATTAAACAATACTGAACATTTATCCTGCAACAAGCAAGCATGTTACTATAGAACCCCTAAGTGAGTGTTTTCACAGAAATGTTGGATGAGCAAATCATTGTAACTAAGGAAATGATTCCTTTGAACTGTGAAATAGGCTCAGAATTGTCTAGATGTAGTAAGGTCTTATTAATGGGATTGGCTAGCAAAAGAACAATCCCTAAGATTTAATAAAATCTATGTAGGCACCACATAGACCTTCATGGAATGTATCTGTGTACATCGCCATGGTTCTCCCTCGGCAGCGTGCCGTGCATAGTAATGATGGTGAATGCCGAGGTAGAGCATAGGAACAGGGATAGTGAATCAGTGTCGGGAGAAGTGTAGAGGCTTCCCATGGTTGTGGATGCCTGGTCACATGTAATGCACAGTGTATGGATCACTGTACTACTCCCTGCTAATGCTGAAATGCTGTGAATTGGTTCAAATGTGTAATTTTTTATTTTGTGATTTTTCCCTTTCTGTATGTTTGCACTAGATGTCATTAATTATCACAAGTATGTATTTTTTTTCTAACTGTTGTTTGCATGGTGCAAAGCACCACAGAGCTGAATGGCACTCATACATACACAGAGTAGCTGACGACTACCAGACATCTAAAAATAGAAACCGGATGTGATTAATTATTTATTTCTGTGTCTATTTAAGTGTGTTTGTGTGGCATGGTGCTTAGCAGCACTAACAGGTAGCCCAGTGGTATACGTGAAGTTATACTAATTTTCATAACATCCAAGTAGCTAAATGGATAGAGTTACAGCTTAATGCTTAGTAGTTCCTGGGTTTGAGTCTATAGCAGTGATAAGATGTCTGCAATTTAATGTATTATATATGTTTCATTTTAAAAACAAATTTATGAACTATGGCCCTGCTGCACTGTGCTGAGCACTGCTTAAAAATGCAATGGCTACTGCCATTTGCGTAGTGCTAAGTTTAGCTAAATCCTTGGTTGTGTGAGTTTTCATACTGCTTAGCTCTATTAAGCTGGTTTATGCAATGCTAAGCAACATAGTGCTTTTTTGAATGTTGCTCAATGATGTGCAAGAGCAGGGAAAACAGCCTATATTAGGTGCAATAGGTAGGAATTTCAAAGCATTCTTTGAAGTCTAATCAACTATTAATATGGCAGGCAGTGCTGGTAAATTTGCTTAGTTTCAGGTGCAGAGATGGGGTGTTCAGAAGTCCAGGGTCTTTGTTGGGCTCCTGGTAAAAAATCATGAACCCAGGCTGAGAAGGGTGGTTTGCAGGGCTCAGAATGTAAGATGGAGGCCTAGGGCTGGTTCACCAGGGAACTTACCAATGCTACTGTTATCCCCAGCACTGGTGAGCAGTGTCATCACCATTATGATGACCTGAAGAGGAGAAGGAGGGGAGTCTTGGGCACCTAGGTCCAAGAGGCACAAGCCAGGAATTCCCCACAAATATGTAAGTATATTTTCCACTGTTTTATCAAACTGCAAGCTGAATATCTGCAAAACTGGTAAACATAATTGTGTCTTCTTTTTCAACAGCTGCAGCAATGTTGAGTCCCAGTAGCTCCGTGAGTGTGGTAAGTATAAATTTGCTATGATAACTGTAGTGAAATAAGCAAGACAGAGTAGAGCATTTACTGAAATAATGTATACACAATAACAGCCTCCACCACTTCCACCCTGGAGCAGTGATGGAGCAGTGCAGACAGTCCCATGAGTGGGGATGTGAGTCATGGTGCTGCCTTGTGGAGGCACATAGGACATAGATTCCACAACCCCTGCCCTAGCCCCCTCATGTGTCATACACTGTCCCTGTCTGCTGTCTTGTTTGTCTTGTCTGTCTGCAAATGCATCCTCACCTACACAACTTACCTCCCCCACATGTACCTATGTCCCTTCTCCAACATTCCATTCTCACCTTAAAAAAAATGGGCACCTGCCCCCCCCCAAAAAATATTGTCCCATACATAACTCTCCATTTTGCACACATGTCCACTGGGCTTATGTGACTTGGTCCAATTGGCATGACAATGCAGTTATGTTGTCCTCACCCCTCTCTCTGGGTTTGAGAGTTCAAAGTCATGTACAAATTCTGTCAAAGTGCACAGTTGTTGTTGTACAAGAAATGGATAGCTATGGTTCTTTCCTACACTATTCCTACATATCCCCACCTGTCTTTCACTATGTTTACCCTGCTTGCACCACATTTTAATGCTTTCCTATCTCCCAATTTTTGTTTTCTCTATATTTTTTTTAGCACAACGCTGCTCAATGCTCCGTATCATGCAGCTTTGCTAAGCAGAGCTAAATAGAGCTATACTGACTTGTTTTTCAAATTGTAATACACAGTTACAAAATAAACACCTGTCCCACATTTTGAACCTAAGACCATCACACCTGCAGATCACTGTATTAACCTGCCATATCACACAACTCTTAATTAAAACAGGTGGTTGAAAGAAAACATAGTAATTGCCAGTTAAAGTCATTAAGTGTGTTTCAGCAGAGCTGCGCACCACGTCGCACCGCACAAGCTTGATTAAAAAGTAATGGAAAAAATGGGAGTGTACCTTGCAATACTACACCACTAGAAAGCCAAAGACAAAATAATGGATGTAAGTGAGGCCTGTGATAGCAGGTAAATGTACCCTTTTATCAGCAACATGTAGAAAGACACCTGATAAGGCATTAATGGCAAAATACATGTTCAACTGGGACCCTGGAGTAGAAATACATCCATGTAAAGCTATGCACATACTGATGGATGTAGAAAATGTTTGACATAGACTGTATGTGTGCACATATATATTGCAAATAATGCAGCAGTGACTCAGTAGCTCAGTCTGTTAAATGTCTTGCAAACAGTACATTTTGGCACACACAGTCCTGGTTTCAAATCCAGTGGTGTGTAGCAGTGGAATTATAATATTGTTATATTTAGCCCCCATATTGCTCAAGGACACAACAAAGATGTGTCCTAGTACCCTGTTAGTGATACTGTTGACTAAAATACTTACCTTAAACTGATGCCTTAATTGGACTGAAAAGGGTAGCCTTAATCTGCCTCTGCTTCCACAACATGGTTGACACAGCTACCACAGTTACTCCTACAGCTTGTTGTCCTCAAAAGTGTTCACACTCTCTGCCTATGCCTATTATCTATAGCTGCAGCCTGCAGCACACCCATCTCTATGTAAACATTACTGCTACAGACCTACCCTTTGTGACGAAGTAGTCTCCTCACCCCAGTAATGTCCAGCACAACATATCAGAAAGGGTCCCTAATCTACATGAAGGCCTTATATATTGTACTGTGATTGCATGTGAATGGCTGATGATAAATGCAAATCAGCTGTGTTGGCTGCAATTAGCATTTCAGAACCACAGATTGGCTAAAAGGCAAGCATCTGCTGATGAGAAGCATGTTAAAGAAGTTAGTAGTTGGCTATGGGTTACTTTCCTCACACAGAACACGCGTATACAAAATATTAACTATCAGCACATAGCAGAGGAGTACCATTTTTTTTACATCAGGATGTACATGTGTGAATATAAGGGGAATACTGATCAAAGCAATAAGCAGTTCGTAGAACTGTGATAATGACATGTCAATGATCTCCACATTTGTTACACATACAGAGGATGTGCAATACCTCAAAAGGTGGAATGTATATTGTCAGTGTGGCACAGTGTGTTTGTGGAACTCCCCTTTATAGTGGTTGGAATCACACATTGCTTTTTGTTTGGCACAGTTGTTTTCACATATCATCAGGAGAGGTTGGCCCTTGGGGACACACTACAGTAGACTCCATCATGGGCCATATGACTGTACAGCAGTATTTGTCATGGCACATACAGGAATACCTGACTATCAATAATATACATACTTAGTATGTCTGGACACTGTGGAATATGAGATGTGTGATCAAGCAATGAATATTTCCAGCCAATCTGTCCTTGCTGTATCTCTACATAGTGTACTTCCACATATGTGAAACTAACATGTGTTCCCATGTTGTTGTCTTTCAGGAAATATGTATGCACAACACTGTGCAGCTTTCACAGATGCAGAGCATGACTTAATACTGAAAGGGTTCCATCAGCACCATGAAATCCTACTGTACAGAGGGAGGCACAACATGGAACAGTTGGAGGCATTGTGGGCTGACCTTGTCCATTATGTCATTGCCAAAGGTCATCAGAACAGGACATATGAGCAGGTGTGACATGGTACAATGGACATGATCAATGCAGAAGAGTGGCAGATGTAGTCAAGGATGTGTTGCCACTGGCGTAGGGCCTGCAGCAGAACAACCAATCTCAGTCACAGAGGAATTCCTCATAAATCTAGGCACACACGACAGCTTCCAGACCTCCATCACACCCTACATTGTGAATGTGGTGCCACAGTTTCCATGGTAGAGGAGTGTGCAGGTCAGCTCAGGTTGATTAGCACTGCAATGCTATACCATTCAGTGTGTGAAGGTGTACATAGTCTTATGTGGCTGTCAGATGTGTCTGTTTTTTTTTTGGGGGGGGGGTTAACTGCAGTTTGACTGTCATGCTCAGATTTTGACCACTATAACAATTGATACAGTAACTACTGTAAATGTGAGATATATGGATGTATTAGCATATGGTGGTGGAACATGTGGTGATACTGACATTACCTCTCCCTCAACTTTTCACAGGTCCATCAGGTATCACACAAGCCCATGGTCCTGCTCCTGGTAAGTATGACATTGTTTTGTTATTCATGTATGTTTACAGCATTGTAATCCCTAGACTGTCATTCAAGGCCTGCTGCCTGCATTGCTGTACTATTGGCATGATTGCCAAATGGACACATATTGTCTGACTGTACACATAATTAGATTCATACCTATGCCTTGCAGGTGTGACCACATTGATAGATGCTACAGTATTGTTAGGACAGTACAGAGTGTAATATATGTCAACTGTGCAGAGTCTTCACTAATGTCAACAATGTACCTTACTGTTGCTGATGAGATTGCAGTGTAATGAGAGTTTATTTACAAGTAACAACAGCTGTTATTGGGATGAGTACTTTCCTCACATCCTATTATATGAGGTTGGATTTTCAATAGAGCATGTCATAGTGACAACAGTGTATAGAGCCTTACATATATCACATAGTACTGCAGAGCACAGTAGCACATGTAGTAATGTACTGCTTTTTCCTTTCTTATCACAGGTGACCAGGGGGGTTGGTATATATCCCCTACACAACCTGATGTCATTGTCTCCTCAGACTCTGATGATGATGGTGGCCACAGTGTTGCACAGGTGGGGATTTTGGGGGCTGAATATGTCCCAGAGGTTGACATCCTCTTCTGCCCTCATTTTCACTGCAAACAGTCAGTACACCCACACATACCCAGTCCCCAGAAGACACAGATATTGGACAGTCAGAGGGTGGAGACATTAAACAGGAAAGTGTGGCAGCTACGGCTCCAGTGAGTGTAGACACTGGCCATAGCCAGAGACCTGGTGAGGTCCCGCACAGGTAGGTTGACAGGGGTGCTTGTAGGAGGCCTGCTGTCCATCCACCACCTAAAGGAGGTGTCACATTATGGATCACTCGTCACATGTTTTGGGTTGTCATGGAGGCACAGGCACATTCTGAATGGAACATCAGATGTATGCTTAGGGTTATGGATGCAGCACCTTCTGACATCCATGACTGCCTCCATCATACTGGGGACACCCTGAATTGGTTAACTGATGCAGTGGACAAAAGGTGGGCTGAGACAGTATTTGTCTTGGACCACACATTGTCTGTGCTGAAACATGTGGTTGGAGTTGAGCATTGGACTCGTGGATGTAGGTCAGCAACCCCATCTGCTGAGAGTCCATGTGGCCATGCCCAATCATGCTCCCATAGTGGCAGAACATCCAGCACTACAGAGGGGAGTGTGCTGTCCAAACCACAACTTGGAAGGCCATGGGCTCATGGTCCTGGGTGTTCCAGTGGGGGACATGGTCCCAGCAGACAGCAGTCACCATCAGGTACTAGCACCGCGTCTGACCTTGGGCATGGAGGTGCCAGTGCAACTCCTGGCAGAGCCAGTTCCCGTGTTTGGGGCCAGAGATGGTGAACTGTCAACTCTACCATGTATGGTCCAAAACTGTCCAACATACACACATGTAGGGCTAGATCTGACCTTGACTGTGTACACGCACACACTCACACATTACTATGAAATGCATGTCACCTACAAACACACACTGCAACTTTCCATGGTCCATCTTACCTGCTCCCCTTCCTGACTCACACACAAGCTGTTAACCATTTGGGTCCACCTAGGCCTCCTGCACTACCACACACAACCCTGTGCAAGTGATGATACCTGTGCCACATCTCTGTCATCCTCACCATTGATGCAGAGAAATGAAACAATTTGTCTGATGCAGAGGGTGACTATATTAGTTAACATGCACCTGTGGAATGCAGTGTTGTTTTGCCATGCTGCTTGTAGTGGTTAATGACAGATACTGTATGCTGGCATTTGTCATGAGTATGTCACATACATTTGTGTACCTTATGTTGTATGATGTTGTAATGGCTGTATAGTTACACAATGACAGATGTGCCACCGACCTGTTTCTGTTTTAAGGGTCTGTTGGGATAATCTATGGATACACAGTGGCATAAAGCAGCACAGGATGGCATGTCAGCACAGCAGAAATATGTCTTCAGCAAAGTGCAGCACTATGAGTGCATGGCTGCATCAGTTCATATATGTATAACAGGCTAACAATGAAAATGGTGGAATTCAGTGTACTTATGCATCCTTAATCTGTGAACAGATTTGCTACCCTTGATAAGTGTCACCAGGGTTTTGGGAACTCATACATCTACAAGATGTGGTGATGGAGATGACCCATCTACAAATATCCTGTGTCCAGTACAGACAGTTTCCCAACACCATTGTATAACCTGCACATGATGTGTGCTTCACATGCATGGGGGAGCCTGTTTCATGTAGGATGTACTGTCTGTTACACACCTGTCCCTCCAGCATGGAGTATGTATTCCACAGTGATGTTGTAGGCATGTAGAACAGGTGAGACATGTGCTAGTCCTATCATGGATACATGGGAGGTGCACAGTGGGATCTGACACCTCCCTGTATGGAGCCATACACATCCCCTCCAAAGCATGTAGGAGACAGACTACACTTGAATGGTCGTGATGTGGATTCCACAAGACATGTTACCTACACTGTGTATTGATGTACCATGGAACCTGTGTGGCTGCTACAGTTGTATGATATGCCTATGTAGTGACATAGCAAGGGTGCCATTGCACACAGTGATAGGTGTGATGACTGCCACAGTCAGTATAGCAGTGACAGTCTGGGATTTACATCCCAAACCTATCAGTGTAGGTTGTACAACAGTGAATGCATCCTCACATCCTACCAGCCAGTGATAGTACAAGGCTACATTACTCTCTGTGTCCATAACTCTATGTGTAATAGCTCAACTGTGTGCAGTGTGTGGACACTACAATATTTTGCAGGGATGGATGATTTCCCTCAAGATAGTATTGTGCAGTCGTTGGCATTTAGTCTTTGTCAGTGGCTCAGGGAACAACTGACTGTATCTCAGGCCATCGTGGATAACTGTTGGTGCTGTGTGGGATTCTTTGACAGCTCTTAATATGTAATCACCTGCTAATGTACACAGCCAGAGGTCACTGACAGTGGCTGTGACTGCAGAAAAGGGAATAGGTAGACGGGGGTACACCAATAATGGAGGATGGTGAACCCCATTGGTGACTGGCATCATTGCAGCATAGGTCTCCCAAAGCTATCTTCCTAGTGTATGACTTTCAGACACTTGCCTATCCATCAGATGACATAACACTCTGTACATGACATACACAGTTTCCAGCAAGGCCTGCTGGCCTAATATTGTCATTCATCTTGTAAAGCCATGGTTGGTAGAGTGAGACATATGACTGATATGCATTGCATAGTGTAACAGTCAATGGTCTCCACCCGTTACAGTCGGTAGCCATGATATAGCCTTGAGCAAAAGTAACAGTGTTTGGTCCAGTGTCAGTAGGTGTATGACAGTGTTAGTGCTCATATCCATGCTTACTTCTATCATGGTATTTCAGGTGACATGACTTAGAGATCTGGGGCACCACTTGGCACTACATTCTACTTGTCCTTTGTGCAAGTAAGTATTGTAGTCACTTCCGGCATGTTGCAAGAAGAGAGTCATGCAAGGTGTCTGTACAGAGCACAGACAAACATGTTAGGGAAGTGTAATATTTACACACTGTGTTGCTTAGTTGAGCTGCAGCTCACTTGCCCAAAGGATGGTCCAGGTCCTCACCTATAATGCCCTGCAGTAGTGCCTTGACATCCCCTCATGGGGAACCAACGTATTGCATCATGTGTCTACCAATATAGGTGACCAGTACAGCCCCCACAATGTGATATCCTCCCTGGTGGGATCTGACCACAGATCAGTCTCCTTAGAACAACTAGCATGTACCCCCAGCAGACAATGCAGATATATATGTCAAGAAAGCCATTTATTACCTTCTGTGGGATGGTTGACATAGCGTGACTGCATCTCCCACTTCAGATGGGACAGGCATGAAGACAGAGCTCTATACCCATGCATTATGTTAGCAGCATTACAACTGCATGAACTCGGCTGTACTTGACAGGAGGGAAAGGGGCTCATCATGGCTCAGCAAACCTGACTTGTAGACAACTGCCATTAGCAGGCTGTACAATAAGAGGTGGACAGTGCTGTGTGACAGTTGGGGTGAAGGTGCCCCAAAACAAGAGGGCACTACCTCCTCAGCTAAAAGAAGCACATAGTGTTGTTGTGATGT
Organism: Protopterus annectens; assembly: GCF_019279795.1. NCBI lineage: Eukaryota > Metazoa > Chordata > Ceratodontiformes > Protopteridae > Protopterus > Protopterus annectens. The sequence continues at coordinate 82,977,001 of NC_056741.1, forward strand.
TGTGTAGACATAGTAAGTAACAAAAGTAGCCACACACACAAAGCAGAATCACAACACACAGTGTAGTTATATGTGTGGCCTCAAAGGACAGGCCCAGATTGTCTGTGACCTCATAAGTCATGATGCCACATATGATGGGTCTGTACTCATACCTAACTTGTTCTCACAGACTGTCTGAATTGACTACACTCTCTTGTCCCCACCACATGTGACACATGACATTCCTACAACCTGTCTCATAACTTCCATATTTACAGAGCAGTTAGCAACTGACCTCTCACTGGAAGATGCACAGCATCTATTGCACATGCTAACATTCCAGGTTGCATCCCACATGTGATCTGACAAGGATTACTAACACCATTGGGAAAATCTTGCAATCATACTGACACCACTGGCTGCACACTAGCTGAGTGTACAACGGCAACTGTGATACCCTTGCATGGAGGTAGTGCATCCACTGACCAACATAACTATACACCTCTTTGTCTAAGTATCCATACATAGAGGCAGTCATCATGGAGCTGATCAGCACACATATATGTGATCTAGACACAGTTTATTGCACACAGTTTGGATGTGTGACATGGGGAACATGACTGTTACATGTGGTGGATATTTCTGAGGCAGTCACCAAGGACCTGGGTGAGGGTGCATCAGGGCATACAACCCCTAGAGTGAGCCAAGCCATCTGACTATATCCCCCGCTCAGGCAACATTTACAAATCACCCACTTAGGCATCCACAATACTGTCATTATAGGGGTCACTAAGATGCCTATTGATGGGACAAATGCAACATAGGGACATCTGCCTGCAATAGCTGATCTGTATGCAGCAGTGCTCAACAGGGTGCAGTCCTGGGTCCTCTAATGCTTGGAATCCATTTAACCATAATGTACGTGACAACTGACTATGACTAACAATGTTGGCTGATGCCTGCAAATTGTGAGCACTCATACAGTCTCTGTGATGTGTCACTATCCTGCAAAACAGTATTGTGAACACATGCCTGTTGACATACTAATGGCCTTAAACTCCATGCAAATATACATGTGGTATCATTTCCATCAGTTAGACTTATGTACCTGGTAAGCAGCATATCAGTCACAATGTGTGATGTACATAATCAGGGGTGAAAGAACTGGGGACACAGACCTGGCCACACAGGTGTACATCTAATGTGCCTCAGATCACCATGTCTCTACAGTGGTACGACAGGAATCATATGGCATAGCTGAGGCCACAGTCACCCGTAAGTGACATGCTCATAACCTCCAAGTACTCTTCCCTCAGCATACCAATATCTGAGTGCAATGGCCATTTGTTGATGTACCTTTCCAGGTAGTACTAGCAATTGCACACAACAGTATGGTCCCTCATAAGGACACTTTATGTCCTCAGTATGTGTTCAGTGGGGATTGTCTACGAGTGCCACTGTCACCTCCATTTTGACTACTCAGAAGTGATTTGTAACTTGCATATGGGGCAATGTGTGACCCTGCATGAATGCATATGTTGCCTATCTGTAGGAGGCATAGCAGATGGATAACTCACTGTAATGACATTAACCTTGTGTGTGAAGTTAGTACTATATGCTTGAGGGACAGATTTGTCTAGCAGGCTTAAACACACCCTTGACACAGAACCCTGCCTAAGGACACACAGAGTACCTCAGTGCACCTCAGCACATGCCATCTGTATGATCGGCTGTGCGACCACCATCTCAACAAATAGCATCTGTCTGTGTCCCTCATTAACTGGGCAATATGTGCTGATCCTGTAACTATGGGTATAAATATGTCTATGATTGTGATGGCTGTATGGCCATTATGCTAGTGAAGTTCAAATGTCCTATGGTTCCATAACATGCTGTAAAATGCTCTAGCAGGTTCACACACACAAACATGGCTACATTGAGGCTGGCACCACTTCCAATCACTGCGTACAGGACATGCCAAGGCACACACATAGTGCAAGTTGGCTGTATGTAGATGAGAACACTTACCTATGTACTGGTACACACTCCAGATCACAGTACGTGATGCATGCAGCACACCTCATGTCTGCTAGTACTATAAATTTAGGACATATTATGCTTGATGACATCAGGGGGCCTTGTTGTGATCAGTCATTTGGGGGCCACATCACATGCTGCAAGTAAAATACTTCAAAACCCTACCTAATTCTAAGTTACCAAGGTAATCATATTTATACCATATGGGCATACACAAACAACAAGTAGCCTTGAGTGAGATTAGAACCCCTATCCATTTAGTCTTACACACTACAACTTACAGTTTTTATCATACACGTCACAGCTTAAGTGTGATATGATGCTGTCAGCTGGTAGTCTTAAGGTGGGTGACATCATCAGGTGTTGTAGAGGAGGGCAGTTTGAAAGCCAGCAGCAAGTTAGAGGGACAAAAATTGAAAGTGGTGACATCCAGCAGGCAGATGTGTTTTAGGTAAGTGGATTATGTACTGTTGCACCTTTAGTTTGGATCCTTTGAGCAACAGTATGGATGTGTGATAGTGCAGATTTACTCACTATTATTAGAGTATGTAGGACAATACCGGCATTCATACACATATTTATGTATAGTATATAACAGGGATGTATATATAAATGTAGCTGTGTGTGTGTATGATATGTATATCTGTTATGTAGATATATGAGGAGAGTCTATGTATCATTTTAATATATATAACTATATATATGTCAGTATATATCTATTTGACACTACAGAGAGATGGATATATGGGTGGCGTAAGCCAGGGAACCTTGTTGACTAGGCTTACTTAGGCCCTTAGGCCGATAGCCTAGTACCTACCTATGAACCTAAGATATACTATGTATGTAGGAGAGAGATAGTGACAGACAGATATGCATATGTGTATGTCTGTATGTATATATATATATATATATATATATATATATATATATATACATACATACATACATACATAACAGATCATTTTGATGAAGGGGCAATTGAATTGTGCTCATTTTAATTAAGTGTCTGGGCATGCCCAGAGGGACTGTCAGTACTTATAAAGTGACTCCAGGCCACACCTACCTGTACTTCAGTCCGGGATTTTGTATGTTACAGACATTAACATCTGTCCCTGTATCTGCAGTACTGCACTTCTCTCAAAATGTCCACAGCATTCCCCAGCTGTCTGCTGTACTTAATATGTGACTGAGGTTCATAATGATACACCACACACAGACTGACACTCTGTAAATACACAAACATAATAATACCTCACATGCAAAAGATGTGACTACTTCCAGATTAGAACCATCAACACCATCTCCCATGCTAACATTCCTAATGCACTGAGCCACACAAGCTGCCAGATGGACAGGAGTGATTCTTAACACAATCAACAGCATAAATATGTACATTGTTATTCCTGCCTTATATGTGATATACAATGTGTGATCAAGTTCTGTGTTACAGCCCTGAGATTGCCTGGTCTGCTGATATACCATTGCTGACTTACTGTTAAAGCAGTTATATGGGAACACTGTTGTGTTGGGGGTGGGGAGAACAGCAGCACATGATCTGCTGGGATAGATAGTAGTCCAAATATCATGTGACCCCACTACTTAACATCTCCCTTGAGTGATGTAGTGAATATTCCAACCATGAGGCCTAGTGATTACTAGGGAACACATACTATTGGACTGGGTATCTGTAGTCCCATGTGGATGTTACTTCTGTCCACATAACCCACTATATTTCCTTGCATAAATGCAGCAGATCCATACATACAATACCATATTCTAGTAATCCTTACAAATATTGTGTAAGTTAGGGACTTACCTTGTGAAGGCAGCAGTTGACAGGACTGTAGTTTAAGGATGACTCTGTGTGACGCAAGCAGTACACGGCCAATACATGGATAGGTAGAGGTTGTGTGTGTTGTCTGACATCAACAATTTTACTATATGTATGTGAGTAGGAGTAAGGTGCCCATCCCTAGGGCCCTAGGTTGTCAGTGAATGTGCTATGTGTTGTCTCTTGGCCAAAACCAGAGTGTACTGGGCATGCCTACATCTGCCTATAGGGACATCATCAGGGGGGTTTGCCTCTAAGTCCTCCTGTGACTGTGGCTGTGGTGACCTAGGCAGTAGTGGGGGGCTGGGTATCCCTTCCCCTTAGCTAATCTTGCTTCAATTGTCTCCACAAGATCATATTCTGTAGCATGGCACATACTGTGAACATATGTGCACATGTGGCTGGAGTGCACTGCAGGGCTATATTGAGACATGGAAACTGTGACTTCAGAAGACCAAACCCATGCTCTCTGATGTTCTTAGTTTGTGCATGTGCCTCATTATGGCATTCTTCCATGGATCTGTGTGGATTTCTGATGGGTGTCATCATCCATGTTTCCACTGCATATCCAATATCCCCAGTAAATGGCCATGTGGAATGTCCCCCCTAGTAAACATCTGGTGCAGCTGTGATGCATGCCAGATATGGGAGTTGTGATAACTGCCAGGACTGCCAGCACACACATTCATGGTAATCCCCTGGACATTGCACATGATATGGCAGTTGGAGTGGTACCCCTTGCAGTTGACATAGATTTTACCCTTCACACCAGGTGGTGCCTTGATGTGTACATGAGTGCAATCTATGGCACCCAGTACCTCAGGGTAGTGTGCTACATGGTAGAAGTGTTGCATATTGCTGGCCCTTGCCTCAGGGGTAAGGGGAAAGGATATGTGCTCACTGGCATTTGGTAGCATGGCATCCAGGAAATGGTGGCGTACCCTAGATGCTGATGCCTGTGAGACCCCCATCATGTCCAGTGTTGGTTTTTGGAAAGTGCCTGTAGCTAGTATCCTATGAGCTACACATACTTTTGTTTCCACTGGGATGGGTTCCCCTCTGTTGACTCTGGGTCTGAGTACTGAGGGTTTGCAGAGCTCAATGAATTCTTGTAATACGTCCCTGTCCACCCTGTAGTGCTTTACAATTTCCAGCTCATGTAGCTCCTGGAAAGTTACCCTGGGCCTGAACACTCTTCTCCTTCTCTGTCTAGGCCTATTGTCAGCAGTAGCACTGACTTCAGCATCTAGAACATACAGATGTAACAGACCTACCGCAGCCCCTAGCATTCTTTCAATAAAAATTCATAAGTCTGTACTCCAATGGTGCAGAGTATGAGGGAAAAATCAGATTGTAGCATGTGTGCATACTTTATAGTGCTCTGCTGTAGGTGCTGACTGCGTGATTAGCTGCCTATAATGCATTCCACCTGCCTAGTATATCATTAATATCATTTAATGGCCCTAGTTTAAGTTAAACAGGGCTCAAAGCTAATTAATATGTAATTGGCTTTTAGATACACTCAGCACTGTGGTGTGCCACTCATATCCACACACCATAGATAAACAACACTTAGCACTTAGTACTTACCCCCCCCAGATATGCATGCTCAGCATAGCAGCACACCATGTAAACACATGGAGACATGCTCCCCATAGCGAAACAAACCTTATAATTGAGTGCACACACACCCCTGAAAGGGCAGGCTCAGCATGGTGGTGTGCTGTGCAAACAGGTGCAGGTAATCTGAAATAAGCTTAGAAGTCATTCGGACACCCTCCCCTGATGTCATCTACCTCCTGTGTAAATACCAACTTGGTTCTCTGCCTACGCAAAGGGGATATGCAGACACAATTACACCTTTATACTATTCAGTAACTCTACCTCATTTGCATAGGGATCTGTGCTGACAGCCTGGAAACTACATGCTATCTAGCCCTACCATGTTAGCAACAGCACCAATGCACCATTGTAAATACTCCACGCAAGGTCCTGCAATACAGTTCTGTCACATAATATTAATTTTATTTATTTATTTTTTATTTTTATAAGGCATGTTTGTGCACTGTGGTGTGCCATGCAAACATGCCTAGATTGTTAAAAAAAAATAATTGAACTTATTTCCTTTAATTTTCCAGACACACAGGAGGATAGTTCCACTCATATCTGTATGTGGTATGCCATTTCTGTCCATATGTCTACATTTTTACAGCCCCTTTTGTCTGTCTACATTCATGTACACAGAAGCTTTCCATGTACACTATGGACACTGACATGGGGTTTGAAGAGCTGACTATCTGCTTGCTGGATTGCTCTACCTGTCTCATTTGCATGAGATTCACCCGCTTATAAGGTGATTTGCATACCACGGAACTTCTCATGTTGGCATGTGTGTGCATGTGCACCACTCAACAGCATTTACTGAATCTAAAACATGCTTACTTTCATGTAAGCAGCACAGCATAATGCCTACACAGTAAAAATGTGTAGGTTTTATTAAATTCCCCCATTTACTTGAAAATGGAAATCAAAATCTAAACCAATTCCAGCACTACCTGAGGTACGGAATATTGCAAAGGAGGTAAAAAAAAACTGGAGGTGAGAGCCTTAGAAAAAAGAAAGAACAAATTACATAACAGTAAATGGAATCTTTGTGGGGAAAAATACATACAGAGTAATGTTCAGGAGCAGGGACATTTAAGGGAGGAATGGGATTCAAAATTTATGTAATGCCAGAGTGAATGATAATTGCAAAAAATGAAACATGTATATTACATAAGGAAATGTTATTATTTTTTTTTTTATTTTAAATTAATGTATGTGTACCTGTGCCACAATTTTAGTTGTGATTTAGTAAAGACATTTATAAAAATTTATATGTAAGGTTGCACTTGTTGTCTGTCAGTATTAAAAAAAGTAATGATTACCTGATGGAATTAGGGAGGAGGCAGTCAATTAAAAGAAGGTGCGTGGAGAATTTGCTATGTATCTTGTAGGTTGCCTAAAGTAAGTCATTCTGTCTGATCATAGTCAATTATGTATTCATAGCATTGAGACATACTGAAAATTAGTATAGTATTTACATAATGAACCTTTGATTGGCTGTAAGATGAATAAACCACACCTGATCTGTACTGAAGAATAGCAAATGAATATATATTTATAGGCCATAGGACTGCACAATTTACATCATATATTTTTCATATGAAGAAAATATCATATTTTAGGGAAAAACATAATCATGCCATAACAGTATGAACTTTAAGTATTGTGTACTGCTAAAAAAAGACAGCAGTTTCACAACACTAATACAAGAGAAAATTTAGCTGCTGTTGGCTATCTTATACACACACATAAGGAGTGTAATAAAATATTGCAGGCAAATTTTGAAACTAAGGGAAAGTGAAAATAAATAATACTGTAATAGGAGAATATTAATAAAATAAATGGTTGACATTACAGAAGTATGATTTATGTGGATGAACAGAGAAATATGAGAAGAGGAAAAATACAGTCAGGAAGGTAAATTCAAAATAATGTACATTTATACGTGATACATATAAGTTGAATGGACATCTGTATATAACATGCAGCCAATCAGTCTATTCACAGCCCCTTTTTCCAATCTTTACACATGGGGTCAGGATGTCATTCCAACAGTGACAGTCACCTAGCTAAGGTTTATCCAACTGGGTGACTAGCGCTGTTGTGGTAGTTCATCCACACCACACACTCACACCTACGGTCAATTTCAAGTGTCGAATCCACCTACTAGATATCTTTGGAATGTGGGAGGAAACTGGAGCACCCGGTGGAAACCCACATGAACACAGGCAGGACATCCAGACTGCATAGAATACCAGTTGAGAATTGAACCAGTAAATCTCTTGCTGTGAGACAACAACCCTATCCACTGTACCAAGGTGCCACACAACTGGCAGTCAATATAATTGTTTTTGTCCAGCTAATTGATGAAACCAACATATTTGAATACGTGTGCTTTAATTTTGTGTTCTGCTATGTCACTGAAATTCTGTGATAGTACTCATCTTACATTATTTTCTTTCTGGTTTCAGAACTGTCTTTCTCTAATTATGTTCTCTTTTATGATACATGAATTATATAATGCTCCAAACACTACTGTGTCATTAAAATGTAAATGTTATACATTGTATTACTTGACAAATGACTGCACATTTGGCTACTTTCTCTATACCTTTCTGATGCTGGTCTTGGCTGAAAAGGCTCCTTAGATAAGTCCACATATGATAAATACTAATAAACAAATGTCAGAGGAAGGTATGCTTACCCTGAAACCAACCTGAAGCCCAAGCTACAATTAATCCACCACTGCAGAGAGTAACAGTTTGGATTTCGGGCAAATGGACCTGAATCTTCAGTGGATACAACAGTGCAAGAAGCATAAAATGCTACAGATATGTGGTGTGTGTTCTAAAAATTTTGTCCTTCATCCTCTGGAATGTTTCAGGAGCTCCATGGAGATGAAAAGACAACTCCTCCTAGTGAATAAGCCCATCAAGCGTAGAACATTGCCATGTCATTCTACAGTGTATGGGGCTATTGAAATTTAACAATAATGTTTGGTTATGTCTAAAGTAAACAGAAACCTAGCCTTGCCCAATTTCTCAATCAGTTTGTCCACTTGGGGCATAGCATATGAATCACATTTAGGTATGCTGTTCGGTTTACAGTCAAAATGTCGACATTCAGTTGCACGACAACCTCCTCCTCGACCATGGTAGGAGCAACAGTCGGAATGTCGACGTTCATGTGTACGTCCATTCAGAAAGACGTACACAAGGCAGAGACTCAAAGCATGGTTGGCAATGGGAGTTGCTAACATTAAGATCAACAGAACATTGTCGATTTTGTTGCGTTGACCATACAACCTACTTAATATGTATGAATTGAGGTTATGCATTGCAGAAATCACTGTTTGCAGTTGTGATTTTCATTCTTTTGATAGTAAACCATGCTGTTTAGCTTCATGCAGTTATTTCAAATTCATATATATCTATACAACTTTAGTAACAGTAAAATGGATGTATTCTACTTACTCTGGGATTCTTCTATAAATCTATTTCCATCCTGAGTTGTTGGCATTAGGTCTCTGGTATTCCATATAACTTTAAATGTACTTTCTTTCCCGGTATAGTTTCTGTGTTGGGCTGAGTTCAACTCCTTTTACCAATCAACTTTGAGAATATGTCCTTATTTCTGAGTATAAATTATTTAGCTTTTTGTTTCTGAGACCTTGGTAGTATGCTCTTATTTTGAATTGAGGTCATACTGCTAAAAGTGCAAATACCCCTGTAAACATACTTATAATCAGAGCTGTACCTGGCCCATCTAGCACCCAACACTTCCCGGATGTAGCACCCCCCCCCCTCAGCTCTTCATGTGTGAAGAGCAAAAAAAAAGAAAAGGAAAACGCACTTTACTGTATTGAGTTGATCACTTTATTACAGACAAATCTATACTTCCCCAGCTGTTCCACTGAAGAGCAACTAAAGTAAAATCGATGAAGCTCCTTACTGTATTAGAAGGGAAAAAACACTTTGTATTAAGCCATTCATTACATTTCAGATAAGAGCATATTACAGACAGACACATTCTACACCCATACAGACCTTCCACTGAAGATTTAAAAAAAAAAAAAAAACAGAACTTTAGTGCATTAAAGCTAATCTCTACATTACAGACAGATTTGTGCCTCCCCCACAGCTCTTCCACTGAAAAGAAAAAAAATCACTACAGTGCAATGATCAGCTTATAGACACACATATTACATGCACCCAGCTCTTAATTGCAGTAATTAGCTTATTACAGTTAGAGCCATTTTCTCTCAACCCATCTCTTCCATTGAAGAGAAAAAAAGGAACTTTACTTACAGGAGGGTCTGAAGTGCCTTTCAGTACAGAAAGAACGAAGGATCTGCTCTTTCCAAGCATGCTCCCAATACATTGTGCCTAGGGCAACTGTCCCCTTTACCCCACCCTTGCTATGCTACTGCTTACAATATACATTTTTCTCTATGGTTTCAGAACAGTTCTGTGATATAAGTCTTCTGTTTTTTTCTTTTTTCTGAGCTATATAATATTGTTTATTTGTTCATCCATTCATAGATTCATTCAGTTTGATAACTAATGTAGAGCATTGATTTAAACAGACCCATTTCTGTTTCAGCTCAGACTTAAAATAATGTTAGACGAGGTTATATTTCACTCCACTTTCTTTACCTGTTACTTATAAAGAGCCTTGTCACTTTGCAAGGAACTTGTTTTCTGAAGTGAGTACTAATGCCAAACATTATCCTCTACTCTGCACTCTTAAATAAGCACTTCTGTTATATAGTCACTGTGGTCTCTGCTGTGCCCTCTGTTTAAGCTCTCCCTTTACAGACACCACCTGTCTTGCAGGTCTAAAAAATGCCCTATTATACTTTAAATGTAGACTTTTTATTTCTTCCCTTGTTTCTTTTGCTAAATTTGACAAAGTTTTTAGGATGTCCTCCATATAGCTATTCAAATTCTGCAAACCAATTTGAGGTTTGAGATTCTTGTCTTGCAGCAAAGTGAACATTTTATTTTTTTTATTTATTCCTTGTTAACCAGGTTAGACAATAGGCTAGTAGCCCTTTTTCAAGGGAATCCAGATGTGGTTATATGGGTCTATGTTCAGGCATCGAATTAAAATCTCAGTGAACAACTAATAGCCAAACGTAAAGCACCAAATGTGGAAATTACTGAAAAAGCTTATCGTTGAAAAATGTATCATCAGATGACTATAGCTGGCCAACAACCAGGAAGTACCACAATCCATAAGGTAAGCTACACAAACCCTTTTATAAATTTGCCCTTTTCCCCGCTGTAGTGCAATCTTAGAGTTGGTATATATAGCCCCCCGCCTTGGTTGACAAGGTTTTCTTATGAAGGCAATTTTGTGATGTTGGCCAACTATGGCCATTTGATGATGTAATTTTCAAAGATAAGCTTTTTCGGTAATTTTCACATTCAGTAGTTAACGTTTGATTAGCTGTTCACTGAGATTTTAATTTGATGGCTAAAAAAATAGAAGCATTTATACAACTAGGATAAATTTGGTCAGAGCATTGGAGAACTTCTCCTACTCTTTGGAGCTGCTACATGGCTGCGGAGGACAACTACAGCAGAGGATGAGGTCTAAGGGAAGAAGCAGCTTGGTGGATGACAGAAAAGCTACAAAGAATTTGGAGGCGAAAAATGAGAATTTGGGGAATTTTTTTTTTTTTTTTATATGGAACAGAGAATGTAATAAAATATTTCTCTGTGGTGGATGATACAAATGAGCAGTGTCTAGCTGTCTCAAAGGAGAAGGAAGTAAGCAAGTCGGTTAGAGTGGTGCAGATAACAGAACTGGCACCAGGATGGTTTGCAGATGATATGTTAAAAATAATCAAGCAGGATGAACCAGGTGACAGTCCTGCTGTTTCATGTGGTGAGATGACAGGTATTTTTTTCAGAAGTGCTGAGAATGATAATGTGGGAAAGGAAGAAGCAGGTAATATGGGAGCAGAAAACACTGCTGTTAAAACTTATGCAGCAGTGACAGAAGATAAACGAAGAAAGCAGCAACAAAAAGAGAAGGTGTCTGGTTTTGTGGCAGCAGACAATGAAGTAACTAAAACATATGCAGTTTGTTACAGCAGGCAAAAATGGACAGCAATAGAAAATTGTAAGTAAAACTGTTTTTACAAAGAAAAAAAGACTGTGACAATAAGAACAAAAAATTACATTTTTAATAAACAGATATGTATGAGACAATTTTGTAATCATTCTGGGTTTTGACACACTTCTCTAGTGTGATTTTTTTGGGATGGCCATGGAAGGACATTTAAGATAAATTGGCCAGTCCAAATTATATTTCTTTCTTCTCACTTAATTAATAATCATGACAAGGTTCAAAAATAACCATTGTGGGGTGAAAGGACATCTAGCAAGAAGGTGTGTGCCTGGTTTTATAAAAAAGGGCTGCTTTTGGATGGGTTGTGAAGAGCAAACAGTAAATAATGAAAAAGAAGGGGATAGGGAAGAAAACATACATGAGGAAGGACATTAACAGACTAAGAGAGAAATTAACTTGGTGAAGAAGAAACTTTAAAACAAGAGAAAAATGTGAATAGGGATTAGGAGAGAGAGTACATGCAGGAAGAAAGGTCATGAGTAGTGACTGACACTGATACGTTTAGGAAGTTCTGACCAGTGAAAAATCTGATTCTGAGGTTCAAAGAATATTTGTACATAAACACAGGAACAATATTCAATTGGGGAAGGAGTAAAAATAAGAAAACAACAACAACAAAAATCAAAATAAAACTATTTCCCCTAAATTTAAAAAGAAGGAAAATCAGCAGTTTAGACTACTTTCACATTGTAGGAGGGATAAGGAAACTGTAATGGTGTATTAAATGTAATGTGGATTTTTTTCTGCAAAAATGTAAGATTCTGGACAACTAAAGAAAGACTGCAAACAGAAAAAATGTGGGGTAGAAATATAACATGGAGCTTAGAAAATGAAAGTTGGTCTGGAGTGGCTGTGCTTTGTAAAACAAAATGTGAAAATACAAGATGCAATGTTGGTAAGGATGGGAAAGTTAATTGCTGTGGATGTGAGATGGAGAGAAAGTTTGTAGAATTATAGCATTATATGCATATATAACTAGCAAGGGAAGAGAGAGTCTGTTTCATCAAGTATTACACTATGTGGATATTAAAATGAAAAATGTAGGGGACATCAATTGTCATTTAAGAGGAAGGTGTAAAAAATGGGAAGGTGTAAAAAAACGTGCAGGAAGTGATAAAAGGTGGTAAATTAGTTGTGTGGTACAAAAGTCACGGAACTTATAGAATGGCTTGGATCTGAAATTGGTAATTTTGTATTTTCAAAAGGCCAGATTGTATAGGATAAAGAATGTACAATTAATTAACGGATTAGCAGAGAGAATACTTTGTAAATGTTCTGAATGAATGGTTGAAGAACAAGTTTGTTTATGAAGAGTAATGTAGTGAGATGTTAAAATTTATATAGAAAAAAGATGAGAAGAAAAAAAAATGGAGAACCATCACACTAAATAAGACAGATTATAAATTTTATGAGACTAATACAGAGGAGAATGGAAGGGATGATGAGAATATTATGGAAGAAAGTATATATGGCATAAAAGGGAAGGAATGTCAAAAATTATTGGTTGTGAGACAAATTGTGGATGATATAAGTGAAAGGGAGTATGTGAAACTTATGGTAGGTGATATTACCAAGGCATTTGATGCAACAGGACAGGGCACTTTGTAGGATGCTATGCAGAAGTATGGAATGAGTAATAGAATCAAATGAGTGTGTATGGCAGTATATCAAATAACAGAATGAGAGTGTTAGTGAATGAGTGGCTGAGTAAAGAGCTATGCATGAAGTCTGGTATAAGGCAATGATATCCCATGAGTGGAATATTGTTTGCACATGCAATGATTGTGATAGTGAGTGAAATACCTTATAAAATGAAATATGCTAGATATCTGATGGAAAAGGAGCTGGTGATTCCAATAGTTTTAATATACACAGATGATATAGTTCTAGTTGCTAAGGGCAAAATATGGATGAAGAAATTGTTGGTTTATATGAATGTATGTTTAAATGAAATGGGAATGATCACAAAAAAGATAAAAGTAAGGGTAAAGATGATGTGATGATAATTGAGGGGTGCATTTTCCAATGTATGAAGCATCTTTGTTAAGAATAAAATGTGGGAATAACAATGTATGTGTGATACAATGGGAGGGTTTGATAAAAGAAATGAAATAAATATTTCTTCAGTGGGGGGTATATTGATTAATATTCAGGGAAAAAAGGTTTATCTGGTGAGTTTAGTATTAGTGAAAAATAGCATAGTTGTTATATGTTTATATGATCCCAGAAAAATATGGAAAGCAAAATATGCAATTAGTGTTGTCTTTCATATGTGGTTTAATATTAAACCCGGTGAGAAGTGTTACGTTTTATATAAATGAATAAGAAGGGGGATTGGGGTTACTAACTCCAGTTGTTTATTCTGCGTCATTAAACTTGAATAGTATATTAAAGTGGTTAAAGAAAGAGAATGATAATTTAATAGTGAGACTGTTTAAATGTAATTACAAAAAATTCTGGAAGATGACAATAAGAAAAAGAGTATAAGACTATTTAAATGAAGAAATTAAAAATTATCAAAGAAAAAATAGTAATATGGAAAAGAAAGACTGATGATATAGGGAAAGATAGAAGGAAGATATATAATAATGAGATGAAAAAATATTATTAAGGAAACCCATAGAAAAATTTACCAGAAGAAGTGATTATAGTCATTAAAGTAAATAAAAGTATTGTACCAAGAAAATAGAATGTCAGGATTTCCTATGGACACTGGTAATAAATAAGTTAACCTAAAAAGGGAGTGTGCCATATAATAAGAAAGATAAAATATGTGTTTAGTTTATGTAGAGGAAGAGACAACATAATATGTTTTTTTTTTTGTGAAATGTAAAAGAGTGCTGGAACTCTGGGTATTTATTCATTTCTAAATGGCCACCCAAAATGTGGTTATATGGTATTTTTACTACATGTGCTCTAAAAGGTTTTGTAATTAACTCATTGTATCCTGAACTGCAGGAGGCTAAAATCATCTTTGCTGAATATCTTAAAATATGAAAATGCTTCCTTCCTGAGTGATTTTCTCCCAAATCCTATATTGAGAGAATATCTCATGTGATTAGTAATATCTGAGAAACAATTCAAGTAACAACAGTGCAAAGTAAGTACGAAGACAAAACTAAAAAACAGTGCACTAATTAAAAAATGGAAGGAAACAAACCACTCCAACACAAGGAATAAAGTTAGCGCTTTCGTTTACTAAATCAGCAAACTTCTTCAGACAACTGACAATCAAATTAATTGACATTTAAATAGACAATCAACTCTACGACATCATATATTAATTACATAAATATAAGCCAACATTTAAAGGGCCCATAGAAAAAAATCACAAATGTTAGTATACAAATGCTTAAAAATACAAAGATTAAATATACAATGCCCAAATACTCATAAAGTTGTATGTATATTATTCATATAAATGCAAACATAAATGTCTAAGAACTAAATAAAAATATAAAATAAAATAAGTATAATAATAAGAAAAAATCATCTCAGCAAAGCCCTTAATTTTAAAATACTTTTAAAGGAAATAGCTTCATTTAAGCCTGGTTCACTAACAGCATTCAATTTTACTTGCCAAATCAGTCCTTTTTCATCCAACTTAAGTTCACTAGGACCCCCTCTAACATTTTCATTAACTTTTTCCAAAACTAAAAAATTAAATTCATGTGAGGGATAGGATTTAATATGCCTAGCCAACGCATTCTTCATGTCTAATCTGCTTATAGCATATATGTGTTCATAATATTATATTGCATATTAAATCAATATTAATATATTAATATATTAGTAAGTATCAAAGAACTATCTGTTGAGACTGAATTTATATTTCAAACTTATTAAAGAAAAATGGTGTTTTCTTTGCCAAAATATATTACTATTGTGTTCAAATAATGAGATATATTTTTGTAACCATGAAGTCAGACCAAATATGTCACAGAATGAACTGTTTCCCTGATCAAGGGTTTTCTGCTTATGCATATCTACAGTGGCAGTACACTGCTATTTTGTGATACTGTACAAATAATGCAAGTTATGCATTGCCTGTTTTTACAATAACACCAAACAGCAATATTAATCTGTTCAACTGTGCATATTAGGTAGGAACTATGAGTGGCAAAGATGTCTGCTATAATGCTGTACATAAGATGACAGCATTTGTTTGCTGCAGGGCACACAGTTTTCACAAATTAAATGCAATATGAAATAAAGCTAATATTTATAACTGTTTTCCAAAAATGTATATCCATGGAAGCCTTCTGATTATCCTATATATTTTAATGTCAATTTTTAATTAACACCTATAACTTGCATATGCCATCCAAAACTTGATAGTATTACTCTCCATTTCTGCATAATCAATATAACTATGGAAATAGATAATATTTTCAGAAAGTCTTGCAAACACTGCTTAATAACTTTGTCTATATACTTTGCTGGTTGTTTAACTGTACATTCCAGCAAATCGCTTCAGTTTTTTAGATGGCACCTTGGTCTCTCATGCTAAAACTACGATTTATGCTTAATACTAAAATATTGTTAATATCCATAGGGTTATAGATTCACAGGCAATTACTAGGATAATGGCACAAGAGCCTTTACAAGCCTCGCCAGCAACACCCAGGATATGGCAATATTATATCTTAATTCCTCAGCTACGGGATGGGCTAGTATCAGGGTAGTTGGTCTTTGGATGTTGGAACCCTGAGTCATTTTACAGACTACCTTTGTCCATAAGGGCCATGGACAGCACCACTGTTTACAGTTCCCCATCCATTTATGCAAATTCTTTTTGAAGGAACTGAGGGACAGGCTTTGTTTTATGAAGGTGGGGAGTTTTTTCCATTGACAAGGTAGTCATTGTGATACAAATCTATCTCTCTGGTAAGTTCTGTTAGAGCCACAAATAAGGTTCAGGTCCATAGAATGTGTAACACTTATAATTAACACATTGCACATCAAATAGTAATGTCTGTGTTTGCTCTTTCCAGGTATAGATAGTACTTTTTTTTTTCTTTTAACACCCAATGCTTGTGAAGCCGCCCCCAGACCCAGCATGAAAGTATCACAGTATATTTTTGTTTGCTTTGTTAATATAAATATCCTGTTGGCATAAAGATGCCACCTTGTTTCCTAGCCCACTACCTATGTGTCATGAAATATTACTGCAAGTTTTACAATAAGATTCATATTCAAATAGGATACCTCAACTAGTTAAATTTTTTCAACATTTCTCTTGCTCAGGTCTGTTCATTGTTTTTATCACTCACTATTTGTACAGTCTCCAATACTGTGATATTATTAGCTGCAATTCAAAATTTATTAATGCATTAATATGGAAAATATTCCAAATTTGTTATAATCTTCGGCAAACAATCTTCAGTGACTCAGTGTTAGCAGAGTAAGTTTGTTGATATTAATAACTTCTGCCTGAAATAGACACATATCAGTAGATGTTTAATTTTGCCTATTAAATATTATGGTCATGCATTTAGTAACATTTACTGTTTGTGTAGTCTCACCATCATGATAGTATCATACTTTTTTGTCTTTAACATATTAAAGGAAATATGTAAAGTATTTCACATTTTTCATAACTTTTTTCAATCACTCTGTAGTAAGTCCAGACATGTACATTCCACACAAATTCTTTCACTAAGCATGTACTTCCACATAGGTGCACGTACACACACACACACACACACACACACACACACACACACACACATACACACACACACACACACACACACACACACACACACACACACACCCACACACACACGCACACACACACACACACACACACACACACACACACACACACACACACACACACACACATGTTTCTCCAGCTCCACCAATTACGGCCACTTTATTAACTCTATAAACAAAAAGATATGTTTGACTGTAATAACATAAATGAATAAAAGCCTAAATAAGAACCACCATGATATTTAAACTCATGGCTATCAGATATATGGAGTGCAACTAACTATAACCCCATATGCACAAATATGTGACCATCAGTTATTGCCAGTTTGACTCTGTGCAGCTTAAGTGGTGGATTGTAATCAAATAAACACATAAGGAAGGGCAGCCTGGGCTACAAAAATGACATAGTTGTTGTTGTTGTTGTGTCTTTCGGCTTTTCCTGGTTAGGGGTCGCCACAGCGGAACTCTGGTCCGCTAATGATTGGCAGTAGATTTTTACATGCTGAGTTGCCAGCCCTGACCCACAACCTTCAACGAAGGTATGCCCATTCACGCATATCTCCACACAGAAGATGCTCTAGCTGAAAATCGAACAGGACAACATCTTACTGTGAGGTGACAACGCTACCGCAGCACCACCAGTGCTATACAGAAATCAGAGGTGACAAGGACATGCCACTGTTTGTGTAGTCTCACAAATATACAATTAATAGGTCAGTAATGTACATAATTTTAAAACACTGTCAATAAACTGCATAAAGACAAAAAGGTTTACTATACTTTCTGCAGACATTGGGACATACACCACAACATTTTGAACATATAAAGGACACAGCCAAATGAAACAATGCAACATCTTCACTTTGTGAATAAATAAATGAATAGTGTTAATGCTTTCATTCCTACAGATTAAACAAAACTTGATAAGAAACATTAACCTGATGCATTTGTATTTTAATAAAGTTTGGCAAGCAAGGTGGACATGCTAAATGGTAATGCAGGTTCTTTAGGCAGCACTATGTATGGTTACATTTTAAGCATTGCAATATTCCTTTCTGCTGCGCTCTGTATAAATTTACATGCTCGCTGGAGTATTTGTCATTTTCATGTCATGGAGCAGTATTTTAAATCTGAACAATGAAATAGTACTCAACCAATCTTGAACCTGTCCTGAGCTCTTCAGGTGTCCCTACTAAAAGTCACACACAGCTTTTCTTTTCAAGCAATCACATCCTTCATATAGAGTTCTGTACAGTAGTTTCTGTGCTGCGGAAAAACAAACCAGGTAGGATACTTATAAAACAGAAACAAGAGGAGCTAACCAGGGAACTGTACATTCACACGTCTTCAGCTCCCAATGCGATATATTTACATACAGGATTATAGTGCAGAAGTCTGATTGGACAAAAGCACACATGGATGATTGGAGGGTTAACAGTGAACTTGGCTCGGAGAAGCAACAACATCTCATGCAATATCTCTGAATGAGATCAAAGCTTATTACTGTATCTCTGAAAATGATCAACATGAAAAACAGTTTCCACTTCAGTGAAGCAAATGGAGGTCAAATGCAGGCTTTTTATTTATTTTACATTTGTTTACCAGGAAAGTCCAACTGGGACAGATTCCATTTTTACTGGAGGCCCAGGGAGAAACACTCCAGATGCATATCTTCTGAATGTGAGAGAAAACCGTAGCACCTGGAAAAAAAAAACAATACAAATGCAGGCAGGACATGCAGACTACACAAAGAAGGCACCCCAGCCAAAAATCAAACCAGAGAACCTCTTGCTGTTAGACAACACTAACTGCTGCACCACTGCTCCACCATTGTGATATAGGACTCTGATTGCATCTCCAGAATTAAAACTAGATGTAAAAGGGAATGCTGGCAGGAAGAGTATCAAAACAGATTTTAGTTTTCTTTCTTAAAAGTAAAACAAATGACAAGTTTAATGTGGTACCAATAGCAAAAGCTAGCTATGAAAACATAATTGCACCAGATAGTAAAGACAACCACAAGGCCTTCTATAGTTATGTAAAGAATCTCAACGGCAATAGACAGATTTACTCAGAGCTATTGCACAATGGCACCTCCTAAACTGAGCCAACAGATATTGCCAGTATACTGGCCGACAGATTCAGTGCCAACTTTACCCCTCTTCCTCCCACCAAAGGACCAATCATAATACCAGTAGATTGCCAGGCATCCAGTATTACTGCTGCCCAGGTTAAAACAGCACTATCCAAGGTCAAGAATACAGCTTCTATGGGACCTATCAATATCCCTGGCTGTGTTCTACAAGAACTACAGAGTGAACTGGCACCTCACCTATGTGCCCTGTTCAATCACAGCCTCACCTCAGGCTTTATCCCTACTAAATGGTGCACTGCTACAGTCATCCCTCTACACAAAGGAGGACCAACTACAGACCCTGGGAACTATTGCCCCAGTAGCCTGACAAGTCTGATATGCAAAGCTATGGAACGCATCATCATGGACTTAATAAACAAGGATATAGGGAATCTCCAAACTCTGGATCCCACACAGTTTGGTTTTGTGAAGGGTAGATCATGCCTGCTCAACCTGGTCAACTTCTCTGAGTCAGTCACCAGTGTGTGGATGAAGGCAAGGTGGTTCATACAGCCTACCTTGATCTGGCCAAGGCCTTTGATACCATTCCCCACTCAGGAATCATAGAAAATAATCACTAAGCTAGGCATCAACCCCTATATTACTAGGTGGGTTGCAAACTGGCTCACAGATGGAGCCCACAATGTGAAAGAAGCTGACTCCAATTCAGACTACTGACCAGTCACGAGTGGAGTCCTACAGGGTTCGGTCCTGGGTCCTCTCCTGTTTATTATCTACTTCTCTGAAGTCCAGGCCAGTATGAAGGGACTCTGGCTGAAAAAAGTTTGTAGACGATTGCAAGTTGGGTATCATAATTAACTCCCCAAGTGATGTTGACATCCTACAGAAAGGCCTCACTGAGACCAACAACTGGTGTCAGAACCATGGCCTTAAGCTCAATACCAAAAAATGTGTTGTCATCCCCTTTGGGAAAATCCTGGCTCCCATGAATTACCACATCGATGGTAGTCCACTGAACACAGAAGGCATTATAAGAGATCTGGGAACACAGATTGACAGCGACCTCTCTTTTGACGGGTCTATATTATATGTCCGAAAGTTTTAAACATCAAATCTCATATGAGCAACACCATATGAGCTATGTTTAAAACATCAAACATATAATACAAAAAAAAAAAAAAAAAGACAAACAACTTACTTAAACACTCAAGGTGGGGGGTAAGCCCCTCTGCACCCCCCACATGGGGGCCTGTGCCCCCTCACCCCCCCGGTACTTAAATATTCCAACTCTGAGATCGCACTACATTGAGGTAAAGGGGAAATATTCCCTACGGCGATTTCCATTTACACGCACGATATTTCCTGCTTTCGACCATTTGGTGTCACCCAAATGGTGTTCGTGCTTTTCGTGTTTCGTTTGGATAATATAGATCCCTTTTGACCACCACATTGCCACTGTGGTCAGAAAGTCCTTCTATATGGCACATCTCATTACTAAGGGTTTTGCATCCAGGAAGAAAGAGGTCATTGCCTCCCTCTACTCTTCCCTGATTAGGCTAATCATCGAGTACAATGCCTCATTTGAGATGTACCTCACTAGACACCTGCAACAACTGGAGAGGCCGCAAAAGTACCTCAAAAAGAGGATCCTAGGCCTTAAACATTTGTCTTATATGGACAGACTCAAAAAACTTCAACTATTCTCTGTCTCATATCATCTACTTAGAGGCGATCTCTGCTTGACTTACTAGGCCATGTCTGACCCAGCTCTGTTAGAAATGCTACATATAAAGAAATCACAATCCCTCCACACCACACACTCCAGAGACCTCAACCTCATTACCACAATCGACAGAACATGCTGGAGGGACAGTTTCATAACCCAGAGACTGCCCATGCTATGGAACAGACTTCCCATACATGTTAAGCAGCGCACCTCACTGGCCCTCTTCAAGAGAAATCTTGATGAGTAGATGGGAAATAGAAAATTCATCCCGGGATCACTCCAGTGGCTTTAATCGATAGAGGCACTGAGAACTAAGGTTGGGCGGCTCAATGCCAGGGTAATCCTATAGGCTAGGTTTGTAAAGGCTCCAGGGACATTAGTATAGTACACACCTATGAGCCTATGAATAAATAATATACTAAAACAACTAAAGCACACATATGTCTTAATTTTGGGCAAACATTTATACCAGTTTGGGTGCAATAACTATTTAAAAACACTGACGAGTATACTGATTTCAGCACCACAGGGAACTGTCCTGCTCATACAGACTGCACAACAACTTGTTTTTTTCTGCCATGTATGCTCATCTGAGTTAATAACTGACTCTGTTTTCTCCCTTTGTCTACTCTACAGAGCAGGTCTTTTCTTGGATCATAATTGGAGTATGTAGTTGCCCTACTCTTGTTCTTTTGCTTTTTCATCTAGTCTGTCAATGTTCATTCTAGGTCTACTTAAAGAATTGTCCTCACATTTAACTTCTCTGAAACTGGCAGCTTATTTGGAAGTCAAGTATTCTCATTAGTTTCCTGACATCTATTACCTTCTCTATGAAGACCATCTCCTGATAATTTTCTTCCTCTTCCAGAGTTGTTTTTACCTGCTTAAACTTTAGAGTCTTGTCTCTCTTTTTCACTGTTTCTCTGCTTTGACACAGTGGAGAGATCAGGTTGCTTTTGTTTTCCTTTCAGTATGAGTCCCATAAGACAGTTCCTCAAGTTTCTACTCCTGTTTCACTCAATGTAGAAAAAACTAACGGCTCCTTTCTATCAGTTGCTGTGATGACTTTTTTAGTACTTTATCTGATGATGTCTTTTGGTAACACTGAAACTTCTCATCTCCACTTATACTGAGTTTCTTATGTATTTTAACAGGAGTCAAGATTTACTAGAAGATTTATCTAACCCTTTCACCCAGAGTAGAAGCTTAACTTCCTTTGTGTCATTTTCTCCTGCAGTTTTTTCTTTCCTGACCCACATACTTCTGCCAGTATTTTCACCTATTACTTCCACAGGTCTTCTACTGTGGAAAACACTGGCCTGTACTTACATCATGACATACAGTGATACAGGATGTAAAACTTTACAAAATATATTAACCATTTCTTCTTGTCTTACCTGGTATTTCCTCTTGCAGACATGTACCATTACTTCATTACTTCAGTTTCTTTCTGCTAGTTGTTTTATGTTTGCACATATATTGCATTTTCACTATTGCAATCATGTTACCCAAATCAAGTAATCATAGCAATTATTTTCCTTTTACTGTAGTAGTATATTTCATAAATTTAGTGGAAAAAAAGAAAGCAGATTGTAAAGTTTTAACAGTTAAACATTCAGAGGTGTCAAACTCTGTTGGTATATTGTTAGGTACACTTTTTTAACAGACTGCTGATTAGTATTAAAAGATGTACAGGTTTAATATTCTATCAATAATGGTAGAAAACCTAGCTAAATATTTTCTAGAGCATTTAAAACAAATTAGTTCATACTTTGAGTAACTTTCCAGCCACCATTTCAAAATATGAAGCAAATCTGTCATTTGAGCTTCATTACTAGCATATCTTTCAAAAGCTACTAGTTAAGCTTGTACATCATACTTGTATCCAAGCTACTTCGGGTTTTATTGGAAGTTTCTACTTCAAGAATGGTGGTTTAACATGGTGAAGTTCTGTTGATAGAGTTATACAAGGTGTTGACCTGTGCAAGCACACCTCTTCTATATACCAATCAAGTTTTGCTAAGTTCTTTCTTCACAGTCCGCATACCTGTCTCAAAGAGTTTTAGTCAGTCACTGCACATCCCTCTTGAATGGCAGTTATACAGTTCAGATGATCTACATTAGGAACCACTAATGTCTTTTTGGAACTTATTAAAGCCTCAATCAGTTTCTTCATTTTTGTCTAATGGAAATTTATATCCACAATATGTATACAATAGGTAACTGGTATCTCACCCACAGCCAGTTATGTTCAAAGTAACTGACAATTTTCTTAACAAAATAATTTAATGCTCTGCTTATTCCCTCTAGTGCCGTAGGGGCGAGTATAACTCAATGAAGTAGACAGCTTTTAGGAATGTCTACAGTATGTAAGAAAAAAAAATAGTTGTGTATCTGCACTTTCCATAAAATTAGATGTTCGATTAACTCACTGCTGCAGTAATCTGTAACTATAAGGATTATATCCAGCCAAGGATATAACAGATAGCTGTCTTCCAAAGCCTTTGACTACTTCCACACATTCACCCAGGCTGCTGTTGTTTTCTCTTGGGTGGATATGCAACCAGCAGCCTAGGTGCCACAAACTTTCAGGACTTTCTTGCCAACAGTATAGAGGGAAGCTACTGTCCTGATAAGACTAAAGTTAGGGAAAGAAACATCAACTTGACTCTAGTAAAAATAAATACATACATACATACATAAATAAATAAAGAAGATGGGTGGATGGAGGGAGCAACTACTGCAGCAGTGATTTTATTGAACTTCTGCTGTTATGGCAAGAACACTTACACAACTGTACTGTGTTCATCAGAAAATACTGCTGCAATAGCCTTAGCTATATGGTAAATTACAATAACTTACACAGCCTTGTAGGTGGAAAGATGAGGGTCCAGTATCCCCTGGAAAATTATCACAGTAAAGCCCACTCTAGACTTAAAAAAAGGAATCTAATTTTCAGTGCTTTGTATATACAGAGGACCAAGTAGGTGACTCTAGTATACTTCTATTGGGCACCCCTCTCCAATACGCCATCAAATAAGTCAAGTTCCTGATAGAATGTGCCTTTACCCTTCCAAGAAGAAGCTTATTAAGATAGGACTAATAAAATGAAAGAACAATGAACAACTATCTGGAAATAGCCTGTTTTGATGCATGTTGATCTTTATTCATCCCATCATGGAAAATATACAGCTATTCAGCTTTCCTAAAGGACTTAGTTCTTTCTTGATAATGTTTGAGTTACCTATGCATATGCAGAGTAAGAAGAATCATTTCATATCGGTTCATAGCTTCACAGGTTTAGATTACACCAATGACCACCAGAGTCTTTATAAGCCTAACCATGCAACCCAACCTAGCCCCCCCCCCCCCACATACCTTGGATGCCTATATGTTAGGGTGTGTGAGTAAAGAGATAGCTAAGGGTTATGTGGAGATTATGTTGATTGGGGATTCACGTACTGCCAACCTTGTTCCATCAGAGACATGGTGGGTCATACCAGTGGGAAATTTGCAATTTCCTATCCAATGATCAAGGTTTTGTTTGAATAGGATCAAGTATTATCTCTGCTTCAAGTGGATGGGGAGCTTATTTCATAGTTTAAGGAGCCTTTGAGACACATATTGGCCTCTCCAACATGTTCTATTTATGTTGCAGGCAAAGTTCATGTCCTTGGATCCAGTTCTTCTGGAAAGAAAGCAGGTTCTAAAGGTTTAACAGTTAAACATTCAGAGGTGATTTTTATTTTGCACATATGGAAGAGATCATTGAGAGCTGGATATGAGGATGCCATATATGCCAGGCATAGATCACCTCTTAGTAACCTGAAGGAGACTGAGTACAAAGACAGGGCCTTAAGTTGATCTGTGTAGGACAGGGTATTCACACTCTGCATTTTCCTTCCTAGTAAAGAAACTTTGAGAGTGTTCCAACTGTTGCAAGTGCTTAGCTAGGTACATGCCAAAGGGGGCATTGTACTCAATGTTGGGTCTGATAAGGGCTGAGTAGAGTGGTATTAAAACTTCCTTGGACCTGGATGCCATATCCTTGCTTATGAGTTGGCCAACACAAAATTATTTTCTTACTATCTCAGCTACATGTTGGTCGAATGCCAGATTACTGTCTACATATATTCCCAAATCCATAGCTACTGTGTTAACTACTAAGGGTGTTTTATCGATGGAGTAATTAGTTTGGATGGACAATTTCCCACAGAGCTCTATAATGCATTTTTTATATGTGTGTGTGTGTGTGTGTGTGTGGAGTTTTAATCTGTGGCTTTGCACCAGCCATTTGTTTGTGTTATATGCCATTGTCATGGGTGGAATCTATGATAGCTCTCAATTTACTGTCATCTGCAAACTTGGTGAGCTAGAGGCCTTTGACATTAGCCTTGATTTCCAAGAAGTAGATGCTCTGGGGTACTCCACTGATGACTGGTTTCTTGGTGGGGATGGTCTCACTAATCCTGTGTTTTGGGGTCCTATCTGAGAGCTAGACATCAATCCGATGAGTTATTAGGGATTTATGCCTAATTCTGAGAGTTGGTTAATAATAACTGAGTGGAGTATTGCATTAAATGCCTTGGCCAGGTCAAGGTAGGCGGTATGCAGTGTTGTCCCCTCATCTATAGTCTTGGCACTTCTCAAAGTCTACCAGGTTGAGTATTCAAGGCCTTCCCTTAACAAAGCCAAATTGGGAAGGGTCTAACCTCTGTAGGTTGCCAATGTCCTTGTCACTCATTTCCATAATTCTTTCTTTGGCTTTGCATATTAGATTTGTCAGACTTCCGGATCTGTAGTCCCTGGGGTAAGTGGATGGCATACCCTTATGAAGATGAATGACCATTGCAGCCCTCCATTCACCTAGCACATAATCAGTACCTGAACAGCATCTCAATTGCTGCTGCTAAGTCATGTTTTAGCCAATTTAGGAGGCACCTGGGGATATTGTGTGGGCCACTTAAGCAGTCTTTTTGTCCTTAGTGAGTAGTGCCAGGACTTCCTACCTGTTGATATTTGTGGGGGGGGGGTATGCTAGAAAGGGATTTCACAAGGGGTTGTGGGGGTGTGAAAATTAAGTTAGAATTAATTTTATCAGCCAGTAGATTCACTGTGTTACCCTGTTCAGCGAAAGTTGGGCCATTTACCACCAGTTCTACACACAGCTGAGCACTGCCTTCAAGGCTCCTGACATTGCTAAAGAAGTTCTTGTGATTGCCCATAGACTGGAAGGCTACCCTAACCTCATAATTGTCCTTGTTGGATTTTATTAGATGTCTTAGTTTCTTGTTTAGTTGAATCAGAGAGCTCTATGACAGCTGGACTTTCTGATTTTGGCCATGATATTTTTTTCTTTTGTTATACATGCTATTAAGGTAAAGATTTCACCAGTGGGGTCTGTTTTGGGTCTTAGATTTGGACTTGCATCTGGTAGTTATGGCAGCTTTGATGCAGGCATTTCCATGTTTGTATGTGGTTCAGGGGAATTATTCTGCATACGTTGTTGTGTCCTTGGGGTACAAACTATTTCTACATAGGATGTAGTTTGCTTTAGAATAGTTCATAACTGCTATAGGTTCAGTTGTGGTTTCCAGGTGATTTTTATTTCAAAGGAAACAGCTTTATGGTCTAACCTCACCAATGAGGATGTGACACAGGGAGTGTGCAATGCTCTTCCACCTTTTGCTACTGTCTTTGCTGCTGTTGGCCTAAATGTGTGGAAGGCAATGCAGCCTTGCACTGCTGAAGTAATTTCTGTGGCTTTAAACTAAATCTTGGTAATAGCACAAATGTCCACATTCTCCAAAGTGAGGAGAGTTTTTAGGGTATGGAGTTTGTAACACTTTAAAGATGTTTTTTTTTTTTTTTTTTTTTTTGCGATATTAGTAGTTTATTTGACATTGCCTATAAAAGGGTCTGAGGGAGTGGATAAAGTTTTAACCAATAACTGAAATCTGGGGTGGGGGGCAGGTGCAGACCATCCTTAGCAAACCAGCATGATCAGTTAAGCATATCCTTCCATTCTGATATATACTGGATACCCCTGAGTGACAAGGAAAACAAAGACAATAATTAAAATCAATTATTTTCTGTTCATACTGTGGCTTCATCCTCATTGAAGGTAGAATGTTGCTCAATGCAAGGCTCATTCCAGTCTGTGACATATATTTAGAGAGATCTATAATGTCTCTTTTCCTATAGTACAGTAAGGTAGGTCACAGGCCATTTACACCCACAGGGACTATGGCAGAATCATATTGGTACCTGTGGTACAATGATTTGAGTGCTTGCATCATATTGAAGATCCTAGCTCCGGATAGGCAACTAACCTTTATCTTCTCCATATCTAGCCAGGTGAAAGGGACACCTGAGTACTGTTCAGTAGAATACCCTATGAAAAGGGTACTAGGTAAAGTGTTTGCTTTTCTTATGGGCTTTGATTTGCAGAGATCATTGGGTGTAAGCTTGTGTGTGCTGGTAGATTTTGTTTTTGGTGTGTGCTTTAGTAATCGCTGAGGATATATGTCTGCCATTTGGTGGTTTAGGAAGTCTTTGAGGCTTGAGAATGTTTATTTTAAGTGCCCCAGTTTAAGAAGGTGTGTGTGTGTGTGTGTGTGTGTGTGTGTGTGTGTGTGTGTGTGTGTGTGTGTGTGTGTGTGTGTGTGTGTGTTGAGCAGTATGTTTGAAGGATGGTGTGTGTTCTTGACAAACTTGTTTATAA
Organism: Protopterus annectens; assembly: GCF_019279795.1. Classification (NCBI taxonomy): domain Eukaryota; kingdom Metazoa; phylum Chordata; order Ceratodontiformes; family Protopteridae; genus Protopterus; species Protopterus annectens. The sequence goes on from NC_056741.1 coordinate 83,004,854, forward strand.
GTGAGATTTTTTTGTCTCCAAGGAATTTATATATGTACATCTCTCACAAATTGGGTTAGTTTCTTTAGTTTAGTAGATTAAAAAGTTGTATGAGTACATGAGACATTTTTACATTGTCTCAAGATGCCCATATCTGTCAATTTGGCCACAGAGACATTAGGAAATCCCAATTCCATGTTGTCAGGACCTGTATTAGTGTTTGGTTAATATGGTTTAGGTATTTGGTTTTAAAGGGGTCACCTGAGTGTCCTGGTCTTGCTCAGCTTGTCTGCCACTACATTTTGATCTAAAGGAATTTTGGTGGGCTAAACAGTGCTGATTTGTGACCTCCTACATCACCACAGCCAGACTGCAAGGGAGGTGGGGGGACAACCTGGTGCCCCATGCTTGTTTATAAAACACATCACTGTGGTATTGTCTTTGATTACAAGAGGACCTTGGTTCATAGGTTCATAGGTAGGTACTAGGCTTTTGGCTCTGGGGCCTATATAAGCCTAGCCAAAAAGGTTCCCTGTCTTTCGCCACCCAATAAAATTATTTTCCTGTGCCCCTGTCAAGCAGTGCCACTGAAATGATCCCCAGAGTGAATTTTCTATTTCCCATCCAGTCGTCAAGATTTTTCTTAAAGAGGGCCAATAAGGAGCTTTGCTTGACATGAATGGGTAGTTTGTTCCAGAGTTTGGGAAGTTTCTGGGACAGGAATCTATCCCTCCAACATGTTCTGTTTATTGTGGTGACAATATTTAGGTCCCTGGAGCATGTGCTTTGGAGATATTGGGATTTATTTAAGTGCAGCATGCCCAACAGCTCTGGGTTTGACATAGCTTTGTATGTTAGGCAGAGATCGTCTCTGAGTAGGTGATATGCGACGGAGTAGAACTGGAGTTTTTTGAGATGGTCTGCATATGGCATCTGTTTGAGGCTGGTAATCCTCTTAGTGAGGTATTTCTGTGGCCTTTCCAATTGTTGAAGGTGTCTTGTGAGATACATGCCAAATGGGGCATTGTACTCTATAATGGGTCTGATGAGTGATGAGTAGAGAAGAACAATGACCTCCTTTTTTTTTAGAGGAGAGCCCTTTTATGATGAGGTGTGCCACGCAGAAGGATTTTCTGACTACTGTGGTGATGTGGTTATCAAAGGAGAGACTACTGTCCACCTGTGTCTCGAGGTCTCTTATCATACTTTCAGTGTTTAGTGAGCTACCACCTATGTGGTAGTTCATGGGTACCGAGATTTTCCCAAAGGGGATGACAATGCACTTCTTGAGCTTGAGGCCATAACTTTGACACCAAGCATCTGTCTCTGTGAGGCCCTTTTGTAGAATGTCTACATCATTAGGTGATTATATTATGGCTCCCAGTTTGCAGTCATCTGCAAACTTTATTAGCCAAAGACCTTCTGTGTTGGACTGCACTTCAGAGAAGTAGATGCCGAACAGGAGAGGAACCAGGACCGAACCCTGTGGTACTCCACTCATCACTGGTCTGAAGTCTGACATGGAGTCGGCTACCTTTACTGTGTGGGTTCTGTCAGTGAGCCAGTTGGCCACCCATGTTGTGACATAGGGATTTATGCCCAGTTTAGTGAGTTTATCTATAAATCCATGGTGTGGTATGGTATTGAAAGCCTTGGCAAGGTCAAGATAGGCTGTGTGCACTACCTTGCCATCATCTATGGCTTTAGTGACTGCTTCAAAGAAGTCAATCAGGTTTAGTAGACATGATCTACCTTTTATAAATCCAAACTGAGTGGGGTCCAGGGTTTGGAGGTTACCTATGTCTTTCTTTATAAGCTCCAAGATGATAATTCCATGGCCTTGCATATCAGGCTCATCAGGCTAATGGGGCGGTAGTTTCCAGGGTCGGTGGTAGCACCGCCTTTGTGGAGTGGGATAACCGTCACTGTGCACCATTCAGTAGGCACACAGCCTGAGGTGAGGCTATAATTGAACATGGTACTTAGGTGGGGTGCCAGCTAGTTCTGTAGTTATTGCAGTACGCAGCCTGGGATGTTGTCTAGTTCCACTGATGCTTTGTTCTTGGCTTTGGAGAGTGCGATCTTTAATTGTTCATCCGTGATTACATGGGATTTGCATTCTTCCGGTACTAAGATTGGCCCTTTGTATGGTGAGAGGGGGGTAAAGTTATCACTAAACTTATCTGCCAGGATGTTGGCAATATTGATTGGTTCTGTATATTTAGTGCCATTGTGCTGTAGCTCCGAGCAGATCTGAGTGTTGCCATTGAGATTTTTGACATAGCTGTAGAATGCTTTGTGGTTGTCTGTGGAATCAGTGGCAATTTTATTTTCATAACTGGCTTTGTAGGATTTTATGAGGGATCTCAGCTTCTTGCTGAGGCTGACCAGGGAGTTCTTCCAATCTTGGGATTTTACTCTTTTTTGCCATGGCTTCTTCCTTCTGTTGTAGAGTTTGTTTATGGCAGTGGACCAACAGATTTGCTTCCTTTTTTTGGAGAATAGTGTCTTGGTTCTGTTGGGGACAGCACGATCCATGCACTGTTGTATGTGCTTATACAGTACATTTGTGTAAGATTCGGCAGTCGTATCTCTATTTTCTGTCTGCATGGGTGACGTGAAGTTTGCCACTTCTGTCTTAAGAAGCATGAAGTTGGCTTTGGAGTAGTTTTTGACAGTAGTTTCCTTCATGGGGGTTGGAGGTGGGATATGGATGTCTAGGGTGATTAGCTTGTGGTCAGATCTGACCAGCGCGGAGTTGACTTCTGGTGTGGAACACCAGTTACCCATATAGATAATGACCAGGTCCAGGATATTGCTGCCCCTGGTGGGGGTATGGGCAAGCTGATCCAAGGCGTTTGAATTTATGAATTCTAGAAAACGTTGCACGAATGAGTTGGTACATGAGTAGTTTTCCCAGTTAATGGTTGAGTAGTTGAAATCGCCCACTATTAGGGTGTTAGGTTGTACCCTAATATTTTCCAGTGTATCAAGAAATGAGGAGTGGGAATCCTGGGACATGGTGGGGGATCTGTAGCAAGCTACAATTTGGATTGCGGTCTTGCCCAGAGTTAGTTGCACTTGGATAATATCTGATGCATTATGCTGAGCAACTAGCCTGGAGGTGTCGATATCCTTAATGAATATGGACATGCCTCCACCTTTAGTTTTTCGGTCCAGGTTAAGTGGCCGAAAGGTGTGGTATGGATTATAGCCTGGTAATGCAGGGGTGCTCTCTGGAGCCTTTAACCAGGTCTCTGTCACTGCACAGATGTCGATGTTCTCCATTTTAAGGAGTGCCTCAAGTGAGTGCATTTTGAAGTTTAGACTTCTAGCATTGAGTAGCATTACCCTCAGATTTTGCTTGCTTGTACCTGTTATTTGAACCTTGACTAAAAAAGGCACTAGCCTTAACCAGTGTCCGGAATCCCAAGGGCAACAGGTGCAGGCCATCTCTGGCAAAGCATCGTGGTCTGTCAATTATGTCATCCCAGGCAGACAGATACTGGATCCCCTTAGAATGACACCAGAAGCTTAGACAATTGTTGAAGTCAATCATTTTGACCTTGTATTGCGGTATCATTCTGGGTAATGGCAGGATGCTACTCAGGGCTAGGGTCATACCTGCCTGGGCTACAAGATCAGACAGCTCCTCCATGTCTCTTTTCATGTAGTCCAGGGAGGTACGTCTCAGGTCATTCACACCAACATTGACAATGACAGAATCATATTTGAACTTCTTGTGGAGTGACCCAAGTGCGTGCATTATGTGATGGATCCTGGCACCTGACAGGCAGCTGACAGTAGTAATCTCTTCTGTCTCTGTATCAACACCCTTTGTCTTTTCATATCCAAGTACTGGGGTTTGTCAGAAGAGAAATCACAGCGTAGAGACAACAGATATCCTTAAATCAAAGTCTTCCCTTCTCCCTCCCTGCTCCAAAGCAGTCAGTCACAATAGATGACTCAGACATTGCTTGTGGAGCAGTTTCAGAACAGATAAATTTGCAGGAGGTGTGGGATACCCCTCCCAGCTCTACCAGGTATATTACCCTCCAACATACTTCCCACAACTATCAGCAGGGACCAGATGCTGGCAGCACTCACTAAAGGCAAAAACACTGCCTCTGTGTGCTCCAACAACACCTCTGTGTGCCTCCTGAACAGTCTAAAACATGACCTGTTAGGACTACTGGATGGACTCTTCAACTACAGCCTTGAAACATGCTATATTCCAAGTGAATGGAGGACTGTAACAGTCATTCCCCTCCACATGGGCAGCCTATCAACCAAACCAAAGAACTACAGATCCATCCATCTAAGAAGCCTAATATGCAAGGACATGGAATGAATTATCATGACAATGATAAACAATGACATTGGCAAATTGCAGACACTGGAGCCATCACAATCTGGCTTTGTTAAGAGAATGTTGTACATACTTAATTTGGTAGACTTCTTTAAGTGGGTCACCAAGGCAACAGACATGGGTAAAACATTGCATACCCAGCATCCATGGCCTACCGAAAGTCCACAAGGACCCTATGAAACCTCCACTGAGACCAATAGTCTCGGGTAATAGTTGTAGTACACAGCCCATCTCCATTTTTGTGGAGAAACAACTGAGGCAGGTAGCTGTGCAAGCTTGCCTTCTGGCTCTCATACTCCACTGATTGTTTTCCTCCCATTTCTACTTCCTTTGGCTCTTCCCGCTTCATTCGCCCTGCGAGCTCACTCCACTTCCCTACCCCACCGCCCCCAGTACCTCTACATTTATTCCTAACTAACCCCTCCTACCCATTCCAATCAGCCTCTCTCTATCCTCTCCTCATTACCCCTCCCATTTGTGACTCATCCCACTCCACTTAACCTGTACTCCTACCTACATTAACTCTCTGTTTCTCTCACCCAGTAATTTTTCACATCCTCTTCTACTTCCTTACCTCTCCTCCTCAAATAGCCTACAAACATCTTTAACTTTTCTCTCCTCAATCCCCCTCCTCTCTAAGTATGCCCTCCCAAATCCTTCATACAATCCGTGTCCCATGATCCCTTCTTGCACTTCTAATTCCTCTCTATATTGCTACTTCCTACTCTCCCATAGCTCCCTTACACCTACCCACTTCTCAAACTATCCCTTGCACTCACTTTCAACCTGCTCTTATTACCCACTACAATGCCATATCTTCCTCTCTTATTCCTCCTAACCTACCTACTGTACCTATTCCTTCCTAAACTCTTCTCAACTACAACAACTACCTTCACTGTTACACTAATACCATCTCCAAACAACTTCCTTTTCAATAAACCCAAACGACTAAAAGCTAATCCCTATAATGAACTAGCCTTATCTGGAGATATCCATCCCAACCCTGGTCCTTGCTTCACAACTAACAACTCCCTCCCCCACCCCTACTTCTTTCATAGCACACTCCAACTCCACCCTTCCCTCTTCCTCTCCTACCTCCTCTCTTAACTCCCTTAAGTTCTTTACTATAAATGCCCAGAGCCTAAATAATAAAATACACCAAATACAAGCTTGGATTTTCCACAACCAACCTGATATCTTAGCCATCTCTGAAACTTGGCTAAAACCCCATACTGCAGACTCCGAAATCCTACCTCCTGGTTACCAAATCCATAGAAGTGACCGTTTAAACAGAAAAGGAGGAGGCTCTGCACTAATCTACTCTAACCTTCTCTCAGTAATCCCTCTACAAACTCCAATTCCACAATTCAAAAATTCTGAACTAACAGCTAGTCTTCTACAACTAAATAAACATAAAAATATCTGCATTATCTCCCTATATATATATCCTCTGGCGACAACATCTCTACCCTTGAAAATATTTTTCACTGGGCCTCAACCGAAATAAAATTCGAAACTTTCATCCTAGGCGATGTTAATATTGATTGGAATAAAATTAACTCACCTTCTCCCTCCTTATTCATTAACCTCTACAACCTTACCCAAGTAATTCACACTATCACACACCCAAATAAACACCACCCCCAGGATCCATCATCGATTGGATCTTAGTCTCCCACCCAAACAAAATAACGTTCTCTGGCACTATCCCAGGCACCTTTAGTGACCATCTCCCTGCATGCATACATCGCTCAAACAACACCACTAAACATCAGCACCATTACATCCACACTCGTAATCTCAGCAACTTCAACCCCACAAACTTCTCCAACACTCTTAAACACACTAACTGGCAAATCCTAAATACTTTTCCCCTTGACAATGCAGTAGAACATTTTAACTCTATTTTCCTAAAAATTCTCAACTCCCAAGCTCCACCAAGAAACAAACGAATCAAAACTAATTCTGCTCCATGGCTTTCCAAAGAAACAAAACAAATCATGAATTGTAGGGACAAATACTGGAAGCTCTACCAGAAAAATAAAATGCCTTCCACCCTGCTTCAATACACCCAACTTCGCAACCAAGCAAAAAATCTAATCACCTCTGACAAAAAAAACTATTATAATAAACTTCAGTCTAACAATAACGTTAACCCAAAACAATTCTGGAAATCTATTAATTCCCTACTCCACCCAGGATCCAGGAATAATCCCTGCCCAGACCCTAGCATAACTGACTCAGAACTCAGCTCTCTCTTTAACACATTTTTTACTGACTCTTTAGCTAATCTTACCAAATCTTTCCCAGACAACAATCCTTCCTACTCTCATTCCTCTACTCCGTCCTACCCTCTTAACTCCCCTCAGTAGTGGAAAAAGTTATTTGAGTTTTTGTCAGTAGTTCTGGCAGGTTGGCAGCGGTGCAAACTAAGGTGGAGTCATCGGCGTATTGGATAACTGTTGTGTCAGGGATGACAGTGTGAAGGTTATTTATGAAGATGTTGAAGAGCATGGGTCCAAGGATGGATCCCTGGGGAACACCGGTGGGCGTGGGCAGGAAGGAGGAGGTAGAGTTATTCCATCTGACAGCTTGCGATCTGTCAGATAGGTAGCTGGAGAACCAGGAGAGGGTTTCAGGGGAGAGATGAAAGTTGGAGAGATGAAAGAGAAGGTGTTTGTGGGAGATAGTATCGAAGCCTTGCTCAAATGCCCCTGACAACATACACTCCTCCTTCCTCAAAGGTGCTGCTGAAGGTATTGCCATCCCTATCAGCATCCTAATCAATAGATCTATAAAAGAATCATACGTACCCAAACTCTGGCATTCTGCCTTCATCCTTCCTCTTCATAAAGGAGGCAAAAACACTAATATCTCCAACTTCCGCCCAATCGCCCTTCTTTCACCTATATCAAAAATTCTTGAAAAATGTGTCCACCACCAACTTATGCCTTTTTTAACCCAAAATAACCTCATAACTCCCACCCAGCATGGTTTCCGCCCTGGCCACAGCACCATTACCGCCTTACTATCCTTCTTAGAAACAGCAAATTGGGCCTGAGACTCCGGATTACTAGTATCCTCAACACGACTTGATCTTTCTAAAGCCTTCGACACTATCTCCCACAAACACCTTCTCTGCCATCTCTCTAACCTTCATCTCTCCCCTGAAACCCTCTCCTGGTTCTTCAGCTACCTATCTGACAGATCGCAAGCTGTCAGATGGAATAACTCTACCTCCTCCTTCCTGCCCACACCCACCGGTGTTCCCCAGGGATCCATCCTTGGACCCATGCTCTTCAACATCTTCATAAATAACCTTCACACTGTCATCCCAACAGTTATCCAATACACCGATGACTCCACCTTAGTTTGCTCCGCTGCCAACCTGCCAGAACTACTGACAAAAACTCAAATAGCTTTTTCCACTACCGAGAACTGGATGCACTGCAACCATCTCTCTCTCAACTCTAATAAATCTAAAATACTTCTCTTCCCTCCCACCAGGGCCTATTCCTTCGACAAAAATGCTTTCAAAGTCCTTAGCCAAAGCAACACTGTCATAGAAGTGGTTCCTTCTGCAAAACGCCTTGGTATCACCATAGATGAATACCTTAAATTTGATATCCACATACAACAAAATATCAAGAAAACCCACCAAAAACTTGGTATGCGCTACAGGAATAACCGCTTTCTCTTCTACTCCTCCAGGCATACTTTAGCAACTACCTACCTCCTTCCTTTCTTACTATATGGAGCCCCTCTTCTAACTAACCTGTCTTCTTCCATCACCTCTAAACTTGAAACTTGCTATAATAAAATCTCCAAATTCACAACCAAATCCAAAACCTCTACTCACCACTGCCTCACTCTACAATCATTGAACTGGCTGGAACTCCCTAACTACCTTGACTACTTCCAACTTACCACCGCTCACAAATTAATACTCTTTCCAAATAAGTGCCCAGCACTAACAAACATCCTTCCCCCTTACATCCCAACCATATCTCTGAGATCTGAACACCAAAATTTAATCTCTATTCATAAACCCAAACGCCCTGCAGGCCAACTCCTTCTCTCTTTCACTGTAGGCAAAAAATGGAACTCTCTCCCTCCCTCACTTAGGACGATACCTGACCCCGAATCCTTCAAGACCCAACTTTTCTCATTTCTATCTTCCAAACATAAATGCTCCTGCTTTCACCCTACATAAATACATATAATTTTCCCCATAGAGCCTACTAAACTCCTGCTCCACACTTCACTACATCCTCTCCTTTTCTATTTACCTAACACAAACCTAATCCATCACCTTCAGATCATTCAATTTCTCTGTCTTGATTCCTAGCATGTATATAACGCAACTATCAAGTAATCACTGATGCCTATTTCTTGACAATTGATTCTTATTGCTCTGAATGTAAAAACCTGCAACCTTTGTCTCATTGCATGTATAATGACAATTTATTCTTTTACTATACCTGTTTTGTATGAATTCATACATGTATTTTACCTTTGCATTTGGCATTTTTTGTAACCTCTAATAGTGTTTCTTATGGAGCTTTTCTCCCCGGGCCTCCACTGAAAATGGGCACATTCTGGCCCAGTGGACTTCCCCGGTAATCAAACTGAAATAAATAAATAAATAGTTAATAGGAATAAATATATACTGAGAGACTTGAAACATTTTTAAGAAGATCTATATGAATACATGGACTGGGAAGATGAAATGCATAGAATACTAATGGTAACTCTAGATGTCCACTCACTTTTTACTTCAATACCCAATGAAGAGGGTACTGAATATTTAAGGGAACATCTGTTAATGGATGGGGGACATACTAAAGAAAGAATTGCTCTTAAATGCTTTCTCATGGAACTAATACTGAACAACAATGTTATGTTGTTTGAACATCAATTATATTTACAAAGGGATGGGGTGGCCATGGGCACCCGGTCAGCTAATAGCTATGCAAATCTTGTAATGGCTACATGGGAAAACAAACATGTTCTTGAAAATAGGAAATGGCCCCAGTTGAGGTTTTATAGGCATTTTGTGGATGACCTTTTTATGTTATGGCAGGGTGATAGTGAGACATTATTGGAATTCTGTACATATATCAATAGAAGTACTCGTTTTTTAAAATTTGTAGCCAAAAGTTCTTATGAGGAAATTGAATTCCTTGATATTAAAATAAACAACGATGGTCTTGGTAATTTTTCGACTAAGATACATAGAAAGGAATGCCATAGAAATGCAATTCTGCATAGAGGAAGCATGCATCCCCAGCACATCTTCAGAAATGTTCTTAAGGACAAGCCCTGAGAACTTCCAGGTTAACAGCTGATGATGGGGTATTTGAGCAGGAGATAGTTGATTTAAGGGAAAGGTTGCGACAAAGGGGGTATACTGACCTGAACACAGAAGAGACATTAAACAATGTGAAAGGCTGGAAAAGAGATATAGGGAAGCCCTATTTTTCATCTAATGCAGTTGACAGCATTGAAGGCTCACACAGAGAAAAAGAGAAGGCATATGTACGAGTACCCACATATTTTACTAGAAACTCTGACATTATAACTGATACTATAAAGAAATATTGGCCAGTTTTGACCTCTAATGTAGAGCTAAGGGACATAGTGGGCGACAGGCCCAGTTTTCTCTTCAAAAATAGGAAGTCATTGAAAAGAATGCTATGTTACCCAAGGATCTCAGGGGGAAGAATGTTATTACAATGGGTACAACACCATGTAAAAAATGTAATCAGTGTCAATACATAGATACCACCAATTGTTTTAAACATCTTGATACAGGGAGCATGATATCCTTTCGAGTAACGGCAGATTGTAACACAGAGAATATTGTGTATATGGCAATATGCAACATCTGCTCAGCATATTATGTTGGGAAAACCAACAGAAAATTCAGTTACAGGATAAGGGAACAGCTAAACAACATTAGGAAGGGCACTCTTACCAATGCATTGGTGAAGTATGTTAACCTTGAAGGACAAACACATAATTTTAGACTTTTAGCTATTGAGAAAATATGGGAGAATGAGAGAGTTGGAGACATACTTAACCAAGCAGAAACCTTGGAGACTACATGGATCATCAGACTAAAGGCTGATAGGAGGATGGGATTAAATGATAGAATCCACCTAAAACCAGTGCTTAAGAAAAGAAAACTTTTTAAATGATGATTTTTTAAAAAATGATTTCTTTATAAATTATTCTGAAGAAAAAATGTTTAGATATATGCATAATGAATCTATAGATATGTTATTTATATGTTTAATTTATGTTTTAAATGAGATTTTTTATGCACATATATAAGCTATAAATGCTTTTTATATATGGAATGTTTTTTCATACATTTTGTTTTATGACCTTAGGATGATATACCTTTAACAAAGTTAAATTCCAATAATTGATGGATAGCTATTATTGGCTATTGCCTGATTGGTTGATATATATGTTAAAGGAGTTATGGCTGTTATGTTATGATCTGATGAAGTGGTGGTTTCACTATGAAAGCGCTTACCTCTTGGAATAAAGATTGACCTGTTTGTTTTTATCTTGGACTTTGACTCGTGGCTTCCTGTAACTTTAGTTGTTCTGTTGGAAGTGTTGTGGAATATTTTGGAACTTTTATTTTACCAACAGCTCACTCATCATAACCACAGCCTGGTTTGTGTTAATTGCATACTGTGTATCTTGACCTGGTCAAAGCATTTGATACCATACCCCATTCAGGCATTGTTGGCAAGCTCTCTAACTTCTGTGATGGCTTGGTGGATAACTACTGGGACTATGGTGTGTAGGGTCCTGGGTTCGAGACCTGCATGGCCTTTTTAGTGGGAGGTTGGCATAATGGTGAAGGTATTTGCCTTATAAATTAAAAGTGCAGGGTTTGATTCTCACATGGGGTAATTGGCAAGGCTTAAAATGGCCCACAAAGGCAGTCTATAAATCCCTACATAACCCACTGGATTGCCAATTGGCTCACAGACAAGACCCAAGAAGTCAGGATTGATGAGACCACCTCCACCAAGAGACCAGACCCAAGAAGTCAGGATTGATGAGACCACCTCCACCAAGAGACCAGTCACCAGTGGAGTAACCTAGGGAATCTGTACTAGGCCCTCACCTGTTTCGCATCTATTTCTCAGAAGTCATAACATGCAAAGCCTCTGGCTCATCAAGTTTGCAGATGACTGTAAACTGGTAGCTATTACTGATTCTCCTCAAAACACCAGTATCTTGTAACAGGCTTTGACACAGAGCAATGACTGGTGCCACAGCCATGGCCTAAAACTCAATGCCATAAAATACATTATAATGTCTTATGGGAAACTGTCAGCCCAAGTTAATTACTCCATTAATAAAACACCCCTAAGAGTTGACCCTGTTGTAAGTGATAGCAATCTGTCCCTTGACCAAAATGTAGCTAATATAGTAAGACGATCATACTATATTGCACAACTTATAGGTAAGGGTATGGCATCCAGGTCCAATGTAGTTATAGTACCACTTGACTCAGCCCTTTTCAGACTTATCAGTGAGTACAATTCCCATTTGGCATGTACCTAATGAGACACTTGCAACAATCAGAATGCCCACAAAGGTTTCTCACCAGGAGAATTCATGGACTGAATACCCTAGTCCAATACTGATCTATTAAATGCTCTGTCTCGTATTCAGTCTCCTACAGGCTGATGAGTGGGGATCTTTGCCTGGGTTATAGGGCTTCCTCAGACCCAGTCCTGATGGATTTCTTCCATATGTACAAAACAAACAGCACCAGAAACATTAGCTCCAGAGAGCTAAACTTTACTTCTCACATAAACAGAAATGTTAGAGAGACAGATATGCATCAAAAAGAATATCATCACTAGGGAATAGACTCCCCATCCATGTAAAACACAGCTCATCCCTGACGCTATTCAACAATACCTTGAAAACTGTATGGAAAATCATAAGTGTATCCCTGGTCTGGCCCCATGTCCATTATGGACAGTGGTCATCAATGAGAAGTGTATTATCCTAACTAACACCCCTAGCACCCCATTACAAATCCCTTAGTTACCACCCTACTAAAATGTCATCCCCTCTCATATAGATGTCCATGATAATCTGAACATAAATGGTTAGGGGTGTGCAGCTAGGCTTCTAGTGCCCTAATGGTTGTTAGCCTTGTAATAACCTATGAACCTAAAATTTTCCCAGGCAGCATTTTCCATTTTTCTTAATTGGAATAAAAAGCTTATAGACTTTGCAATCACATATCTCAAGGGAAGGGAGTCCACATAAAGTGACACCTTTTTTTCAAGGATCATTAAGCTTTTAAGCACTGAAAATATATGCTCATTTTAGAACCCACCTTCACTCTTTAACAGCCGCACTGCATTTTCACTAAAAGCAATTGCATATCATATGTAAATTACATTGTATATGTAGCAACATTTACTGGAATCAGCAACCACTGATTTGTTTAGAAAACCTTTATGGAAAATAATTACATTTACCTCAGCTTAATACAGTTTTGTGTATGTTTTACTGAACAATTGCATGATAACCATTTGCGATGTTGGGACCTGCTAGAGTGAGTCCCAAAACTCGGAGACTGAATGGGTGAAAGATCTGACTTGTTTATACCAAGTCCAAAATGCCATTTCTCAGAATATTCCCTTTCCTCCAATGTATGGTGATCTCAGAGTTGGTATATATAAAGCCAGGGGTGTGGGGTACTTGCACCCACATAGCGAGTGCTGGGCGAGCTTGTCTCCCCCTGCAAAAAGAAATTTTAAGGGGAAGAGAGATTTTTGAGATTCGCTCTTCTTCTGTGTTTTCAGTATTTTTTTCACCTTTTTGGCACTTAACATTTTGAGTGCTGACATTTCAGTAGGGAGTCCAGTTGCATACATTACTCAGCCTGTCACGCTTCTCTTTGGAAAACAATAGTATTTGTTTTAGTCGTTACATAGGTAGCAGTTTCTTTAAGATCAATAGGTCTAGGATTTCAGTCAAGTAACTAGACCTGGACTTTTGAGTTATAGTAAAAGACTGACATAAAGGTCTCTCATTATGTCTTTCATGTGGTGCACCATCATGTGATCTCTGAATTGTTACCTACCAAGTAATTTTTACTACAGATCATCCACCATTCATTTATACAGTATTTCTGCTGACCTCTATTCCTTTACTTTACTTCTACAGTTGCCTCTGTATTTCACCATCTAGCACTTTAAATTCATAAGCTTTTGTAATTTTAAAGATGCTCTGGCAACATGATGGTATTCTCATTTTCATCATAGCATTCTTCATTACAATTGTCATTGTATTGTTCAGCAATACTGCCAATAATCATGTAAATACATATATGCATACATACATTTATACATATAAATATTTCAAGCACGGGTATTAATGTCATTCTACCTTGCCAATATTGTGAAACGCTTGTTCCCATAACAAGAGTCCAGGATGTTGTTAAAAATATCTAAACTAGTACTTGTTTTAATGTAATTGGATAGTCTGTTCATGCTTCAGCTGCTCTCTCAGAGAACCAATTAAAAGCCTTATCATATATATAGAATTTTCTACATAGGTTTGCCTAATGATTCTCTACTACTTTTTGATAATCCCAAACATTCTCAGAGATAGCTGTTTCTAAATGCTGTATATACGTGAATAAGACCTCCTCTTAGATAGCTATAAGGGACACTGTTCAAGTTTAGATACTTCAGTCTTTTATAATGGGCTGGATTCAATAAACCCTACATGGTCCGCTAACACCATGGTAGCTCACCATTTTGTATGCAGTAAGTGGGTCTACATGGTGTGTAGCGCCATACAACCATGGTAAACACATGGTATGGTAGTGAGAGCATAAGCAGCTGAATTGTATGCTAATCAACCAATCCAATATGGAGGAGCTATTTAACAAGCTATAAAGCAAATGTGTAGACTCAGTGCTGGTTTTCCCTGTGAATTTCAAAACCTATTGGTATACAGCTATGGAAAGTAGAAATCCATATGTATGTGCAACAGGCTGAAGTCTATGCTGCTGCTACTAGACCATGGCTAAGAAGGAGAAGAGTTTTCAGCCCCAGTTATCCTACCACAATCTGCATGATACTGAAATTGTAGATACACTACAGGAACACTGCAACCTCTCAGACACAGAGCAAACCATGGGGAACCAATACCAGTGGAGACAATGGTATGTGTAGTGCTTAGAATTCTAGCTACAGCAACTTTTCAGAGAACAACAGGGGACATGCTGGGGGTGTCACAGGCATCAGCATCTGGATCATCCATTGTTTCCTGAATTCTGTGCTACGACATGACCACATATATTTTCCCAAAACTCCCGAGGACACAGCCACAAATATGCAAGTGTTCTACCCTATAGCACACTACCATGAAGTACTATGTGCAATAGATTGTATACATATAGAAATCAATGCACCACCCAGAGAACAGAGCAGGTTGTATATAAATAGAAAGGGATTATACTCCATCAACTGCCAGGTTGTGTGAAATGCTAAGGGAATCATCTTGAATGTGTGTGCTGTCAACCCAGGCAGTTACCACGACTTACATATCTGGCACACCTCCAAACTGTATCAGATGTTCACTAGGGATGATATCCCACAGGGTCATTTACTGAGAGATGCAGGTTATGCAATGGAACTGTGTCTGATGATGCCCATCAAAATGCGCACACACCCACTGAAGAATGCCATAATGAGGCACATACTCAAACAAGAAATATCACAGAGCATGTGTTTTGGCTGCTGAAGTCACAGTTCCATTTCCTGGATACATCTGGGGTAGCCCTGCAGTACAATCCCCATACATTTACTGAAATCTTTACCATCTGTGCCATGCTTCACAACATCATCATGAAGAAACAGCTTGAGAAGGATCAACAAGGGGAAGGGCCACACATCCCACCACCAATGTCAGGGTCACCACAGCCACAGGCAGGTGAGGAGTCAGAGGGGGAAGCAGCAGCTGCTTTAGGTGTAAGCAGATGTAGGAGTGCAAAATATGCCCTCACATTGGCTAAGAGCCAACACATAGCATGCTCACTAACCACCTAGGTAATAAAACCTTCATCCTACACACATACATATATTAACATTGATGCCAGGCAATGCTCACAACCTTTACCTGCCCATGTAATGGCTGTGTACTCCTAGCATCAGAGTCAGCCCTGAACTAAAACAGTAGCAACTGCTGGATGTACAAGGTAAGTGATGAGCCTAGACTGTTAAACCACAATTGTGTAATAATGCAAATGAATGGCATATCCTTGCATGTTGTTACTTGGAAATGTAAGAAAATAAGTAAAGGATGGGTTATCTCTACCTCTCAAAAGTAGTGATGGTCAATGAATTTCCAGATTATGGCCTCATACCTTGGAATTGGCATGTCATGAAAGAGAGAAGTTAGATATTAATGACATGCATTACATTTTCAGACTTCATATCCCTAAGAACAATTTAAAAAAATAGTGATGCAAGACATTTTATTCTAACAACTGTCTTTGTCTATAAGGCCAAAACACTTGAACATTCCCCCTATTGCTCTGCCTTTTGTCCCACGTTTGTTCATGGCCTGGATCAGCTTTTTGCTATAACAGTTTGTGAGGCATGTAGACATTTTAAAATGTCTGTAAAAAGCAGTAAGATCAGCAAAAGAGACATCAGAAACACATATATACTAAGTATTAAGTTAGCTATGCACCCTGAGCATCAGACAAAAGACTTCTAAATCCCTGAATCCAAAAGATAAAAAACAAGGATATGGCACAATTATTATCATCTTCACAGGGTATAGGGATGGGGAGAGATGGCAGAAGGTCTAGGCTTACAGAAAAAGGTAGTGAGTGTGTGTATGAGTAAGGGAGAGAAACAGGCAATCATATTGATGAAGTTTAAAATGGGCGCTCCTGGTGAAACTGTTGTGAGAGTGTCTGCAAGAACACAACTAGGCACTGTGCTAGCTCTATGTCCTGGTATGTCAGACAGGTGTGAGCCATGCATGGTAGAGGTGACAGTTCATCGTCATTATCCCTGATCCTGAGAACTGGTTCTGCCACAAGTTGCATTGGCACAGCCACACCCACTGTCAGATGTACTGCTGCTACCTGAAGATGAATGGTGTCTGCTGGACAAGTCCTCCTCATGAGTATGCCTAAGACCACAACCTCATGCCTACCATGTCTGGGTGTGGACACCTCAACCACTGATGCATCAGTGGAAGCAGTGCCATTATGGGAACATGATCAGGCACAGCCACGTTGGCTAACATCAGATGATGTTGCTGACCTACACCCATGTGGATGCCATCCCCCTACAAGCAGACATTCCATCACAGACACTGCTTGTTCTAATGTGTCATTCACTCGATCAATTGAATTGGCAACACAGTGGAGACATTCATGCATGTCAGCCTGTGCTAAATGTACAACCTTCAGCATGTCACTGGAGTACCTATTTGAGCATGCCTGTGCCTCCATGATGGCCCTAAATATGTGTCGAGTGGCATGGGAAGACACACCAAGATTAAGTGGAGGATGGACAGCAGCCCTTCTTTGAGCACTTCTAACAACCCTCCTGTGTGGCACCTCACCCACACATTAGCTATGGCCAGAGTCAACAGGCACTGAAGCTGCAGTAACAGCACTACCCTGATAGTGTGTCTCACCCTCCACCTGTCCAATATCTGAGGGCTCACTGGAATGGGTTAGCATAGGCCTTCTGGCAGTGTCAGATGGAATTACAGGGGGTGGCTGAATGTCATCCTCTGTGTCACATTCAACCTCTGCACCTCCTGACTGTACCTCTGTTTCCCACCATCATCATCCGAGTCTGTTGATACTCTGACATTGGGAGGTAGGAGTCCCATACTTTCATGTCTGGACCACCTGTGATAATAAGCAACAACCACAGGAAAGCAATTAAAACCTACACTACCATTGTGCAATGTATGTTAAGAAACTAACAATGGTGCCAGTATTACAGGCAGTACACCAAGACACACAACAGTCCCTAATGTCCATATCACAAAATAAGTATCCCTTTGAACTGCCCATCAGTACTGATACAAATGTTTGGCTTAGCAGGTGCAGATGATAGTATATTGCCTATGCTACATGGCCCTGGAAGAAGTTAAGCAAAATGTAAGGACACCATCATCATAACAAACAGTAACACAGGGACATACAAACTTGCCCATGATATGTAAATTAACAATACTGTTAACAAGGACATGGATGGCATGTTCACCCGAAGCCCAGGGGTAATCAACCAGACTGTGTTGTTTACTGTCTCAACATTACAACTCTCTCCCAACTAAAATACAATTAATGTTACACAGAACTTAAGTGTTTCTGTAAATAACTCAGTATACAAGACTTTTTGAACAACTCAGACAGGTATGCCTACCAGGAACCTCCTCCTGTGACATAACTGTCCTCCCTGATACAGGAGCACCAACATCAATGACATGCTGTTGTGCACATTCCAGTGAGCTGCCTGCTTCCTTGATGGTGGACAGGAACTCTTCAGTTGGTTTCAGTGGTGGCTCTGTAGCAGGTGCCTCCCGATAGCCATCCTTTTGTGGGCCAGTGCAGCTGCTCTCCTACTGGTTGAAGATATCATGTCAGTAGCCTTATGGCACACCTGATCATATGTCCTGCCTTGCATGCCTACTGCATTCATATCAGCCAATATCTGCTGCCAATTTCTATTCTGCTAGATGTGTTTTCACTTTTATCTCACGTAGGAAAGCACATGTTGCCTAAATGCTGCCACTATGATGTCATTTTCAGGGTCACTGAAGTGTGGTCTGCTAGGATTTGGTTGCCTGGGTACCTTAGTCCTAGGTGACATAGAACACAGCAGAAGGATATTCCACATAAGTATCACATGCACAAGAGTCCTACTTAGATGTCATACATACAATCTGCACTATTACCCACTGCAGATACATAAAGCACTCAAGATAGTCATTTACAAAGAAAGTTTTTTATTAGTTGTAACATATGGCAATCACACACAGTGCAAGGTTGGATCCAAAACAAGGAAAGTATCAATAACCTATTATGCTTGTGCCAACACAGACGTGAAACTTGCCTCACACATCTCCAGACGATCAGCAAAAGACATGTGTTGCTTACAAACTGGTACCATCCTGGACGGCTAGCACCCCTGTGTTATTCACAAGTGTGAAAGTAATGAAGGGAAAAGAGTAAAGAGAAAAACAGTTGTAACAATAGCACCTCTGAGTACAGCTGATACTGATGTGCATCTGAGAAATTCAAATGCCCTGACAAATATGCCTATGCTATCAGTACACCTCTAAGAGATGCATGCAGATACAATTGACATATATATTTCACAGTTTCCTATAACTGCCATTTCAGAATAATCAGTATATATTTCAGAACTGTAACCATACCTCATCAAGAGCAATATTCCTTTGTTCAGATAAATGCCAAAGTAGTATTGTCTTGTCTGCTTTCCACATAAGCAAGTCTCCTCACCTTCACCTTCCCTAGCTACACGGTTCCCTTTTTATGGTATAGATTCAAGGCTGTGAGCATGGTGAATATGCAAATGAGGTGTGAACTTGTTAGACTTGCTGAATCCCAAATACTTGCATCCATGTTGCAAATATAAACATAGTGCATGCACTACCTCAGTGTTTGTTGCTAATGGATTGCAACTGTGCATGATTATTGGTAGGGATAATATAAACATAACAGCAATTCAGACTCCCTTACACTCAGTGGGTGTGTCAGCCAGGTGAGACTTACAAAGTGTAGAAGTAATTGTAGCAATGTTTTGAATATAAGTAAGCAGCACACAGTTCACATTTTCTGTGCAGCAACATCCAACCTCTCTTTTATGTCTTGACAACTGTATATTAATTTTCATTTAATATCCTCACATTTTTAAGGACAGTGATACTGAATGCTTTACAGACTGAATGTCCCAGACTACTGGTCAGATAAGACAACAATGAGCAACAAAAGCAGTGAGATAAGACAAGGCTGCATATATGCAAGCAATATTTGGAAATGGTTGTGTGATTACTCAGTGCACTATATCTGAAATGAATACATGTGCAAACTACTGTCATATGCTTTGGTAGTAGTGAGGATGATGTTACAGTTGTTTGTATGCAAAATGATTTAATTCTCTACTGATAAGTTGTTTGTGTGGCACAGAAGGATGGCACCTTTACTGTGTTTTGAAGTTTCACTGGAGAAAGAGTTCAAATTCAGATGTGTGAAAATATTCTACGTGCACCAACAGACATTGTTGATTTAATACATTTATTTTCTTCCTGTCTCATAATTTCTCGTTTTTTTAAAGCCACTGTTTGTGCTGTGCGTGGCTTAACTCAAACAGGAAAAACACAAGAAATATCATGGCTGGCTGTGCTTACTTTGTTTGCACATTGTTTAGCAGTGCACAATCCTGAACTAGTGGCCCACACAGGAAGCAGACAGAACACCTGCAGACAGGGTGTAGACAGTGTAAAGGTCAAAAAGGATACATTATTGCAGTTTTAGCTTTATATTGTGCAACAGCACTAAATGATGCTACATGGCAGTTAACACACCAAAGTTAAGAATAAATAGAAAAGTATGCAACTGTTATTTAACCATTTATGTGACAGCAGGTGTAAGTATAGGGCTGGAATACAGATGGTTCTGGGTTCCACTACAGGAAATCTAATAACATTTTATTGTAGTGATAGTTCAGTTTTGAGTAATGAACAGGAATATGTGCAATGCTGTTTCAATATTCCTGTGGCAACAGCTGTAAGTATATGGCTGCCATACGTATGGTCCTAGGTGGAAATACAGGGAATTCCAGACATTTTTGCTACTGCTCCATTTCACATTATGTTAAATATATGTTATAACACTTTATACCTAATTATAGAGGGGCTGATATGAATTATATGTATGAGGGATAACATACCCTTACTGTGTTTTGAATATTCAGACGTACGATTGAGGGTATACTGTCAACTATGTTTCTGTACGTATAATTTTGTTATCTGGATTTGAATGACATTCATGCATAAATAAGTCACATACACAAATGAATGTATGTACAAGCACCTCGTCAAGTGACACACAGACATGGTTAACACCTCAATCTGTCCTCCGTCATGCATCATTGAAAAATACAATGTGTGAGAAGCACTTCTTCTGTGGCAGAGATGGAAAATTACTGCTGTAAAAGAATATGTTTTGTCCCTTATGTATAGGTTTGGATCCCACAATGTAAAAATCAGCTTTAGCAACGTATAAAGCCAAACATCTGCCAGGTCATGACATGTATGCCCCCAGTGCATGTCTCCAAACTTAAATCACCTAACAAAAACAGCAACAGACACCCCTCAAACTAATGTCAAGTGTCATATTAACCTTCCAATTTAAAAATTGATTTTCACTCTGTTTGGTACTATTGCTCACCGCCTAACATCACTCAAATGAGTGTGGCATCATTTTGCTGGTTTGCACACTACCAGTAAATGTATTACTAGGAATTGGTAGGAAATCATCATTCTTCACTGGACTAGTTATGGCTGGTGTTAGAGGAGAAGGTGGCCAATTAGGGTACAAAGGTGGGGTTCAGGAATCAGACTTTGGCAGGAGGACAATTCTGGCTCCCAGTATAAGTCTGAGGAATGGAATAGCTTGGCTCAGGCTGTATCCAGTGCAACTGGTATCCTATGCACTGGAGAACAATATAGGCACCATTTTAATGATCTACACAGATGTAAAAGGGGATACACTCGACCAGTGGTTGGCTGAGTTCAGAACACAAAACACACCACAGCTAAATATGCTAATATAGGCAATTTATAATACATAGTAAGCAACATATAGGCCAGATTGGTATGCATAATGTTCTTTTGTTCTGTTCTTTTCATTTCTTTACACAGCTAATCCTGAGATAGATGCAAATCATCAAGTTCACAATGAACATTTGGAGAGGCTGAGGGAAGCTAAAGGTATTTATGTAGCAGAAGAAAAGTGTTATTGTAGTTTTAAAAGTGTAAGATTTTTTGTCTTCTATACAGTAGTAGCACATAAAGCCTGCATATCCTAACTGTACAAGCAAGTATTCATGCATAACTCTGTAGCACAGACGAACTTCATGAATGAAGTCTAAGACTATAGTCAGAGGTTCTGAGTTCAAATACCACAAGTAACAACTAAACAATACTGCAAATCTTTATTAATATTACAGATTTTAGCATCTGTACCACTGTCATCAATGCCCTGCTGTTAACTGAAATCTGTATAATTGGACCAGGCATATGTGCAATATATGCATGTTGCAAGTATTAGTTTGAGCAATCCATCATTATAGGTTGTAGTTGTTAGGATGTATACCGCAATGTAAACTTCAGATAAAATAGTAATATTATTATGATAATGCATTTTATGTCACATATGACTGTACTAATGTTATCTCTTTTTTTCTCTCACCACGACCGTTATCTCTTCTTTTTTTTCTATTATGTGTCATCCAAATGTCTCCATGTTGTCCAACTATAACAAATCAATCAGTGCTTCACAGCACAGAGAGGAAGGTCAACCCCAGCGGGTCAGCCTGTACCCACTCCACCAGCTGCAGCACCAAGCCCCAGCACCTCTGGGTCCCAACCTTGCAGTACTGCACCTGCTGCCCCTGCACTACCTGGGTCCTCAGTGGTACCCAAGAAGCTGGTGCTGTGGTACCCAGTGAGAGAACTGGCAGAGGTGGTGATTTCGTAACCCACCAGGAGTTGCCAGATATGGTGTGTAGGGTCATGTGCTGAACCACTGGTGCATGCCTACATCAGATGGAGATGCTGCTCTCCCTCATGGTATGTAGGAGAAGATGACATCAAGCATTCCAGCAGCCAGTGGAGTAAGGGTCCAGTAATGACAGTCTTGCTGTTAAGGACTAGATTCTCACTGTCCCCAAGTTTGACAGTCATGAGCTTGACTCGTCTCCTCCCTCACCCCATTCATGGTTCCACCAAGCTTTTGTGTCCCTCACTGCTCCTGTGTCTCATCTTGTTTGTCCTGTTTGTTTGCATTTGCTTCTTCACCTACCCGACTCACCTGACCCAGAAATACCAATGTCTGTTATCCAGCATGCCTCTTTTAATGAAGAAAAAGATAAGAAAAATGCACACCTGCCCCACAAAAAATATCGACCCATAGATAGTTCTCCATTTCATACATGGGTCTACTTGACAAACTTGATTTGGTCCAATTTGCTGTATAACATGAATGTGTTGTCGTCTCTCTTTGTGGAGGCGAGAGTCAAAATTCAGATAATATTGTGTACAAATTTTCATTTTACATTGTTGAAGAAATGGATCACTGTGGTTCCTTCCTCTCTCCTACCTGCACATTTTTATATTTAATTCCCTTTGTTCTTCATCTGTTTTCCCTCATTTCACCATTTTCCTATCTACCCCATTTTAATACCTATAATCGAATCAAAATATAGAATCAAACACAATACACATAAGTGGCAAAAAAAAAACATGGACCCCTTCTCTTTTTGGCTTCTATGTTTGTGAGGAGTATGGCTTCGAGCATCAATGCCAAGTGGCTCCTTCTTGGTGTGGATAGCTCTGTGCAATGCCGTTTAAACATACTATGCAATGGTAACACATCACATGGTGAATGTCGCTTAAAGTATAATCTCATTCCACCATCACTACTTGTTTCAAAATTATTATATACACTTGGATTAAAACCCTATATCATCTGGGCTTAAAAATAAATGTGTTAATGCCATTACACCTGCTGCCACAGAGTCAGCTAAGCAGCAGATGTGTTTCATGCACTCAAATACTACATCTCATTATTTTAGTAAAGTCTTGCATTTGCACACTGCTTAACTTTGTGCAAACAGGACAAAGCTGAATAAATGTCTGTCTCGCATGCACAAACACTTTGCAGCCATCGCACAATCCTGTTGCTCAGAGGTGCACTATGGAAAGTGGGCAGTAGCATGTATTATTGTTGTTTAACATCTATGTAGTGTTCCTGACATGAACATATATGTGGAAATGGGAACCAGTGAAAGCCCTAAGAAAATGTCAGATATTTACCATGCAGCCATCTGTTACCACCCCCAATGCACTGTGAAAATGTTCTCTCAGTACTTGTTCACAAATATATGACATCCATTATATAATTAAATAACACGTTATATATCATGCACATGTTTAGAATGACAATACATGTTCTAATTTTCTAATATTTGCAGTCATGTGGACACCTCTTTGCATTTAGTTTGTAAACCTGTCTCTTAAAGTATAACTACAACCAACAAATACTACACAATGCACACTCAGGAATCTGGTAACATGCAGAACTTGAATTATCATGGCAGATGAACATGCCTACACATCCATTTCAGGCAACCCTGCCAACCTCTTTTCTACAACATTCCTGCTGATGTCATCCACTATAAGTTGTCCTGCACCCTTACAAACGTCCAATTTGTGCAGTGGTGCCTGCGTAAAGTACTGAGTTCTTTAGTCTGTGTACTTACATAGGTAGGGGTTCTGTTCTCAATGCAGTCAACTGGTGTATGCACATGTTTTTTCACTTGCTTGACATTAGTGAGAACATTTTACAACAGCATGTGGGACAGTGCTTTTACCATTTTCTCCTCTCCAGACACTGCCGATATCATCACCTATAAAGTATTGTCTGAGACTCTCCAAGTCAGGCTTGAGCTGTGGTGCTTGCCTTCACTACAGAGTTCTGTAATAGTCAGCATCTGTATGTGTGTTTGTGCACTTGTTTGACATTAGAGGGAACATTTTACAACAGCATGTGGGACAGTTCCCTTACCATCTTCCTCTCACCAGTCTCTGCTGATTTGTGGATGTGCAGTATACAGTATACCCAGGGCAGGGTCAGAGATGGTCTGTAGGCCAGACACAAGTCACCTCATCCTATACAATACAGATTTCCAGGACAAGGCTTTCAGTCTATCCACATATGTCATGACATGGTTTGTAGGACCTGTATTTCCTTGATGTGAATCCACTGTTGTCTGTCTAGCTGCTGCAGGTGTCTGGCGAGGTATATGCAAAAGGAGGATTCTATACTATTAGTGTTCTGATGAGGTTTGAATACAGTGCTCTTATATCATCCTCAGATCTGGATACATTGGCCCGACTTATGAGGTGCACACCAATCATTTACCTGTGTTAGTCCCTCTTTTAGTATTTTGACATCATGGGTGGACTCAATTATTGCAACTTATATACAGGAGTCAGCAAACTTGGTAAGCCACAGGCCATGTACTGTAGCTTGGACTTTTGAGAAATAGAATCCTAAGAGTATAGGGCCCAGTATAGATCCTTGGGGTACACCAATGGTGACAGCTCTAATGGTAGAGGTTTATTCACTGATTCTCACAGTATGTGGTCTGTTGGTCAAGCTACTGGTTAACCATCTAGTGATGCAAGAGTTAATTCCCAGGTGGTAGAGTTTGTCAATAATACCTGTGTGGGGGATTGCGCTCAAACCCTAGGACAGATCAAGATAGGCAATATGCATTGTCTTATCTTGTTGCAGGCCTATCACACAGAATCAATGGGCTGTGACAACATCACACATCACCTATAGAATGACTCAGAGCATATCACTACCTGACACGGTTTGATATACACTTCAACACACTCTCTGGATATACTATGTTCTTGTTGAAGGGTGTACATCAAAATGCATCCATCTGAGTGGGATGGGAACCGCACTTGATGCATGTATGTATAGACACATCCTGACTCTTCTGATCTGTGAGGTAGACAAACATGTCATCATGTACATTTTCTAAATGGACAGTAGTATTATCCTGGCTGTGTGCAACAGACATGTGAGTTGTTAATGCTACATTTATGTCTGTTGCATCTGTCAGATGTCCTCAAAGAGGTCATGTATGGCACGTAGGATGACAAAATATCATCATGTGGAACTTGACCAGGCTAAGGCATTTGACACGACTCCACACTGAGATATTCACTCCACACTGTCAGACGTGGTCATAAACACATTTATCATTAAGTGGGTAGAACACTACATCACATATGTGACATCTAAATATGCTGAAATGTGTGGTGATCTATATCTCATGTCCAGTAATCATGTCTGTATATGAGGGCTGTCTTTTAGGCCCTTTCCTGTTCATTATTTAAATCATAGGCATCAAGAATGACATACAAAGAATGATATGAATGTACATTAAGATGAAACTTTCTATAATATCAAATGTATTACTAATTATATATAAGCATCATTGTAAATAGTTTTTTTTTTTCTTTTTTTTCTGAATTTTGTAGTTATATTGTTACTAACTTAGTTAGAATGTGGTTCCTACATGTTATGGTTATATATTTTCATTGTAAAAAATTAGATCCTATTTCACAAATGTAATCAAAACATATATCTATCTATACTGTTTTTCATGCATGATTAAATGATTTACAAAATAAATAAAAACAAAGTTAAAAAAATGACATACAACTTCTGTGTCCCAACAGCTGTGTGGAGGACTAAAGATTGCGTGCAGTCATTGACTCTAATTTTGTGTGGAGCATTGCTGTAGCAGTTAATGTTGTCACCTCACAGCAAGAAGTTCTTCAGTTCAATTCTTAGTAAGGGTGCCTTCTATACGGAGTCTTTATGTCCTCCCTGCATTCATGTGGGTTTCTTCCTGGTGCTCTGGTTTCCTCCAACATTACAAAGACATGCATCTGGAACATTTCTCCCTGGGCCTCCACTGAAAGTAGGTGCTGTCCTAGTCGAACAGTCCTGGTAAACAAATATTAAATAAATAAAATGGTGATATCAGTATAATACAGACGGCATCAACACACACAAAAGATTGCTGCCACAGCCATGACAACACATGAGCTGAAAATAAAATGTGAGGATTTGTTTCATTATGCAGAAACTAAGGATCATGTAGACATCATACCCTATAAGCAGGCCAGCTGGCATGTGTCCACAGTGGTGAGTACTCACTTGTATGTCAACTACTGAGTATGTGCAGGACATCCACATGACAGGCCATAATACCTTCATAGTTCATAGCCTTCACCACACCAGTACCTCCCACATGACAGACCATAATACCTTCATAATTCACAGCCTTCACCACACCAGTACATCCCTACTCATCTTCCAGTGATGTGTAACTGAATTGTACCACCTTTGCCACTGTGAGCTGTCACACATCTGTTTGTGCATACCTAGGTATTAGTTTTGTTGCATAAACATTACTCTCTAATGGCACAGAACCCCCATCAAGGTGTTATACTAGATGCCTGTGTGATGTCTGTTCCAAAGATGCACTTAGTATATAAATAGCTGTTTAGTAACATTGATGGCATGGTTTTCATTTGTGATGGTGCAGATTGTGCCATCTATATATCCTCCAAGCACAACAATCAACTAGCCTGTAGTGATCATAATGTCAAGTGTCTCTCCTCACACCTCCAGCATATGTTAGTGTCAAGAGAGTTGGCTTGATTACACTCATAGCTTGCTGACATGTTACAATATTTGCACAAGTGTGTTGGTGCAGAACCATCTATAATCACTCAGAATCACATATGCTGTGTCAGAGACATAACTATTACTGGTGGTATTATTCTGATATTGTCCATGATTGTGCATGCCTGTTTTACTGTTGGCCATGAGCCAGTAACTGTGTCTCACTTGCTGTAAACCTTTGCTGACAATACAGGCATATTCAGGCAAATTGGTTTGCACAGCTTCACAATATGCACCCAACCTCATTCATATATAATATCCCTGATAAATGTCCTCTACGTTGTTCAGGTCTGGATGCTTAAATCACACAGACGTCATCTACATTGTTACATCACCTAGTGTGACTGTCACATTAATATACATTTGTCACTGTGGCCATGTGATTATTGTTCCTGCTGCAAATGTTTTCCATTTACATGACCTCATCTGCAGTACATTACAGTGTTTCACTTGTCCTATTTCCTGGTGTTCATCCCTAAACTTCATCTGTGTGTTCCTATTCAGTAAACACACTTTCCATGACTGTTTATTATAAATGGCAGTCCATGTACCCTTTTAGATCATTTACACAATTTGTACAGACTGTCTGGAATGGGATTCTACAACACTCTGCACTGTATACAATGTCCTGTACTGTGCTTAGAACATATACATTAGTATATGATTCACCCTGGTAATCATTGTGACATTCAGTGCAATCCTGCTAACCCAGTTTGCTCTAATGTAAACATATTTACTATCTGTGTTGCATTACATGGTTTCCTGGTGACCAACACTGTTGCCAGCCATGAAACCCTGCTTGATTATGTCTGAGCAGGGTGTATGGCATGAATATGCATTAAGTGCTGCTGCTCACCTGCGCAAACACATAACCTCCATGTAGGCTTCGCGCAAAGTCTACAAGAAGTTTATTGAATTCCAGGGCATAACTTAAATGTTCACATCCATGGATGCCCTTGGTATATTTCTGCTGTACTCTTTTCAGTTTACTCATGCTCGTTTTCTTATAAGGTGTCCATATTGTTATTCCATACTCATGTTTGGGTGTAATGTAACTAACAAACAATAACTTTATCATTTCTGATTTCCTAGACTTTATAAATCTTTTTATGCAACCTATTGTTCTATAACTATCATTAACCAATTGGTTGATATGATTAGGAAAACTCAAAGCTGGTTCTACTCATATATCCAGGCCCTTAACTGAATCTACAGTTTTAATCACTATGTGCCATCTTAAATATTCACCTTTCAATTTATGTCTAACAAATCTCAAAGTATTTCATGTATTTCTCAGCATATTATTCTCCTATGCCCAAATGGTGAATTTAGTCAAGTTATTTTGCAGACATGCCTTATCTGTAACACAAGTATTCAGTTTACCCAATTTCAGGTCACCTGCATATAGACTGTAAAACACCTGAGATGAAAAGGTTGGGTCTGAAAGATGCAATCTAAACAAGTAACTGCCTAGGACAGAGATCTGTGGGACACACTGACTGTAACCCAGAATTTCACCTGTCCAGTTGCTGTATGATATTTGCCATGTTCTATTTGTAAGCCATGCAGCTATTCATCTTCTCAGGAGTACTTCAATACCCAGTTGTTCTGATTTATTGATCAATGTTTTGTATATGACCTTGCAAATACTGAACTTAAATCTATATAAATTACATTACAGTACAATTTGTCATTCACATGTGTCATATTGTTATAGAACATCACATTACAGGTAGTAATAGATCTATTTTCAACATATACATGCTGATACATGGTTTCAAGTCTCAACATATCCAATTCTGAAAATAACTTATCCAATATTACCTTCTCCATAATTGTTCCACAACATGAAAGTAGACTTAAGGGTCTATATGACTCTGGATTTGTCCTACTCCCCTTTCCCTTAAAGACAGGTTTAATAAGTGCATGTCTCCAATCTTGAGGAATCTCCCCATATTTATATGACCTAGTAAATAATATATATAATGGTACTGTACAGTCTTCCTAAAGTGTTATGAGGTCATTATTACTAATTCTGCTTCCTCCCTCTGCTTTGTTTGGATCCAGTTTGAGCAGTTTTTTTTTTCAATATAATCTAATTTGATTCCAGTATCTGGGTTACCTGGATGTCACTAGGACAACTTATCACCCACTTTGTAGAGCCAATCTGTTTTGCATAAGATTTGGTAAATATACCTATAAACTGTTGTGTTTGAGAATAAATTTTTAGAATATACACACAGTTTATTGATTTTTAGGCCACGTTGGTGCAGCAGTTAGCATTGTTGCCTCACAGCAAGAGGTTCTCCCATTCGATTCTCACCTGGAGTGCCTTCTGTGTGGAGTCTGCATGTCCTCCCCACGGTTGAGTGATGTTAAAGACATGCCGGTAGGTGCGTGCATAAATGGGCATGCCTTCTTTGAAGGTTGGGCGTCGGGCTGGCAACTCGGCACCATAAACATCCACTGTCAATCATTAGTGGACAGGAGTTCCGCTGTGGCAGCCCCATAACCAGGAAAAGCCAAAAGACTTTTAAGACACACAGTTTATCGATTTCTGTGTTTACTCCTTCCACGTCTTAATTTTCTTCAAATTTGTCTTGATCTTGTCTCACACTATGCTTAATTTGTCTGGTCCCTTGCGCCATTGAAAATAGATCAATTAGTCAGATTTGACATTGACTTTTCTTCTATTGTAATCTTGAAAAGGAAAGCATGCATTCACCTTAAAAAAATAGTTGAAAAAGGTTGGCATCAAAACACAAATGATCTTTCCTGCCAAAGTAAGACTTTGTTTACAGAAGTAAAAAAAAACTTTGAAACACTTGAAGAAGCAGCTACTTTTGTACAAAAGAAGAACTTATTAAAACCCAGTAGAACAAATGGACTCCAGTTTTACTTTAAAGAAACATGCAACAAAAAATGAATGGTCAGTAAAAGAAAAAGAAATAATCTAGAGACAAGTAAACAAGTTAAAATCTTTTTTTACTTATATAACTGTGATATTACTTTCAGTTCCCTAGAGGTTACCCAAATAAGGTAATACATTTTATTTCTCTTCAAGTTAAATGTTAGTAGTAGTCTTGATGTCTCAATCACTACAAAATATATTAATATCTTAAAATGGGAACTAATTAATCTTATAAAAATCCATTAGTACCACAGTTTGACTATGCTTAAATCAATGTGATAGTTTAATTCAGTTGTTTGCATTATGCTGATACTTCCTGCTTTATTCACACCATTGTAGTATTTTTTTTGTTGTTGTTGTGTCTTTCGGCTTTTCCCGGTTAGGGGTCTCCACAGCGGAACTCTGGTCCGCTAATGATTGGCAGTAGATTTTTACATGCCGAGTTGCCAGCCCTGACACACAACCTTCAATGAAGGTATGCCCATTCACGCATGTCTCCACGCAGAAGACGCTCTAGCTGAGAATCAAACCGGACAGCGTCTTACTGTGAGGCGACAACGCTACCACAGTACCACCACCGCAGTCACCATTGTAGTATTTTAATGGGTTAAAATAACTATTTCATATGAGACAATATGAAAATGATGGTTTTTAATGTTAAAAATGCTATAATATGGCATTTTTCATACTCTTTTGATGTTTATAGTGTTGTTTCATTGGTAAATATTATCATTTTAATGTGTAAACTAGTAATTTGTACTTTATTATATTTTTTAACCTTAAACAAACTTAAAAAGGTTGAAAAATGGCTTTTTATTTCACTCGTGGTTTGTATAACACATCTGCGAGAGTTTTGTGTTTAAAGCATTCCATTTACAACTTAAATTCATGTTGACTTAGTTTTGAAGCTTTTCCGAGGTTATTCATCTTTGAACAGAGAAAGCTTTAAGTGTTACACAAACTGCTGAACAACATGCAGCTCAGTTAATTTAAATAATATCTTACAGTGCTTGTTAATGATTTTTATATAATTAATATAGTAATTAAGGTTTGTGTATTTTTAGAGAAGCCTGATTATTTTACCTTATACATATTGAATTTTCTTAACAAGTTTCTTCCTTTTCATTTATTTTCAATGTATATGCTTTTTTTCTTCGTTATTCCTTTCTGCATTTGCAGAAAACTGCCACTAGATGTCATGGGTTGACTAGATTGTGGCTTGTAGAATAAATATCAAGCCTGGAATATTACATTCCATGCAGAGGGTTTTTGAATTGAACATCGGTATTGTTTTTAAGCTAAATGGTGAAATTTTGTGCAAAACAAATGACATTTTAAATTGTTTTAGTAACGATATAGGAAAACCCTACATACTTGCCATCAATGCAAAATCTTCTATACAATGACAGCTTATAAAATTCTCTCATTAAATGTAAATGACTTAAATAACTCTATGAAGAGAAGTAGCATCAACAAATACTTATCTTTACAAAAAGCTGATATTGTTTTTCTTCAAGAAACCCACTTATTGAGAATACTTACACAGATTATTGTTAAAAAACCATACAGTATCGGTTAGCTTTCAATTCAAACATAAAAGAAGAGGTCCCACAATTATTGGGAGAGAAACCTTAAGATTACCAGAAATCATAGATCCTTACTCAGATAATGATGGTATGTTAGTGATGGTAGTAATAAAACTGGGGAATAAGTTTTACACTCTTATTAACACTTATTGGATACCTAGTATAGGCACAAAATCTGTAGAGACATTTAGGTATTATGACTTTATACTCAATGGGGGAAATAACTGTGGTGGTGGTGCTGCAGTAGCGTTGTCACCTCACAGTAAGACGTTGTCCTGTTCGATTCTCAGCTACAGCGTCTTCTGTGTGGAGACAAACATGAATGGGCGTACCTTCGTTGAAGGTTGTGCGTCAGGGCCGGCAACTCGGCATGTAAAAATCTACTGCCAATCATTAGCGGACCAGAGTTCCGCTGTGGCGACCCCTAACTGGGAAAAAGCTGAAAGACACAACATACTCAATGGGGGAAATACTTCTAGCAGTTGATTTTAACTGTATTCTGTCACCCACTGATACCACAAACACCAAATCTTTTAAAATTTCTCCAACAGCAAAACATTTAAACACCTATATAAATTCAAGAAATTTTAAAGCTATACATGGTATAAAATTACCTTCCTCTTTAAAATTCTCTCATTATTCATGTAGGATTGGTACACAGAACAACATAGATAGTACTGGTAACCAGCTCTTTATTGTTAAAACTAGAAGTAGCATTGATTGTTTCATAACCTTTATCAGACCAAAAAGGCTTTGAAGACTGGGTTTTAGATGAAATAAAGCAATTCATGGAATTAAATAATAGGTGAGGATTCAGATATGATTCTATGGCATACCCTAAAGGTTGTTGTATATGGCAAGGTTAAAAGTTGGTATCTATCCAAAGGAAAGAATGGGACAAAAAGTTAATGGACATACAAAGTGAAACTGATAAATTAAAACTAAATCTTACACCTAGTGATAAAGCAACACTAGCTAACATGAATAAATTAAATACCAAGACATCTTACAATATAAAATCTCTACTAGTTTAGAGAAAATTAAACTGCATTCATATTCAGTCAGCCTTAAAAGTTTGCATAAAATTGCAATCAAATCAAAATATCTAAATGAGAACAGCCATATCAAAGAAATTATATATAAAGATAATAATAAGATAAAAAGTGTCTCAGACTTAAAAATATATTAAGCTGCATTAAGAACCATTATGAATATATTAACTGTAAGTTAAATAGAAGTGATAATAATTATTGATTTTTTAAAAGAAAATATTAAAAAGAAATATTAAATGACAATATTATTAAAATTGATAAAGCATTTACTTTAAGGAACTAAAATACCAAATAAATAATCTAAAGACTAATAAAGCACAGGGTTTAGATATATTAATACCCAAATTGTATGCAATTTTATCTGATAATATATTAAGAGTTCTACTAAATACATTTCAAGAAGTTAAAACCATATTTCATTGTTGTTGAAATATTCTTGTCTTTCAAATCTTAAAACCTGACAAATAACCTACTTCATGTTCATTGTATAGACCAATTTCTTTGTTGAATATAGACTATAATAGCTTTATGTCTAATTTAGCAAATAGATTAAATACTATTCTTTCTAAATTAATAAATGAAGATCAAAACAGGATTCATAAAACATAGAAAGGTACAAGATAATATAATAAGGCTCTTTTCTTTAATACACATAGCTAAGAAAAAATAAATTATCTATAAGTTTTGACATGGATAAAGCCTTTGATTCCTTAAATTGGACTTATTTATTCAAAGTATTACATGAATATAACTTTTCCTCAGATTTTATAATGTTAATCAAAAAGCTTTATGAAAATTCCACCTCTTTTGTAAAGATTGGCACTTTCTTATCTAGTCCATTTAAAGTGTTGAAAGGTACAAAACAAGGATGTCCCCCGTCTCCATTATTTTTTTATCTCTCCATATAACCATTTGCCAACTATATTAGAAACAACAAAAACATTAAAGGCTATAAACTAAATGAAGAACCATCTGTGGCACCCCTGCCCTGGCGCAGTAATCAAGGAGCCTTAATCCCCACCACTGGCAACAGTGAGGGACGTGCACAATGGGAGGATGACAAGTAGACACACAGTAAGATGCAATTTCCCTAAAGAGCACACAGAGATCACAGTCAGTCTGGGGCTGATTCCTCCCCCTTTCTCCAGATCCTAAATAAGAGCCCCCAATGGCACAGCTATAGGGTTAACATCTCAGCTAAGGGATCAAGCCAAGACCTCCATCACCCTCTCTGTCCAACCAGTACTTCGTGTCTCTGCTCAGGTATCTGACACACACACACTCTGAGATTTGATTTATCTACAAACACACAGACACTCCTGGGGAAGGCTGGCACAGGTTTACTAGTTTTGCCCCCTTCTGCCCAGACTGTAAGGTTGTTTTCACTGCCAGCAAACCCTACTTATCAGCTACTATAAGGCCATTAGAAAGGGTGCCCAATCCTACTGTATAATGTTACTATTATCCAAATGGTATTCTGACCAAAGCCAAGGCTGTTTAGGAGTGGCCTGTACTGTGTCACCAAACACATATGCAAGTACACTAAGAACTCAGATATGTCTCACAAATATCAGCCATAATGACAGGTTTAAATATATTTAATAATGAATAATAAAAGAAAAACACAATAATCAATAACTCAACACAATGACTACAGAGTTCAGAATCACAGGAAATATAGTTTAAAACAACATTGGAGGACAGTCTCAAATAAATACAGAACAAATCTAAACCAATATTTACTATATTACTAACTATATCTAAAATAAATTAATGTAATCTAGTTACTTACTATTAGCAAGGCAAGTGCAGATGATGATGAATGGATGTTTCTAAATTTAAGACAAGATGCAAAATGCCCTGTCTTTCTCTGGGAGAGTTCTTAAGTTAATATCAACTATTATTGCTGGGTTAGCTTGGATGACATCACTTGGATGATGTCACTTGACTTTAGTTCCCAAGTTATCCCCATTGTCAGAAAGTACAAGCATTTTTAGCACTTCTCTGTGAAAAATACATATCTTTCAGAACTGTGCAGCTGCTAGGATGTCATAGAGCAATAAAAACACTTTACATTTTAATCATAGCAATTACCTTTTCTCCAAGACAATAAAAAAAAACTTCTAGCTCTAGACATCCTGTCTCCTTGCTGCATTAACTAACTTTTAAAGCACATTGTAAAACACTTTTACTTTCAACTTATTTTCTTGAAGTTGTGTAAGTTAACTCTGTATGTTCCAGCTTCTACTATTAAAACATACATTTGCACAGGTATATAGTTTACCTACATTTCTGATCTATACCAATAGGGTACACTGTGACCACAAGTGACATATGATTATCCACAAAATTCCAGATAGCCGGGCTGGCAGTGTCACAATCCCCCCCCCCAAAAAAAAAAAAGTCAAGCTAGTTTTTCAAGGGACCCATGAGAAACACTGCTTGAGAGGGTTGAGCCTATCTGGGAATACCTTACCCTATTCCTTGTCTTGAGAGCCCATCTACGTTGGTATTGCTAACCCCACTGCAGTGCTGCACTGTTATATCATATGTTTGCAACCCTAGGCTCCACCTTAGTAACTTGGCATTTTTCTGGCTGGCTTGATGTATCCATGTTAAAGGAGTGTGGTCTGTAACTACAGTGAATTTCCTTCCATATAGATAAGACTGAAGTTTCTGCAGTGCCCACACTATGTCTAGGCCTTCCTTTTCTACAGCTGCATAGCATTTCTCCCTGGGTTGGAGCCTACGACTGAGATATACCACTGGATGCTCTTCTCCCTCTGAGGAAACCTAGTTAAGTGCAGTCCCACCCCGTGGGTTTGAAACATCCACCTGCACAACAAATTATTTGCTGCAATCTGGACTGGCTAACACAGTGGGTCTTCCCAAAGCTCCTTTAAGCTTCTGAAATGCCTGTTCACATGTTGGGGTCCACACTACCTTATCTGGCCTGTTTTCTTTGTCATGTCTGTGAGGGGAGCATCTATGGTACTATAGTTGGGGACAAACTTTCTGTAGTACCTCACTGTCCCTAAGAATGGCCTCACCTGCTTTTTGGTAACAAGGGCAGGCCATGCCTGAATGGCCTCCACTTTGGCAGGTTATGACCTGATCTTACCACTCCCCACTCTATGTCCTAGGTGGGAGACCTCTGCCATACCCACCTGACACTTGCTGGGCTTAATGGTCAACCATGTCTTCTGTAGTCTGCCCAGCATATCCCTGACATGCTGAAGGTGCTCTTGCCAGGAATTGCTGTAGATAGCAATATCATCAAGGTAAGCAAGGGCAAAATCACCTGCTCCTGCTAGGATACAATCTACCAGCCTCTGGAAACCCACTGGGGCATTTTTCACCCCAAAGGACATATTTGTGAACTCATACAGGCCAAAAGGAGTCACAAAGGCTAACTTACCTCTAGCACTGGGAGTCAAGAGCACCTTCCAGTAACCCTTGGTAAGATCAATAGTGGTAAGATACTTAGCCCCACCGAGCTGCTCTTGGGCGTCATCTGTCCTAGGCATGGGGTAAGCATCTGACTCTGTGTGACTATTTAATTTCCTGTAATCCAGATACAACCTGGTGCTGGTATCCTTCTTTGGCACCAACACTACTGGGGAGGCCAAGGGACTGCTGGACTCCTGAGTTACCCGTAGATCCACATTTTCTGTATCTCCTCCCTCGGAGTCTGTTTGACTCTCTCAGACACCCTATAAGTGACCTACTTAATAGGCCTTTGGGGTCCTGTATCTACATGGTGCTGCACCCTGGTTTACCAGTGAACATGTCTTCAAATTCCTGTAACACTTCTAGAATTTCTCGGACCTGGGTAGGGGATAGCTGTGGGCCATTGCTACCCCTTCCACTGAGGTGTCAGTCCGAGCCTCACTGAGGAGATCAATCACCCAATCCCCCTCAGACTCCTCCTGCAATCCACTGCAAGTACTCAGCACAAGGGCTCCCCTGTCATGGTAAGGTTTCATCATGTTAACATTGTACACTTTGTGCCCCTACTTCCTGCCTAGCAGTTTTACCATGTAGTTAACATCACTGACTTTCCTTACCACCTTGTAAGATCCCTCCCAAGCTGCCTGCAGCTTGTTGTGGCTGAAATAAATGAGAACCATTACCTGCTGCCCTACAGCATACTCTCTAGCTCCAGCATTCCTGTCACACCAGACCTTTTTCTGCTGTTCGGCTTCTGCCACATTCTCCTTGGCCAAGCCCATGAGCTCCCTGAGCCTTGTCCTGAGGTTTAAGACATATGCCTCAACAGACTCCTTGTGGGATTCATACTCACTCTCCCACTCATCTCTAATCAAATCTAAAGGTCCCCTCACCCTATGTCCATACATCAATTAAAAAGGTGGAAAACCTGTTGATTCCTGGAGAACCTCTCTGTATGCAAATAGATGGGGCAAATATTTTCCCAGTCCCTCTTAAACTGGTCTGCAAATGCCCATAGCATGGATTTGAGTGTAGAGTTTAACCTCTCAACACGACCATTAGTCTGGGGATGTTAGGGGGTGGTCTTTAGGTGCTTCACCCCATAGTACTTCCACAGACAAGCCAGCAAGTCTGACATGAAATTGGCACCTCTGTCAGTCAGTATTTCTTTTGGGAAACATACCCTGCTGAAAACCTCTGCTGAGCATTTCCCACCTTTTTTGCCTCAATGGAGGACAGAGCCACTGCATCAGGGTATCTGGTAGCATAATCTACTACCACTAGGATAATGTTCCCCTGTGGAACTTGGGGTACTCAGAGGCCCCACAATATCCATAACTACCCACTGAAATGGCTCCACAATCAAAGGCAAAGGCATCAAATGAGAATTCACCTTGTCTCCTCCCTCGCCTACCTTTTGACACTGCTCACAGATCCTGCAGTACCCTGTTACATATCTGGAAATCCCAGGCTAATAGACGTTCTGCATAATACATCCCTTCATACACGTTACGTCCATATGACCTGCAAAGGGAATATCATGGGCTATGGCTAGAAGTGCCAGATGGTAGGCTCTGGGCACTACCAACTGCTGTATTCTATCAACCTCTAGTCCTCCCTCAGGGGTCCACACTCTTTACAGTAACCCTTTGTCCCAATATACATATTCCCTTGTCCCTTGAAAATCAGGTGCCTCACTAGCTATCTCCCTCAGGCCTTGTAATGTAGGGTCTAAGAGCTGAGCCTGTCTCAACTCTCTGTCTTAGTAACCCTTCCTGGCTCTCCTTCCACAGGATATCTGGTACTCTTTGACAGTAGTGCCTCATGATTAGCTTGGAAACTACTACTCACCTCTGCCCTTGCATTCACTCTGTCCAAGGGAACATCAGTACCCACAAGCAGCTGTGGGTCACCTTCAGTCTCATTGCTACAGAGTAGCTCACTCCCTGAAGTAACCACCTCACCAGTCCTGGCTGCAAGTGTGCAGTCTGTGTGGGTCTCCCCCAGGCTACCAGGCTCACATGCTTGTCTCCATGCCCGACGGCGTATAACTGCATGCACTCACTGTACTGCATTATCAAAACCATTCGCTATCAGGACATCTACAGGGATATCCTCAAACACACCTACTTGCTGGCTTCCTTTTCCACCCTTCCAGTCAATGTGAACCCTAGCCAAAGGTATTTGGAATGGGGTCCATCCTAAAGCTCTGACTGGAGTAGACTACCAAGCAAGTAGTGCTCCTCTGTAACCATTGCAGACTTCACAATAGTTAGATCAGAGGCTGTGTCTCTCTTAGCAATGGCCTCTTTCCCATTTACTAAGATAGGATATAACCTCTTGTGGTAGTTTGTTACACTTGTTGTCTCGAGACAACCTACTGTTGGTATTTTGTCACTCCCACTTACTGGCTCTCCCACCTTTTGTTCCCCAACGTGCCTCCGTAGACATCTATATGCTACATGACCTCACTGGCTGCATTTAAAACATTTAACACTTGGTCCTGGACATGTATCTAGACTAGTGGCTTCCCATGCTGCTCGCAGATTCTGTTGGGGGAGTCTGGGCTTCTCACCATGGGTTCCCTTAGACCCATGATGAGCACTGGGTGTCCCTTTCCTGTGCAGTGGTGCCATGATTGCTAGGTATAAGTCTCATTCTTCCCCAACTCATCTGCAGTATTGCGTTATCTATCAGTTAACCAGATTCTCATGTCCTCAGGCAAAGTGTTAAGGGCTTGTTCCCTCAACAAAAGGTCTGACAGCCCTTCAAAAATTGTGACCTGACATCCACTCACCCACCTATGAAAAATAAGTGCTTAGTTCAGCAACATATTCACACATACTTTGATTTGCCTTGTGTCTTTGCTCGTGAAACTTTTTCCTATTAGCTTCAGGTGTTAACTTAAAACATTCTAAAAGGTAGTTATTTACAAAATTATAATTTAAACAATCAGTATCAGACAGTTTAGAAATTACAGTTACAACTTTGCCATGGAGTAAGGCATCAGGAACAGTACCCAGAGCCCTTGGTCAACATTATGCTGTTCACATACTCTTTCAAACATATGAATGAAACTATCAAAATTAATCCCCTGTAAATTATGAAAGAAATTTACTGACCTTTGTTATGTTTGGGGTTCAGCTACTCCCTTCCAAATTACCTCCATGACTCTGGCGAAGAGTTAGCATCTCTTTTTTATGTTGTCTCTGCCTCTCCTTCTCCTCAGCCTCAAGCTGTCACAGTTTTTCATTTTCTTCAGCCTCTAGGCATCCCAGTCTCTATGCTGCCTCTATTTCCAAATGCTTGGCCTCCAGCTCAAGTCTCTCTAACTCCAGATGGGTTTTTAAGTCCTTTGCAGAAATAATGAGCTGTACATTTTCTGAGAGTTGTACATCTCCACGGCCAGTCTGATTGTCCTCCTGGTTGTCTAATCTGTGATGCAGCTGTGACTAAAGCTGCAATCATGTCTGCTTTAGTCAGGTTGGCATGCACCAGTTCTTTAGCCTGGCACATCTCAGCCAACTGGCTCCTTGTCAGCTTGCCATACCCCTCTGCTGACATGCTTGCCTGCTCATCCTGACTAACTAAACTAACAAAAAAATGAAACAATTGTGATATGAACTCTGAATGTACACTTCATGCCTGATTAAGAGTACAAACACCTTCAGTGACCACTGTACACAGGCTACAGGAATTCAATATCCACACCACTACAAGCCAATTAATATGTGATGTGGCTAACCCACCACTGTCAACC
Organism: Protopterus annectens; assembly: GCF_019279795.1. Classification (NCBI taxonomy): domain Eukaryota; kingdom Metazoa; phylum Chordata; order Ceratodontiformes; family Protopteridae; genus Protopterus; species Protopterus annectens. The sequence goes on from NC_056741.1 coordinate 83,044,579, forward strand.
AATTAATATGTGATGTGGATATCTCACCACTGCCACCAATTACTATGTGACTCTCCTACACTGGCACACTAATCACGAAGCCTCAATACCCGCCACTGGCAACAGTGAGGGATGTGTACAATGGGAGGATGACAAGTACACACACAGTAAGATGCAATTTCCCATAAGAGCACACAGAGATCACAGTCAGTCTGGGGATGGTTTCTCCCCCTTTCTCCAGATCCTCAGTAGGACTCCCCACTGGCACAGCTATAAGGTTAATATCTCAGCTAACGAGTCAAGCCAAGACCTCCAGCATCCTCTCTGTCCAACCAGTGATTCATGGCTCTGCCCAAGTAGCTGACACACACACTTGGAGATTTGATTTATCTACAAACACAAAGACACTCCTGGGGAAGGCTGGCACAGGTTTACTAGCTATTCCCCCTTCTGCCCAGAGTATAAGGCAGTTATCACTGCCACCAACCCCTGCTTATCAGCTACTATAAGGCCCTTAGAAAGGGTGTCCAATCTTATTGTGTAATGTTACTGTTATCAAAATGGTAGTCTGACCAAGACCAAGGCTATTTAGGATTGGCCTGTACATTGTCACCAAATACAAATTCAAGTACTCTAAGAACTTAAATATGTCTCACAAATATAAGCCACAAGGATAGGTTTAAATATATTTAATAATAAAGAAAAAAGATCAAGACAATAATCAGTAACTCAACACAGTGACTACAGAGTTCAGAATCACAAGAAATATTTTAAAACAACATTGCAGGACAGTTTCAAATAAATACAGAAAACATCTAAACTAATCTTTACTATATTCCTAAGTATATCTAAAAGAAATTACTGTAATATCGTTACTTACTATTAGCAAGACAATTGCAGATGATGAGTGGATTTTTCTAGGTTCATGACAAGATGCAAAATACCCTGTCTTTCTCTGGGAGAGTTCTTACGTTAATATCAACTATTATTGCTGAGTTAGCTTGGGTGACATCACTTTTTGTCATCTGACTTTAGTTCCCAAGCTACCACCATTGTCATAAAGTACAAGAATTTTTAGCACCTCTCTGTGAGAAATACATGTCTTTCAGAACTGTGCAGCTGCTAGGAAGTCATAGAGCAATAAAACACTTTACATTTTAAACATAGTAATTACTTTTCTCCAAAACAATTGAAAAATATTTCTAGCTCTAGATATCTTGTCTCCTTGCTTTATTAACTACATTTTATAGCACATTGTAAAACATATTTAATTTCAACTTATTTTTTGAAGTTTTGCAAGTTATTTCTGTATGTTCCAGCTTCTACTACAGAAACATACATTTGCACAGGTATATAGTGAATATACATTTCTGTTCTTTTCCACTAGGGTACACTGTGGTCACATTCTTGAGGCTCAGTATATAACAAGCAGTTCTGTATAAATCATATCAATATTCACAAATGACATATGATTATCCACAAAATTCCAGGTAGCTGGGCTGGCAGTGTCACACCATCTTCTAAAATTCAACTTTTCACCCATGATTTCTTAATAACTTTGGGGATATTCAGATTTCATTGGATTACCTAGTTAATGCTTTAGACCTATTTGAAAATATATCAGGGTTAAAATTAAATCACAACAAAATCCAAATGCTTTTGATAAATAAGAAAGTCACCACAAAACTTAAGTCTTATAAATACTTTAACTGGGAGAATACACATAATTTCAGTTAATTATCAACACCTAATTAATTCAATTCTAAATTTAACAGACAACTGAACAGACTGTTCTTCACATTTGAAGACAGATTAACAAACTAAAATGATAATATATCCTAAAATTCTATTCATTATGCAATCATTAATTCCTCCCCCACTTAAAAAACTATAAAGATAATTAATGATATTTTACTCAAGTTTCTTTAGTTCCCCCCAAAATACCCAGAATATCTTTACATTGGCAGTGCTCTTGTGGATTAATACTTCATAAACACCTTGCTGGAAGCCAATTGATGAAAACTTATTAAATAATAATAAAACCTTACCAGACCCTCTTAATGAAATAGAAATAAATATCTTTGTCTGGATAATAAAAACATGCATACAAAATGATAAACAGAAACTCATACTTTTTTCCCTTATAAATTGAGTATTATTAATTTTTAAAAGAATTGCATATTTTAATCATTTAACTAAAACGTAATAACCATATTTCCAATTCTTTTCACTAGTGAATGCTTGATCTCTTTTGATGGAAGTAAAATGTCAGAGCATAAAAAGTGCAATTTATGTACTGGAATCAGTTTTTGTACCCCAATAAAATTTACTCTACTGATTACTTGATTGCTAGATATAACTTACAAAATTGTAATTGGCTTGATATTTAGACGTGTAGTGAATTCATCCAAAACAAATCTATATTAACACTAGAAACACATAAAAATATGCATAAACTTTTAGATTTTTTCTCTATCATTTATAATGGATCCTTTAAGAGCACCTCATTCATATCCAGAATATGTAAAATAATTAGAAGTGATTTAAGCTCTACAGATATATATTTTTGGAATTATTCTACTAGAATAAACAAAGAAGAATTCACAATGAATAATAAAAAAAACTCTTAAATCAGCAGGAAGATCTATATCTTCCCCTTATTTGAGAATATATACATGGAAGTTCTTACACTGATGTTTCTTAACACCAAATAAAATGGCAATAATCTATAAAAAATAATATAAAATGTTGGAGATGTGGATTATCTGATGCTGACTGGTTTCATATGATTATTAGTTGTAGGTTCATAGGTTCATAGGTGTGTACTAGGCTAATGGCCTTGGAGCCTTTACAAGCCTAGCCCATATAAGTGCCCTGGCATCATGCTGCCTGACGTTAGTTCCCAGTGGCTCTATCAAGTAGAGCCACTGGAGTGATCCCCGGGGTGAACTTTCTATTTCCCATCCACTCATCAATATTTCTCTTGAAGAGGGCCAGTGAGGTGCTCTGCTTGACATGTATGGGAAGTCTATTCCAGAGCATGGGCAGTCTCTGGGTTATGTACATCTTCATTTGGATAGATTTTAAATACTTCTGTAAAGCTCTATGGACTGATAATTGCATTGTTTCTGATCCTCTTATATTATTTAATATACCAGTTCCGGACTTCATACCTAAAAAACAAATACCTCTATTACGGTCAGTTCTATCTATAGCAAGGAAAGTTCTCACGAAGAATTGGAAATCTAAGTCTACTCTCTTATTTAATTCTGAATTTATTCAGTTAGCCAAATCAGTATGTAACAGTAAAATTTCTACCATAAAAATGAGAATGGTTTGCAGGCACCTTTTGATGGCCCAGCATAACCATATTCCATAACAAATTCCATCTGAAACACACAATAAAGTTAGTTGGCATATTACACAAAGTTCAAAGATCACTTTCACCAGACACTGAAATATCACTAGATGACACATACCTGTTATGATAAATGGGTCAAAGACCTGTAAATAACAAGTAACAAGAGCAGTTTTCAAACCACAAAAAAAAATACAATGCAGTTCAGTTAGAGTAAGAGTTGGGGCATTGCTGCCTAACCTCTGCTTCCCGTGCACAGAGCTTATCAAGGTTATAGCATGGAAGGTCATCATACTGATGCACACACTATTACCCTGAACAGATCATGCCAGTGTTAGAGGTATACACCTGAGCAAGGTCTTACCTGGCACTGGCGTTATAGAAAAGGCCAACATGGAGGTCCAGTGGTAATTCCATGAACTTCATATGCCATGGTCATAGGTTGTTAAGTACATACTAGGCTAACACACACCAGGACCTTTATAAGCTTAGCCATGCAACCCAACCCAATTGTGTACCCATGTATCATGAGCATTTGTTAAGAAGGGATATATTAGTTAGGAGCATTCTAGAGGTTATGTGTGAGGGTGGTTATGTTAATTTAGGTATTGCTTTCTTCCTCTATCACAAACATAGAGGTCTAGATCCAGGATGAATTTCTGATTTCCTATCCATTGGCCAAGGTTACTGGCATTTGTCTCACTTGTCTTTTCAGGATGGAATAGACGAGCATGTGGGTTATGTTCAAGCAGCTTTATTATGTACAAACACATCAGGAAATGAGGTAAATAACTTTAATTTAGATAAATTTATAAACGGGCTGACTATCTCTCTCATACGTGTTCGCTCTTTGACTGCACTCTCAAAATGGCACTGAAGTTAGCATGTGCCTGGTATTTATATGCATGTTCAGTCCTTGGAAATGCTTCTTAAATGTACAACACACACACATATTTTACAGTTACACTTAAATAGGCTTAGGGATAGACTCTGCTTCACATGGATGGGGACCCTGTTCCAGAGCATAAGGATGCATTAGGACACATATCTGTCTCACCAGCATGTCTTATTTATGCCAAAAGCAAAATTGAAATCCTTGGTAAAAGTGATTCCAATGTTGTTCATTTTGTGGATGTGCAAAAGGTCCATTGAAGCTGGATCCGAGGATGCCTTGTATGCCAAGCATAGATGCCACTCAGTAACCTGTAGCAGTCCGAGTATAGAGATAGGGATTTAAGGTGATCCATATAGGACAATGTGCTTATTCTCTGGATTCTCCTTGTAAGGAACTTTTGTAGGCTAATTGTTGCACATGTCTGGTCAGATACTTTCCAAAGGAGCATTATACTCAATGATGGGTCTAATAAGTGCCAAATAAAGTGGCACTATAACTTCCTTGGAGCTGAATATCATGCCCTTACTTATAAGCTGGGTTACATAGAATGATTTCTTACTAGACTGGTCACATGTTGGTGAAAAGCAAAATTACTGTCTAAATATGTTCCCAGATCCCTGACTACCAGATCAACTCTTAGGAGTGCCTGATCAATGAAGTAATTAGTTTGGGTGGCATTTTGAGTTTTACTCCATTACTTTGACATCAGTCATTTGTCTTTGTCAGACCCTCTTGTAAGGTGTTTGTGTCATGGGGCAGTCTGTGATAGCTCCCAATTTACCATCATCTGTGAAGCTGATCAGCCAAAGGCTCTGACATTAGCCTTTACCTCTGAGAAGTAGATGCCAAAAATGGAGTGGCCCCAACACAGAGCCCTGAGGTACCCCACTGGTTACTGGTCTCTTAGTGGAAGAGGGATCACCAATTCTAACTTTCTGGGTCCTGTTTATGAGCCAGCTGGAAATCCAGTGAGTTATGTAGGGGTTTATGTCCAGTTCAGTGAGTTTGTCAACTATATACTAGTAGGTGGCATGCACAGTTTTCCCCTCATAGGTTCATAGGTGTGTACTAGGCTAATGACCACAAAGGCCTTTTTAAGCCTAGCCATGCATTCCAAATCACTGACAAGTTATAGTGCCTTCGATAAGTGTAAGCAGGGGCTTGGGGGATGAAACAATTACAAAAAAGGGTTTGGGAGATGAGCTATTTATAGACTGTCTATGTCCATTAGAGGCATAGGTGCTGAATGAAGAATGCATTCCTGTTCCTCATCCAGTTGTCTAAGTTGCATTTTAATTGGGTTAGGGAAGAACTCTATTTCATATGGATGGGTAGCCTGGTCAAGAGAAGGGGTATTCTCTGGGATACATACCTGTCTTTTCAGCTGGTCCTATTTATATTACAGGCAATGTTTATGTCTTTAGAATGAGTCATAGGAAGTTAGCCTTAGAGTAGTTCCAGAGTTAGCTAGGGTTCCAAGTTTTATTTTTACTTCAAAGGAGAATGTTTTGTGGTCTGACCTTATCATTGAGGGCATTACAATAGGGAAATGCGAAGCACTTCACCATATTAGGGAGGACTGGATCCATTATGCTTGCGCCCCTAGTTAATGTATTGACAATCTAGTCCAGGAAGTTTCTGCTTACAAAATTGCATGTTTGATGTTGTACACAATTCCAGTTAACAGTGGAGTAATTAAAGTCACCCATGAATATGGTATTGGGTTAGATGGTGAGCGGTTTCAGTAAGCTTAAATACATGTTATGGGTTTCTTGGGTCATAGGGGGACCAGAGAACTATAGCTTGCAAGGAAATGGCATGGAATTTTGCCTGGGTGATTAAAACATGGAGAAGCTCGACTGCATAGACTTCTTTGACCAGCCTTGAGGTACAGATATTGATGTAAATCCTGACACCTCCACATTTAGTCCCGGTCTTTGTAGTCGCCTTGCACTGCCACTGTGCTCTCCATGGCTTTAAACCATGTCTCAGTGACTGCACAGATACTAGCATTCTCTAGGGTGAGGAGAACCTGTAAGGAGTGGACTTTCTTGATTAGACTCCTATCATTGAGCAGTAACACCTTTAGATTTTTTTGGTTTTGATTTGCAATGCCAAAAGTGGGTCCTTATAATTCATTGAAAAATCAATTCATTGAACAGTATTTTCAGTGCAATTACTTCAAATATGCGGTTCGTCAAACTTTTCATACTGAGATTGCAGTAGAGTGATGACTGGGAAATTTGCTGTTTCCCCACTGTAGTGCATTCTTGGAGTTGGTATATATAATTAATGGGGGGGCACAGCCCCCCCATATGAGTGTAATTCGATGAACGGCATTTCTGATGAAATGCCATTCACTGAAGTGAGGGTTCAATTAAGTGAAACAGACCTGCCAAAAGTGCTATCAGTTTGGCATTGCCTAAAAAATGCCCTATGGGGGAGGAAAATATTTTAGCTAATATTCAAAATCCCAGAGGGGAGAGGGGTAGACCATTCCTGGCAAAGTAGCATGGTCTGTTAATAATTTCCTTGTATGCTAAAAAATATTTCACCCCCTTGGAATGGCACCAGAAGCTAAGCCAATTATTAAAGTCAGTCATCTTCTGTTTGCATTGAGGTATTATCCTTGGAGAAGGTAAAATGCTGCTCAGTGCTTGTCTCATACCAGCTTGGGATGCATATTCCAAGAGTTCCATGATGTCTCTCTTAATATAGTCAAGGGAGATGTGCTTCAGGTCATTTACACCCACATAGACTTACTCAGTCATACTGGTACTTGTGGTCCAATGATATGAGTTTGTGTGTAATGTGGCAGATCCTGGCCCTTGATAAGCAACTGCCCGTGACTTTCTCCTTATTCAACCTGGTGAGAAGGACATCAGAGTATCTCACAATGGAATCTCCAATGACCAGAATGTTGGATTGTGTGGTGGCTTGCCTTATGGGCTTAAAAATAGAGGATCCATGAGATATGGCTGTATGTGTTGATACGGGTGTTGTTTTGAAAGAGTGCATTCAGGGATGCTGAGGGTACGTGTTATGTGTACTTCATCAGGGGTCTTAGGAAGGTTACATTTTCAGTGCCTCGGCATATGTGGGTCAATGTTTCTGCTTTGTACTGTGTGTGATGTGTGCAGTGTGCATACTACTGACAACCTGACTGACATGAATGCTTTTATGTGAGAGCTTTGCCTCCAGTGACATTGTGTAAATACATCTCTCACATACCTTATCAGATTGTTTGAGAATTAGCTTGTTGTCAGTAAGCATGAGGCAATTTCTATATTGCCTCAGAATGTCATAGCCACCAAACTGGTAATAGAGATCATGAGAAAATTCATATCCATGGCAACAAGCCCATTTTTATTAATTAGATGTTCCAGGTGAGAATATAAAGTAATATCAGGAGTACCTGCTTTGCAACTCTGAGGGCAGTGCTTGTCACTGCAAACTAGATGCCCTGTGTACAACTAGGTATTGATGAAACTTAAGGGGTGCTTTTATGGGAAAAATGTCAACTCAAGGTGCCTGTGTTTATACAGGGCACTGCCAAACTTTGGAATGGAAAATACTAAAGTAGACCCTGATGATGTATGGATGAAGTCTGATATTCTGAAGTTAGGTTAGGCAGCAGTTAATCAAGCAGTACTTATTGAAAAGAAAAAAATTAGCTTTGTCAAGAATAATAAAAAGAGGGGGATTCACGTGATTGGCTACTACCTGGCTAGTAATTATGCTTAGACAATGGGCAAACTGTACATCAGTACTCTGCTTTGAGAATGAGCGTTGTCCAGCATGGCATTAATGTACAAGTAATGCCCACTGAAAAACATGTCTGCTGCTTAATGGTAGCATATCAAGTTGCCGTGGAGCTCGAACTGAGAAAACGGAACGGCCGCCATTATTTTACACTCACTAACCAATGCTTTTGCTGTTTAGTGAGTGTAATATAAAAAAGAAAGCAACTAAAACAAGGTAGGTGTGTGTGTGTGTGTGTGTGTGTGTGTGTGTGTGTGTGTGTGTGTGTGTGTGTGTGTGTGTGTGTGTGTGATGGAGAATGAACAAGAGAGATAGAGAGAGTGAGAAAGCAGGAGTGATGTGTGACTGAATACATGTATGTAAGCAGAGGAGACTGTGCATGAGAAAGAGTGAGACTGAGAGAGAGTAAGAGCGATCTTTTGTGAGTGAATGCATGTATGAAAGCAGAGGAACCTGTGTGCGTGACAGATCGAGAGTGAGATTGGCCTTGTGTGACTGAATGTGTGTATGAAAGCAGCTGGAGACTGCGAGAGATTGAGAAAGAGTGTGAGACCGATCATGTGTATAAAGGCAGAGGAGACTGTGTATGAGTGTATGGGAGAGAGAATGGGCTGTATGTAAAATCGTAGTGTTTACTTGGTTATTATTTTAAGCACTATATTATTTTTTATATATGTTTGATGTAAAATGCTTCCTTCAACACCATTAACATATATTACAGCAAGTTTGAAACATTAGGTGGACAAACTATTTTACATTAGGAATATATAAAACATAATATAGTACATAAATAAATAAGCAAGTAAAACACAATTTTACAGAGATCCCAGTCTCTAAGCACAATAATGCCCTCCACCTGCAGAGCTGGGTCTCATAACACCCCTGGGCGGGTGTTAATTACACATTAACACACACCCTGTCAGGCATTATTGCTTGCTGGTCTTGCCACAGCTTCACACTGCTGGGATACAATGTCCCTTTGCTTCTTCTCTCAACAAAAGCACAACAGTAGCACTGATTCAAGATAAGAAGTAGGCCACAATCTTTCTGATGATAACAGTCTTGTCACAGATGATGCAGGGATCTGCAGGCTTGATTTAGACTTTTCCTGGAAACTGCCTTGAATAGCAACCAAACCAGTTAGGAAGATTCCATACAGATGCTCACTGTCCAATTAGAAACAGTAAAGAATCAATGCCCTCTGCTCCTACTCTCACAAGGAGAAGCACAAATTCCAAGTTGGCACCTAAGAAACAGTTATCAGACTTTCTGGTGATCAGCAGTCTCCAGGAAATAAAGTCCATATGCTCTTTCTTTCATTGAACAGGAGCAAAATAGAAGTACTAATCCCTAGATGACTACTGAGAGGCAGAATGTGGGCTCCCTAATGATTGGTGATCTTGTACTAGATACTGCAGATTTCAAAGGTAAGATGGAAAAAACAGGTTAGTACCTTAAGGTTTGCAGCATGCACTTTATTTATTTTATTTGTATTTGTTTTCCAAGGTAGAGCACTGATCTCCATGGACCTTTTCCAGACTCAGCCCAAGAGCAGTGTCTGTTTAAGAGACTTGTTCATAGTCACAGAGGCAATGAGGACTGAGGGAGTCAAACCTTGTGCCACTGGAAACAGACCTTAAACTTCTAAACAAGCTGCCAGACTCAGTAGGTAGATATGAAAGAGGGGGCAACTCAGTCTTTAGCAATCTAAAGGGAGAGACATTAATTTAAAAAAAAAAAAAGTAAGTTAAATTGGAAGGGGAAGGGAACTTAGTATGCCGATTCTATGGATTTTCAAACTGTCCTAGCCTCCCCATAGATGCTGCCACTGCTGTGCTTGCTAGCGTGTTAGTGACCATTCGTAACCATTAATTAAGGTTTCCTCCTTCCCATCAAATACCTACATCAGTTAAGAAGAACCACCTAGAAAATATTGTGGACCCAGCAAAGAAGTTTGAGAGAACCATAGCCTGAAAGTAGTGAATACCATTCGTAACCATTATTTAAGGGTTCCTCCCTCCCATCAAATACCTACATAAGTTAAGAAGAATCACCCACAAAATACTGTGGACACAGCAAAGACGTTTGAGAGAACCATAGCCTGAAAGTAGTGAATACCATTTGGAATCATTATTTAAGGGTTCCCTCCTCCCATCAAATACCTACATCAGTTAAGAAGAACCACCCAGAAAATCCTGTGGACCCAGCAAAGAAGTTTGAGAGAACCATGGCCTGAAAGTACTGAATGTATGTTAACTTTCTTGGTTTAGTATACTTTACATAGTGTACTCCCTTAAGGACAGCTGACTGACTTTAGTGCGGTTAAACGTTGCATCATAGATTAGCGGCAGGCATCACCCCCCCCCCCCATATATCTGTTACCTTCTTAGTTATACTGCACTCCTTTTCCTCTATAATCTAGAGTGCACCTTTGCCTCTTCCTACCCATCCTGACCACACACCAGCTCCCTGAATTACACAACACATCTCTGCTATACTGACTATTTTGTTTGAATTTAGTCTAAGGTTACTTAATTGCCACATAACTACCTTCTAACCGTATAGGATACATATTGCATTAATAGGCTCTCTTTCACATAACACTGATAGTCTCCCAAACTCTCCAGTGTCTTGGACTACTGGCTCTAGGTACTAATCCCTCCCCCTTCCATCCGCAACACTCTTGTACCTCCTGTCCATCTCTCCTGTCCCCTCCCCCTTACAACCTTCCTTCCAAGGAAGTCCATCTCTCCTGTCTCCTCCCTCTTACATCATTCCTTCCAAGGAGTTTACCTAGGGAACCCTGTTGGCGAGGCGCCATTTTCAAACTGTCCTAGCCTCCCCATAGATGCTGCTGCTGCTGTGCTTGCTAGCGTGTTAGTGGTAAGGAATCTGTGCTGTTATTTTTTTATTTCTGTACATGCAATAGTATCTGCTGAAGTAAATTCATGTTTAAGGAACTGTAGAAAGTTTTTAGAATTAACTCACAGGCAAGTGGAAACCATGAGTGTACCTGTACATCGTAGAGGTTTTAAATAAGTATCTTACAGCTGTAAATTGTGTCTGCATTGCCTTATCTTTTAGAAACAGTAAATGCAAACGTACACTAGCTCCTATATTTAGTTTATCAGCATTGCGTGCTGTATGTTAAATACTTGAACTAGCCTGATTATTATCTTATCTTTTAGAAACAATTTATTTGGTTTAACAGCATTGCGTGCTGTATGTTAAATACTTGAACTAGCCTGATTATTGCCTTATCTTTTAGAAGCAGTACAGGCAAGCGTATACTAGCTCCTTTAATTAGTTAAACAGCATTACGTTCTGTATGCTGGCTGTTACATACTTGAATTGGACTGATTACTGGCCTACATACCATCCAAGTGCATTGCCTTATATTTTAGGAACAGTAAAGGCAAGCACACAACAGCTCCTTTAATTAGTTAAACAACATTGCGTGCTGTATGCTGTCTGATATATAATTGCTTTAGCCTGATTATTTCTGGATACTGGCTTACTTAACATCCAAGTGTATACATAAAAGCCACACTAGTATATCTGTCAGCATTGCCAGCCATTAAAGTGGTAATTCACTGTCTGCTTAAACACTTAATGGTTACAGTAAAGGCTGTCTATAATATAGCATAGTGACTCTTGCTTGCATTGGATATAGCTTATTAATGCTATGATTAGTTAGAATGTTGATGAATACATCCTGTACTTATTAGATAAAACTTGATAGTTAAATCCTTGTAACCCACTTTTTGTGTGGACAACATTTGGCTTGGGTTACCAGTCTAAATAACCGCAAATTAAGATTCTGCTTGACCTGCAGGGGTAAACTGAGTTGGAGACATTTCCAGCCTCCTCTAATTGTACTAAGACATTTAAATGTACTCTCAGATAACATAGCTCTACTTGTCTTACTGTTTAATGGATATTTCTACATGTTTGTGACCTTGTAGTTTCTAAATTGGTCTTGCTGTTTGATGACTGCACTGTTTAAGTAAGATAAGTGAACACCACCTGAACGGTTTTTTTTGCTGTTTATAAGGTAAAGCTGCTTAAATATAACACCTGAATGACCAACTAGCTGTGTTAGAACCTTGTATACCATGGTAGTAGTGTAAAAACAAAAAGAGAGCAATTTTTGAACAAAAAGCCTGTCCTAGCCTGTATGCAAACACCCTGAGTACTAACTTTCTCTTTCCCTCCTCCAGACCATTTGTAACCATTATTTAAGTGTCCTCCATCAAATACCTACATCAGTTAAGAAGAATCGCCCAGAAAAAAATGTGGACCCAGCAAACAAGTTTGAGAGAGCCATAGCCTGAAAGTAGTGCATGTATGTTAACTTTCTTGGTTTAGTGTACTTTACATAGTGTACTCCCTTAAGGACAGCTGACTGACTTTAGTGTGGTCAAACGCTGCATCACAGATTAGCGGCAGGCATCACCCCCCCTCATATATCTGTTACCTTCTTAGATATAGTACACTCCTTTTCCTCCATAATCTAGAGTGCACCTTTGCCTCTTCCTACCCATCCTGCTCACACTCCAGCTCCCTGAATTACACAACACATCTCTGCTATACTGACTATTTTGTTTGAATTTAGTCTAAGGTTACTTCATTGCCACATAACTCCCTTCCACCCATATAGGATACATATTGCAGTAATAGACTCTCTTTCACATAACACTGATAGTCTTCCAAACTCTCCAGTGTCTTGCACTACTGGCTCTGTCCCACTCTGTTTGCTATGCTCACTCTGTTTGCCTACCCCCATTCCCACCCACCCCATATCAATTACATTTATAGTTAGACACCACACCCTCTATCAGTTCCCTCCTACAAAATTAGCGTTTCACACCACACATATCACTTACAAACCAACACCCTTCACCACACCCTTACTATCTCTCATTATTAGTATATCAAACCCACTTACTTTAAGATACTACCCTTAAACACTTTTCACCAAACATGATGAACTATAAACTACAGTTCCACTCAATAAAAGCATTACTCTACCTATGTACGATCATCACCTTTCTCCTGCTCTCCTACCTCTCCTCTTACCACACTCCACTACATATCAGTGACCCTCTCAACAATGACAAACCAAACCTCTAGCCACTCCCCTGAAACTTTGTAACTTTCCTATCACACCAGTAGACCTCACCTCCTCTAGATCAGTCTCTTACAACCACTACAAGCTGTCAGTCAGAACTAACCCTCACTCCTCATTAAAACATACTAAATTACTGCGCAAACTAACTAAACTGTATCTTCACCTACTCCACAAACTCATTCACTGTGGTGACAGTCACCCTAATCCAGGGCCCACCAAAACACCCTACACAGACTTTTAATCAGCCAAACCCCCTATACTATAGACCTACCTCCTCTCTCCTCTTCATAAATGCAAGTAGTATACTTAACAAAATCCAGGACCTTCACACCCTTCTAGCTGTATATAAACCAGAAATAGCAGTGCTAACTGAAACATGGCTTAAACCAGAACACCATAATAATGAGATTACAACCCCTGGCTATAACATAATACGCAGAGATAGAGTAGAGAAAAAGGGAGGTGGCGTAGCGACATTGTTCCAAAATCATCTCACCATTGAACAAATTGATTATAACACCCAAGAAATCAAAGATGTTGAACTAATCCTTGCCAAATTAAAACTAAACTCAAACAACCATATCATTATTGCAGGTGGCTACATTCCACCAGGCAATAACACCATTATAATGGAAAACCTGCTAAACTGGATCTCAAACTCCATGCCACAAGAAGCTGTACTATTAGATGACTTTAATATTGACTGGCTGAACTGCTCTACCCACACTCCAACTACCCACATTAACCTCCATAGATTTAGCTAAATTATATCCACCCCAACCAGAACAGACAAAACCTAAAAACGCGAATCCATCTTAGACTGGATTCTGTTATCTGACCCCACTCTAGCATGGCACTCTGGCTGTCTACCTGACAGTCTAAGTGATCATTAACCAACCTACCTAATTTGGAACAGACCCCATTACATAAGCCAACCTAACCTCAGAGTAATATGTAACAAAAAGACCTTTAAAACAACTGACTTCGTCAATTCACTACAAAGCTGTAACTGGACACCCCTAAAACTACTATCTCTAGATGATGCTGTACAGTACTTTAACTCCACTTTCCTGCAAATCCTAAACTGTCATGCCCCCTCCAGAAGTTTAAGACTGAAACTAACTATGCTCCATGGCTAAAGATACTAAGACTACAATGAAAGAGAGGGATCAGGCCTTGAGTCAATATCAACAGAACAAAACCAGTGCTGCTTAAATATAACACCTGAATGACCAACTAGCTGTGTTAGAACCTTGTATACCATGGTAGTAGTGTAAAAACAAAAAGAGAGCAATTTTTGAACAAAAAGCCTGTCCTAGCCTGTATGCAAACACCCTGAGTACTAACTTTCTCTTTCCCTCCTCCAGACCATTTGTAACCATTATTTAAGTGTCCTCCATCAAATACCTACATCAGTTAAGAAGAATCGCCCAGAAAAAAATGTGGACCCAGCAAACAAGTTTGAGAGAGCCATAGCCTGAAAGTAGTGCATGTATGTTAACTTTCTTGGTTTAGTGTACTTTTACATAGTGTACTCTTAAGGACAGCTGACTGACTTTAGTGTGGTCAAACGCTGCATCACAGATTAGCGGCAGGCATCACCCCCCCTCATATATCTGTTACCTTCTTAGATATAGTACACTCCTTTTCCTCCATAATCTAGAGTGCACCTTTGCCTCTTCCTACCCATCCTGCTCACACTCCAGCTCCCTGAATTACACAACACATCTCTGCTATACTGACTATTTTGTTTGAATTTAGTCTAAGGTTACTTCATTGCCACATAACTCCCTTCCACCCATATAGGATACATATTGCAGTAATAGACTCTCTTTCACATAACACTGATAGTCTTCCAAACTCTCCAGTGTCTTGCATTACTGGCTCTGTCCCACTCTGTTTGCTATGCTCACTCTGTTTGCCTACCCCCATTCCCACCCACCCCATATCAATTACATTTATAGTTAGACACCACACCCTCTATCAGTTCCCTCCTACAAAATTAGCGCTTCACACCACACATATCACTTACAAACCAACACCCTTCACCACACCCTTACTATCTCTCATTATTAGTATATCAAACCCACTTACTTTAAGATACTACCCTTAAACACTTTTCACCAAACATGATGAACTATAAACTACAGTTCCACTCAATAAAAGCATTACTCTACCTATGTAATGATCATCACCTTTCTCCTGCTCTCCTACCTCTCCTCTTACCACACTCCACTACATATCAGTGACCCTCTCAACAATGACAAACCAAACCTCTAGCCACTCCCCTGAAACTTTGTAACTTTCCTATCACACCAGTAGACCTCACCTCCTCTAGATCAGTCTCTTATAACCACTACAAGCTGTCAGTCAGAACTAACCCTCACTCCTCATTAAAACATACTAAATTACTGCGCAAACTAACTAAACTGTATCTTCACCTACTCCACAAACTCATTCACTGTGGTGACAGTCACCCTAATCCAGGGCCCACCAAAACACCCTACACAGACTTTTAATCAGCCAAACCCCCTATACTATAGACCTACCTCCTCTCTCATAAATGCAAGTAGTATACTTAACAAAATCCAGGACCTTCACACCCTTCTAGCTGTATATAAACCAGAAATAGCAGTGCTAACTGAAACATGGCTTAAACCAGAACACCATAATAATGAGATTACAGCCCCTGGCTATAACATAATACGGTAGAGATAGAGTAGAGAAAAAGGAGGTATGAGCTTACATTGTTCCAAAATCATCTCACCATTGAACAAATTGATTATAACACCCAAGAAATCAAAGATGTTGAACTAATCCTTGCCAAATTAAAACTAAACTCAAACAACCATATCATTATTGCAGGTGGCTACATTCCACCAGGCAATAACACCATTATAATGGAAAACCCAAGCTAAACTGGATCTCAAACTCCATGCCACAAGAAGCTGTACTATTAGATGACTTTAATATTGACTGGCTGAACTGCTCTACCCACACTCCAACTACCCACATTAACCTCCATAGATTTAGCTAAATTATATCCACCCCAACCAGAACAGACAAAACCTAAAAACGCGAATCCATCTTAGACTGGATTCTGTTATCTGACCCCACTCTAGCATGGCACTCTGGCTGTCTACCTGACAGTCTAAGTGATCATTAACCAACCTACCTAATTTGGAACAGACCCCATTACATAAGCCAACCTAACCTCAGAGTAATATGTAACAAAAAGACCTTTAAAACAACTGACTTCGTCAATTCACTACAAAGCTGTAACTGGACACCCCTAAAACTACTATCTCTAGATGATGCTGTACAGTACTTTAACTCCACTTTCCTGCAAATCCTAAACTGTCATGCCCCCTCCAGAAGTTTAAGACTGAAACTAACTATGCTCCATGGCTAAAGATACTAAGACTACAATGAAAGAGAGGGATCAGGCCTTGAGTCAATATCAACAGAACAAAACCAGTAATCTGAGGCAAACCTACCAAGAACTTTGAAAGAAAGCCAATAAGCAAATCAAACTAGACAAACGTAACTACTACAAAAACATGCAGGAAAAATATGCCAACAACCCTAAAATATTTTGGGCTACAATAAATGGCATAATACACACAGGAAAAGCCACCACCCCAACCCCAGTACTACCAAACAACCATGACAACATTCCCACACAAATTAACAGAAACAGCCCAAACCCTTACCAATGCCCTCAATACCACTAGCAGCCCTGTACCAGTTGCCAGCAAAACCCACCTTACTACTCAAAACAATACCACCAACTTTTCCCTACACCCTGTACTCACTAAAATTATTTCAAAGCTCCTTAAGAAACTCAAACCAACCACACTAGTTGCTGACACCCTACCAGCCAAATTTCTTCAGATAGCATCAGATGCCATAGCCTATCCCGTGTCCATCCTCATAAACAGGCCACTTGCAGAATTCAAAGTCTCCACCTTGTGGAAAACATCACACATTATTCCACTGCACAAAGGGGGCAACTCCTATAACTCACCAACTACCGCCCAATCACAATACTCTCACCTCTATCCAAGATATTAGAGAGAGTTGTACATTCCCAACTACTTTGATACCTCTTACAAAACAACTTAATCTCCAAAACCCAGCATGGCTTTAGACCATCCCACAGCACCACCACAGCATTACTATCATTTACATATATAGTTAACCACAACAGAAACAGGGGACTATTTGTATCTTCCATTTTCTTAGACTTATCTAAAGCCTTTGACATGGTAGACCATAACATTCTTCTCCAAACTTTATCTACCCTAAGCCTCAACCCCTTCACTATATCATGATTTACTAGCTACTTATCTGGTCAACAGCAGACAGTCCTATGGCATGACCAGCTGTCCCCCCTGCTACCAGTATCCATAGGTGTCCCTCAAGGTTACATCCTTGGCCCACTATTGTTTTCACTATTCACCAATCAAATCAATTCCTCCTCACTCACAACATCAGTAGTACAATATGCAGATGACACCACCCTCATAAGTGCTGCCCCCACATTAAAGGAACCACAAATCCTCGCCCAAAATACTTTTACTCTAGCCAAAAGATGTTTCACAAACATCAAACTTATTCTTAACCTCAAACAGCTAAATTAATTATTTTCGGCCCAGGTCATGCTCCCCCCCTCAACAATACTTTCACCATTCACTCCAAAGATAACATTCAAATCACTCCAACTGCACATACTAAACTGTTAGGTGTAGAAATAGACAATAACCTTAAATTTGACATCCATATAGCACAAACCATTAAGAAAGTTAATAAAAAATTAGGACTTCTCTATAGGAACAAACACCTTAAACAAACCAAAGCTGCTATTGCAAGAACTCATCTCTTATCCATCCTTCTCTATGCCTCTCTCATCCTTACTAATCTTCGCCAGAGTGATCTGAACAAAATGGAATCTTGTTATAACAAAATAGCCAAATTTGCTACTAAAACCTCATACAAGTCCCACCACTATCTCACCTTCAACCAACTCATTTAGCTCAAGCTACCTCAACTACTTCTGTTTAATCAACTCACAATAGCCCATGATCTCTTGTACCTTCCAGAAAAAAAAAATTGCACTTCAAAATATAATTAACCCCCACATCCCCACCAGAGCCTTGCGATCTAGTTCTCAGAACCTAATAAGCATTATCAGACACAAAAATGATGCTGGCAAATCTCTCTTTGCCTGCACTATTCCCAAAATCTGGAACTCACTACCTAGCCAAATAACCTCCAATACTTCCACTATTCAATTTAAGAAACTCCTGAGAACCCACTTCTCAAACAGTTGGCTTTGTTCATGCTACACCCCAGGTTAATTTGCACCAATATCAAGTTCAAGGATTCTACTAAAGCTCCTCTAATTCCTTTCACAGCAAAGCTTAATAATCACTGGTTATTTCTGTAACAAAAATATTGAGAGTACTCCTAATTTAGAAAAAAGAAGAAAAAAAAACATTTTTTCTTGTATATTTTATATTCTATATAAACCCTACTACTAGAATGCTGTATGCTGACTTTACTAAAAGAATTGTTAATCTATACATAACTTATGTTTCTGTGGAACCTATGTCTCTGTATGATATTCTTGTGTAATTTCTTTATGGCCTGCTATTGGAGCTTTTCTCCCTGGGCCTCCGCTGAAAATCGATATGTGTCCAGTCAGACTTTCCCGGTTAACAAATGTAAAATAAAAATAAAATAAATAAATAAATAAAAATAGTGGGATGGCCAATACATTTAAATAGCTGAAGGCATGTTGCTTTATAAAATTATATATATTTTTTGCTTACCAACAATATCCAATGAAAGAGGAGAGAAAATGAAATATGTGGAAAAATTAACAGAAGAAGCGGGCAACCAGAGAAACAGATGAGTTTAAAAACACAACATCACAGTGGTGGGAGTTTGGAAAACAATTTAATTTCTGTGTGACTCACAAGAGACATAACTCTGGTCTCTTTCCTAGTTTAAATATGCAATTGAATACAGAATACAATTAAAATACAGAATAAAGAAAATACACCACAATATACAAAATAGAAAAAGGCTATGAAACAATACAAATTATAAGAAAGCAAAAAGAAGCTAACCTTTCTCTCATAGCAGTCTATGGCACAGTCTGAGTGATCTTTTCCAGTAAAGCCTAGAAATTAAATCTTTGCTTTGGTGAACCTTGCAAAGAAATCAAACAGGTTGTGTAGGCATGACATTCCCTTGAGAAAGCCAAACTGGGTTGAACCAGTGTGTGAAGGTTGCCTATGTCTTTGTTGATCATTTCCATAATAATTCATTACATGGCTTTGCATATTCAGCTAGTCAGCTAATAGGTCTGCAGTTTCTGGGAGTCAGTCGATGGCCCACCCTTGTGAAGTGGGATATCTGTATCAGTCCTCCATTCTTGAGGTACAAAGCCTGAAGCTATAGTTGCAATGTGAGTCAAGTGTTCCTGATAGGTCATGCTTCAAGCTATTTAGGAGGCATCCTAGGATATTAGTGCCCATTGAGGCTGTGTTTTGGCCTCAGCGAGCACAGCCAAGACTTGGCCCATGTTAATAGTTGGAGGTATGCTAGTAGATATTTCATGGAAGGGATCTAGGGGGTGGGGGGGTGAAGTATGAGCTGAATTTACCAACCAGCAAATTTGCTTTCAATGACAAGCACTAGCAGAAAGCTGCCACAGCAAGATAAATATGCTTATAAAATAGTGGCACTTTTATGATAAATAAAATGATGACTTTAGAAGTGGCTTACAAAGTGATTTCTGAATCACAATAAGTGGAACATATAGCTGTGAAATAGCATAAGTCATACTCATGCAGGCACGAGAGCACAATCACAACCTCACAGGCAGTACATGCATGGCACTTCATGTAACAGAGGCACAGTAAAAAGTAAGCAATACACAGACATTCATGCAGCCTGACCTTATCTGTCTATGTGCTACACAAAGCGGTATAAGGCATTATCTTAGAATGTGCTTCCATTTTGTATGCAAGTCGTTTAGATTTTGAAAGTCTGTTTGGTGATCTAGGCAGCAGTATTAGAAAGATTGGTAGAACATACGTAGAACATACATTGTGAACCCATATGCAGCTCTAAAGAGGTACAAAGTTAGCATTCTACAAGGACATGGCGAGCTGTTATTATTTCTGTTCCTAAGGATGTACACTTTTGCACAGTGTTAGACTTTCCATAACACTAAAATATGATTATGTATAATTTCATGTCCTAACACTGCAAAAATTGTACTAGTGAAAAGGTAGCTCACAAAGTCAGGACAACCTGTCTCAGCACATGCCTTTTAGCCCTTATGGAGAGACTATACATTACATAACATATGCTGGAGCCTATGGTGCTAGGTACAGTAAGCCTATGGATATGTATCCCACACAGTGTACTGTTGTATAGCTGTTTTGCCAGTACTCCTGTAGGTGTCTTCTAATGTCAGTACATTGGGGTGAGCATGAAAAACAAGGTTTTCACACAAGGGATGACTGCTTTATATAAATACACACACAGAGACACACACACACATATAAATATATATATATATATATATATATATATGGGTCTACTTCTAATGCCCGAAACGCCGATTCGCCGACAGGGAAATAACCGACGGCAGAAACCCGACAACACACAAACCCGACAACGCCAAACACCGAACACCATAACACCGACACTACACGTCAACACCACAGTACACTACAACACATATCCACTAGCCCTAACCCAAACCCTAACCCTAAGGTCCGACACTACCGCACACACTCCCTACCTGCACCCTAACCCTAACTCACTTACACACCCCAAACCCCAAGTCTGACACTACCGCACACACCCTACCTGCACCCTAACCCTAACTCACTTACACACCCCAAACCCCAAGCTCCGACACTACCGCACACTCACCTATCACACACCCTAACCCTACATCCCTGAGTATTGCACACTTACCTGTCCGCTCCTACTCCTAAATCCTCACTATCGATACTTACCAGGTCGCTACACATTCCCTTGTCGGTCTTCCGCCTGTCGGGATTCGAGCGTGTCGGTCAACCGCGTTGTCGGGTTTCTGGCGTCGGTTATTTCCCTGTCGGCGAAACGGCGTTTCGGGCATTAGAAGGAGACCCATATATATATATATATATAGATATATATATGGTTCCCCTTCAAACCATCGAATGCTTAAAACATCGAAGTTCAGATCATCGAGACCAGAACATCGAGTTTGAAAACGTTGAAGGTTTGAAGGGGAAGTGTAGGGGAGAGAATGTTTGTGTTTTTATACTGTGTGTGTCTATGTGCCATCTGTGTGATGGCACTACAGATAGGGTATGGAAAATCTCCCGTTCAGCGCTTCTGCATGTAGCGCTAAATGGGAGATTTCCCTTTACTCCACTGTAGTGTGGTCTCAGAGTTGGAATATTAAAGTAGGGGGGTGTGGGGGTGTATACAATTGTTAAAATTTATTTTTGGTTACACTTGTAACCGTCGATGTTTCAAAATGCAATGTTCTGATCTCAATGATCAGAATTTCAAAGTTTTGAAATTTTGATGGTTAGAAGTGGAACTATGTATATATATATATATATATATATATATATATATATATATATATATATATATATATATATAAGCACTGCAGGGAGTGTATGTGAGACTATATGCATCGGTGTATCATATACTTCTACTGTAGGTATTCTTATAACAGTTTGTCCAACTATTGCATATCATTGCCCCATAGCTGTCATTTTCAACAATCCTATGGTCATCACTGTGTCTTTAGCTATCATCCTAACAGACACGACAGTATACAGTGTACAGCTATCTATAAATCTATACTCTATCAGCCCTCATCAAGAAAACATAATGACACCTAGTTCCCATTGTCAAGACACCTCTCTGGCAGATGTCTAATTCAGAACCCCATAATTAAACACCACCCAAGATGGGGGTGTCTCATAAAATAAGCCAGAAGACATACACCATTTTATGGTTATGCAGTGGTATCCCAACCCCATTCCACAAGTAAGTTATCCCCTAACATGATGTAATCATTGCCTGGAGACTCCCCTTCACCATCTCCTGTGTCATGCCAACCCTAATTTATGTGACAATAGCCATATCTCCTTGTGTCTGTTGGCATCTGTGAACTTGATGTCTCTGACTTACTCTACTCTCCCACCATTGTGATGCATGTGAGAATGTCTGATGCATAATGTGGCTTGAGCTTGCACTGACCAGCACAACCTGGTAATAACACTGCATACATCAAGTTTATTTTGTGTGATATCACACTGTCACTGTGTCATAAGGTCATTTAGTTCTGGAATATTCATTATTCTTTTTCCTGTATTCCTGTGAATTGAGGATCACGTAATGGGGGGATGTAACTGCTGGCTGTACCTGCTCTCTGCTTTGCATTACTCTTATCAGAAATTGTGTAAATACAAAATTCATGCAGGTTAAAAACCTGTATAGTCTGACTGCACTGATGTAAGAGGGCTTCCCTACCTCTTTCCTTAAAAGCATATTGTGTAGCATTCCACATGCTAGCAACATTTGGCAAGCTGTGTCAAGGTCACATGGGTAGAGCCTCTCCAGATATGTCAGTCAGCTGAAGTAGTGTTTGAGAAAACCAGTAATGAAAACATGCAGGCAAAATCTGCACAAAACACAACTAATAACTAAAAAGTGCAGAAAATGGCAAACAGAGCCAGGGCATGTAAAGTAAAACAAATTTAATAAAAACAGAACAGAGTTAAGCACTTTTGCCTTTCATACTTAATGGACTTCATCAGAATTCATGAACCAAATGGGGTCTATATTACCAAACTGATGGGGCAGAAACCCGAACACCATTTCATTGACACATATGTGTCGAACTCACAGGTAACCGAACGGCCAGAACACAGATTTTTTTCCTAGGGAAAAAAAGTCGATAGGCCAACTACATATGATACACCACTACAAACATTATAAAGTGGGGGGCTTTGCCCCTCACACCCCCCCCTTACTAAATATACTAACTCTGAGATCACACTACAGAGGGGAAAAGGGCAAATTCACAGCATAATCTGGCTGTTCGCTTACCTGGGAGTTCGACACAGATGTGTTGATGAAACAGTGTTAGAGTTTCTGCCACATCGATTTGGTAATACAGACCCAACCAAATGTTTAAATACAATATGTCAGAAATTTTTAACAAGATCTTAAAGTAACATGATTAATAAATCATGCTGAAACAAAATATACATCCTTTCCAAAAATTATAACCCCACTTAACTCTGTTCTTTTTTTATTAAATTGGTTTTAATTTACATGTCCTGGTTCCATTTGCCTCTTTCTGAACTTGGAAAAGACCAAATTGGAATTCAGTGCTGATATGGGCTTCTGTGTATGCTGCATTATACTGTAGTTTGTCCAGTCGCTGTGGGTAACTCATTGTCATTAACAACCAGGGCTCTAGCAGGTATTCAGCTTCACCTGCAACATAGTATCAGTATATAGCTGTGTTACAACATCAGGACTCACTACATATGCAGATATATACATTAATGTTAACCAGAGTCTGCACTTACCAAATAATATGACCTGTCGAATGTCATCTTGAAGGAAGCTGCAACACAGTTGACATGAAGTCATATATGTGAATCATTCCAACTGCCTGGATTGTGTGTTTGTCATTATTTAGTGTCTATTACCCACAGTATTTTACCAGAAAAAAACACACATTTTAACAAGAACAGACCACAATTATGAGGGAATGATCATGCACTGTTGAGACATCCAAATAAAGCCAAAGCTAGAGATTAATGTTCCATTGTCAAAATGTATAGCAACACATAAAACAAGAAACAGAGCACCAGAACAAAGCAAGAGCCGTATCATCATAAAACAAGCTTAATGCATAAAAAGATAAGCGCTTTCACAACAGCTTCATCAGACCCAGTCAGACTTTCCTGGTAAGCAAATGTCAAATAAAATAAATAGTGAGTTAGAAATGAAAGGAATAGAAACTGAAGAACTGAAGTGATAGACAAGCTGTGCAGAAAAGGGTTTAGTGTATACATTCCAACATGGTCAGTATCACAAGATGATGGACTAGTGGGTCCTCAGACAGAGGAGCGGTGGGTGGAAAGGGATCCACCTGAAGAAGATTTAGCACTGGGTGATGTATTGGACCTTGCTGTAAGAGACTCACATGAAAGGATGTTACTAGGTTAATGGCTCTAGAGCCCTTACAAGCCTAGCCAGGTTCTACCCTTATTTCAGTGATTAGCACAAATAGGTCTGATGAAGCTGTTGTGAAAGTGTTTACCTTTTTATGCATTAAACTTGTTTTATGATGATACTGCTGTTGCTTTGTTCCGGTAATCTAATTGTTGTTTTATATATACTGTTGAGAACTATGTTCTTTGTGTACAGACAGACACACACACACACACACACACACACACACACACACACACACACACACACACACACACACACACACACACACACACAAATAAAACAATCATAGCACTTGTATGGCTGCACACTTCAGATATCTTGTCGAAATCAAGTGAATTAATATGCAATAATTACACAGATAGCTACCTCAACTGGTTGCTGCCAGAAGCACACATTGCAACCCATAGCAACTCTCTACTGCACTCTCAACATCTCAGATAAGAATTAAAGACAAAAAAAAAAACACTATCAGAAACACATTTTTAAATATTCCTTATATATTTGGAGAGTTATTAAAATAGCATACTTTGTATTAACACATATTTTCTGAAGGATATGCTATCTGAAACTCACATTTGTCATTGCAATCCACAACACTTTGACAAAAACATATATTTTACAATTAACAGATAATAAATATGATGCAAAAATCAAGTACTGTTGAGAACTATGTCCTCTGCATGTACACACACACACACACACACACACACACACACACACACACACACACACACACACACACACACACACACACACAATGACCATCTATCACAACTTCTTTATAGGGATGTACAGCTCAAATAAATGCTTATGGTTAAATAAATTAAATAGATAAAACATGCCCCCGAAATGTTTCTCACTTTGCTGCTGTCGGAACCATACAGTGCAACATATTGCAACTCTTTTCTACCTATCAAGAATTTAACACAAAGGCCCAAAATCAGGAACATATTTTAGCTATTTTTCTTGCATACTTGCTAGACTAACAAAGTTTGCATTACCAAGCATATTCTGAAGCATACAAGGTTTGAAACACACATTAGTCATTACTGAGTGACTGCAGTCCACAACACTTAATCAAGTAGTCACAGATTTCATAAGGAGTAAAAGCGCTTGTCAGATTCCTAAGTCAATAATTCTGGACAAAGCCAGAAGTGAGAAAGCCCCCCAAATGGCCACATTTTATATTGTATTTTATCTATTTATTAACCAGGTGATGCCAATGGACAAAGTGCTCATCATCAGTGGCTACCCAGGAGCACTGTCTGGTTACATCTGCTGAAAGTCTCACCATACGTAAATGGAGGTGGAAGAAATGAAACCCTGTACTTCTGAACTCAGAACTCTTAATCCTGTATGCAAAGTACCAGACACCTCTAATTTACAAAAGTTATCAAAACATTTGCTGCATTGACATGCGTTTTCTTAAACCTGCCTCCCATACACTCTATTGCCTTCTCTAACTTCTCAAACTCATCTTACCATGGCTCCCTACCTGCCTAGCCAGCATTTACTGTCATTCCTGCTACTCTCCACCCTATGCTCAATCTATCTCCTATCCTCTTACAAGATATCACTTGATACTCCATCCCTCCTTCCACATAAACACACCTCTACATTCATCACTCCACTTATCTCTTATCCTTTTACTTCATCTACCCCCAATTATCAACTACCAAAATTCCACAGACTTAGACATCTCAACTATGTCTTGACAACTTATAACAAAAATAAAAATCTAACCTTACATAGACTCTACCTGGTTATCAAATGTAGCAATCCTACCCTTCAAGATGGTGATATCCACCCTAACCCTGGCCCTTCACTCTCTTCCCCCACAGTATATATGCCCAGAACCAATAATAGCTTCTTAATCAGACATCTTAATACCCAAAGCTTAAACAACAAAGTACCATACCTACATGCCCTCCTTCACATACACTCATTTGATATTCTATGCCTCTCAGAGACCTGGCTAAAACCTAGCACTAAAGACACTGAAATTATTCCCCAAGGCTATAACATAGTAAGACTCGATTGTCCCAAAAGAAAAGGTGGTGGTGTTGCTATTCTTTTTAAAAACTATCTTAATATCACTAGCCTTCCACCCCTATCATCTAAAGATAGCAAGATAGAATCCATCATTATCAAACTCCAATTAAATTCCAAAAAATCCATACATATCATCTGTATGTACCTGCCTCCTGGTAACAATATTCCAATACTTGAAGATTATCTTAGTTGCATATCAGCTACTTATCCACAGGAAACCATCATTCTAGGAGACCTGAACATAGACTGGAATAGCATTAATGCAGAAAATCCTTCATCCCATATTAACCTTCACGGCTTCACCCAAACCATTACCTTGACTACTAGGCTCAATAAACATACTAATAGAGAAAGCATTTTAGACTGGATACTTATAAACAGACTAAAAACTAATTACAAAGTAGGAACCTTGCCAGACGATGTTAGTGACCACTCCTTAACTTTTATAACAAGAGAAAAAACTGACTGTCCAAATCCCCACATTACTAGAAAAATACGTACCATCAAACATTTTAATCCTGACCTATTTCAAGCCAAACTCAGCGCATGTAACTGGAACCCATTAAAAACACTCCCTCTTGAAGATGCAGTACTACATTTTAACAAAATATTTTTATCCATTCTTGACACACATGCACCGGAACGTGCTATTAGAATGAAATCCAATACAGCCCCTTGGCTCTCCCATGAAACCAAAAATCTTATTCTCGCTAGGAATAAAGTCTGGGCTAGTTGGAGATCCCATAGAAACAAAACAGATCTCCTACTCTTCAGACAGCATAGAAATCTAACTAAAAAGCAGTTATAGCCGATAAAAAGAAATTCTATATTGACCTACAACAAACCCATCTTAACAATTCTAAACTTTTCTGGTCCTCAATCAATAAACTCCTCTCACCAGGAACTTCCAAAACACCTTCCCCTCTAAATGCAGACCCTGATACCCCACAACAGACTGCAGATGCTCTTAACTCATTCTTCACAGAAACTATTCAAGCACTAGCTAAACAACTTAATGCCAACAACTTCTGTCCTCTAAGTAAACTAACCAACTCCTCTTTTAACTTTTCTCTACAACCTATCTCCACATCGTATATTCACAGACTTCTTCTCAAGCTAAAACCATGCACCCCCTCTGCTAATAAACTCCCTTCCCTTTTTCTTCAAAAAGCTGTTAAGGTTGTTGCATATCCTATATCTATTCTTTTAAATAGGACAATTAGTGAAGGAATCATCCCCGAAGTTTGGAAGGTATCTCATATAATCCCTCTTCACAAAGGTGGAAACTCAACTGACTACTCCAACTATAGGCCTATTGCTCTCCTCTCACCTCTGTCCAAAATTATGGAAAAGTGTATCCACCTTCAACTTGTACAATATCTCTCAAAGCATAACATAATAGCAAACTGCCAACATGGCTTTAGACCACATCACAGTACTACCACTGCCCTGCTTTCTTTGGTAGAGACTATAAACCAGAACCAAAACAACAACTTACTCTCTTCTGCCCTCTTCATTGACCTCTCCAAAGCATTCTATATGGTAAACCACCCCTTATTACTTAATACTCTCGAATCCATCTCATTTGATCCCCCAGCCATTAAATGGTTTAAATCTTACCTCACAAACAGAAAACAAGCTGTTCTCTGGGATAACCACATCTCGTCTCTCCTGCCTGTTTCCATTGGGGTTCCTCAAGGCTCTATCCTCGGCCCACTTCTTTTCTCCCTCTTCATTAATGATCTTTAAACAATAATCCCTCAAGCAACCTGCATTCAATATGCAGATGATTAGACACTCATTTACTCAGCTCCATCTACCCCAGAACTAATCTCTCTCACCCAAAAAGTATTCAGTACAGTAGAAACATGGTTCTCTAGTCGCTTCCTCTTACTAAATGCCAAAAAAACCAAACTTCTTCTTTTTACTCCCACATCTAGAACCTCCCCCTTACATTTCTCCATCTCTTCAAACAGCGCCACTGTTATCTTACCCGACACTTCAACTAAATTGTTAGGTATTACAATTGACAATAATCTCTCTTTCGACCTACACATTAACAACTCCATAAAGCTAGTTAACAGAAAGATAGGATCCTTATATCGAATCAGACCTTTTCTTACACCATCTACCAGAACAAGGATTGCTCACTCTCATCTTATTTCAACTCTTCTATATGCTGTGCCTATCTTCACTAACCTCAAAAAAACCAGCCTTAACAAACTGGCGACCTGTTATAATAACATTGCCCGCTTTGCTACTGGTAATCCCTATAGAACTCATCACTGCCTCAACTTAAAACTTCTAGGCTGGCCAGAGTTTCAGAACTATCTTTTAATCCATCAACTCTGCATTGCCCATAAAATACTATACCAACCTAATAATACCCCCATACTCTCACAACTCATAACCCCTTATAAAAATCTCAACTGTCTCCACTCATCCAGCAAACTTCTGACAAGTTCAACAAAATCAAATAACAATGCTGGTGACTCTCTATTTACCAATGCTATTGGGACAAAATGGAATTTGTTACCCACTAGCATAACAAAGATAACTTCATTGCCTCTTTTCAAACAGAACATTAAAGTGCATTTCCAAAATCACTGGCTTTGCTCCTGTAATAAACCTGATTAGTCTATCACTATTACTACCTAATAAAACCATTTCTCTTCTCCTTTCTACTCTGCATACTTTTTGTCTTTCTTTTCTCTTCCCTTTACTTCTCTACCTGCTATTCTGCAGTGCTTCCACTTTTATTTTCACCACTTTCTATTCCCACCGTTTCCCTTACTCTCCTCTCACTTTATTCTCCTTACCCTCACTCCTTTCTATGTTAATCCAATCAGTATTTTTCAACTTGTTAATTGAGAATTGAACTGTATTGAGTGTTTTTAGTAACTAACTCTTGTAGTAGTTTTTATTTATATATGAGTGTTATCTTTTATTTTTAATGTTTGCTTGCAAACTCTATTACTAACTCTTAGATTTTCATTATAATGAGTACTGCTATTACATTTTTGTATGACAATTTTTTTTTTGTATGTTAATTTTTTCATCTCTGAATGTATCTCACTCTGTGGAGCTTTTCTCCCCGGGCCTCTACTGAAAATGGAAATTTCTCCAGCTAGACTAGCCCGGTCAACAAATGTAAAATAAAAAAATAAATAAAATAAATAAACAGTGAGGAATATAAAACTGGAAGGTATGGCTTTATTGACTGTAATCCTCATTAATTTACCAGAAGGACAGCATAAATATGCGACAAAAAATCAAATGTTTTAGAAAATTTGAAAGAAGAGAGACAGTAACTATGATTTACTTAAATTAACAGCAACAGGTGTTGCATCAACATACATTTTCTGAACAATAAGTACTATCAAACTCTAATGTTTGCCAATATTGATTGACTGTAATCCTCATTACTTTAACAGAAAATCAAGTATTTTAGAAAGGACATCATTTTTCTCAAATTGTGTTTTAAAAGCAAGGAACTAAATTCCTTTCTCTCTCTCTCCCTCTCTATAAAACTAATCAACAACTTAAATTCATTTAAAATTCACCTAATGCAGTTTATGCTGAGTAAAGGTCATGCTCCTGCTCATGTCATGGATAAACACCCCATCCTAAGAGTTAGGAATCACAAAGTACTAATTCTAGTAAAATCACAGTTAATGCATCATGTGAATTCAGCTTTCCATTTCTTCATCCCATTTTGGTCTTTTCACCTCTCAACGTTTTTCACAATATATCTTTAAACACTATACCATCCCTCAGTCTTCTCTTCCTCTCACCCAGAACACTCACTGTCTCCAACCTACATTTTTTTGTTTCCTCACTCTGTATTTTTTCACTTATCTTTTTTGCTTTTTTCTTATCTTTCTGACTTCAACGCCTGTTTTTCTACTGTAAGAGCTAGATCATAGTCAAATGGGGCCCTGGCCAGAGTAACAGATCCCCATCCCCTGCAGCAGCCCCCCCAAGATCATTCCAGTGTCCCACTACTTGGCTGTTTTGCTGCATTTAACACAGACTGTTCAAACCTCTCAATGTGCATATTATTTTCTTCTTTACTTCTACAATGACCATAGCTATTTGGATTTAATTTAAAACTTTTATTTCAAATTTATAGCACAAACACTGATAGACATTTGCTAAACAAAACAATACGGTCTCACAAGGAAAACAGGCATAGCATTAACATTAAACTCCTCTGCACTTGAAACTCACATCGATTGACATGGCACTGAAACCCAAATACAAACAAAATGCATCCCGGTTTATCATGGGGCTGTTTTCAAACCACAGACTCGTAAAACACATATGCATGTGTTATTTGATTCACCTTTCTGATTGTATTAAATTATATTACTCATATAATACAGCACAACTTGTCAGAGTGCATTTGATTTTTGTTGTTTTGAGCATTTTTCCTGTAAGCAATGAAATAAATCATATGAACCAGTAATGACAAAGCTGCCCCTTTCAGAACACTTCAGCCATAAAATTCCACTCAGACTCCTGTCATTACAATCCACCAATATCAGAAAATATGTACAATCTCCGCAGAAGTAAAAATCATCAGAATAATTCTAAATTAGAGAGATCTGTAATTAATGAGAGGTTGCTACTACCAAACAACTTTATTTTTCAGTGTGTGATCTACAAATTCAGTGCCTGCTGCCCTTTGAAGAATAAATTACCTGTGCTACATTAAAAATGGCACGTTTGCAACATTGCAATAGGGAATGAATGGCAAATGATAATAGGTTCATAGTTACAAGACAACTCATCCAAAGACGGACACACACATAGGACTGCAGCACCAACCCCACCTTAAAGTGCAACACAGTATCAACAATCCCTCTACATGGTGTGGGAGTAGAACCTACAGCCTTCTGTATCAAAACCAAGCATGCTGTCTATTTTGCTGCTAATATTGCTTTTAAATTCGCTAACACAAACAGTGATGAGCATTTGCTAAACAAAACAGTCGCACATTAAAAACAGACAATATGAGCAATGGTAAAGTTCTCTTCCCTTGAAGTTCACAATATTTTGAAAATGCTCTGAAGGTCAACATTTCTTGCAAATGCACTGAAGCAGTTCTAAGTTCCTTCAAAATGGAGTGACACTCTTAGTCTAGTAGTTGGTGTAGAAGATTCAGGCTCTTTCCTCCTGTAAGTAAGGTACAGTTTGAGCCTGGTTAAATTAACTAACCTGCCATCTCTAACTAGGGAATTTCGCTTACATCCCACCTTGTATCCAGTGGGACCTTAGGTCACCAAGTGCTGGATCTGACCTTGCCTATTGTCATTCTGCCAACCTGCAATTCAGCTGTTTTTCAATTGTTCATATATTTTACAAATACTCCTTTTTTCACTCCTCATTATTTTTCACTTGTAACTTGGTATAATTGTAGACCCATCATTTCAGTGTTATAAGATTTTATCACAAAAGTACATCATATTGCATTGTTGCTTAAATTGTATTGAACAGCATTATATAGCTCATCATTCATTCTTTTATGCTATGTACTGTTATCTTTCATTGACTCTGTCTAGTTTTATAACTTTAAATAAATGTAATCATTAACTGTAAACCGCATTTTTGTTTTGCTGCTTTTCTCCCATGCACTCTGCTGAAAAAAGGTCTTTTTAAGCCCACTCAGATTAACATGGCAAACAAATGCCAATAAACAAATGAATGAATAAATTGTGAGTCAGAATCATGATTCAACATCTGTTTCAAAATTAAATCTGCTATGAACTTTATTTTCGTAATTTGAGAATTATGTTTCATTGATCTGAGACACTGACAGGCTGTGCACTTATGTAAGATTGCTGCTACATTTTTTGTAGCCAGCTGCTACTGGGAAAAGTACCAGGGAGATATTTTATTCTTTCTGCACCTCTCTAGTTCGCACTTACACTTACCCACTTGAGCACACACACACGGCCATACATGTGATCCCATCTTTTCACAGATTTTGTTCTTTTTTTTTAAACTATTAAATTACACAGAACATATACAACCGACTGGTGTGTGAAGCTCCTCTTGATAAAACGACAAATGTCCAAAGAATAAAAAAGAGAGAGCACCACGGCAAAGATAGATAATACAAACAAGTAGGGTATTTATTAAGTAATTGCTTTCATGTCTCGATAGATGCTTCCTCAGACTTGAATACAACAGAACTCAACATGAATGCAACTTATATATGCAATAATAAAATCAATTTCAGAATCAATTAAGAATCCATTACCTCTTAAAGAGATAAAGAGCTTATTCCATCAATATTCCAGATAAAAACAAAA
Organism: Protopterus annectens; assembly: GCF_019279795.1. Classification (NCBI taxonomy): domain Eukaryota; kingdom Metazoa; phylum Chordata; order Ceratodontiformes; family Protopteridae; genus Protopterus; species Protopterus annectens. Next base: position 83,077,356 of record NC_056741.1, read on the forward strand.
TAAAATAAAATCTCTACTGCATATATGATTCTGTATCAAATATATCCATTGCAAAACAAAACATATACATATATAAAGAATTTTATATATATATATATATATATATATATATATATATATATATATATATATGTGTGTGTGTGTGTGTGTGTGTGTGTGTGTGTGTGTGTGTGTGTCTAAAAAGCTATAAAGGATTTTTTATATATAATATAAACATATAAAACAAACACATAAGTATAAAAATTATAAAAATATATATGTAGAACAATTCTTTGTATGTATGTCATAGGGACATTTAAATCAATTCATGGGGACTGTATTTTAAAATCATCAGTGCATTAAAGATCTCTCAGGTAAAACCGGTTTTAATGCTACTTTATCATTGAGACCAAACCCCTTATCTGCCTGCATCCTAATTATCCATCTAATTTCTCTTTGTTCAGTCTGATTCTTAAAATTGCCTAACCTACAAGCCAGATTTTCTCATGCACTAAGCAAAAATCTATGGGTTGTGCCATGCTGTAAAATATGTCTGGTTAGAGCATTCCCTTCGTCTTCCTTGTTTATAGCGTAGATGTGCTCTCTAACTATCTCTCAAAGTACGATTTGTCATCCCTATATAAAAACATGGACATTTTATACAATAAGCTAAATAAATGACATCTCTGCTCCTACAGTCCGTATAATGTTTAAACAGATACAGGTAGTTAATTGAAGGATGTATCAATCTATCCTTATTAAACATACACTGACAATGGTTGCACTGTCTGCAACCAAATGTACCTTGTCATTGTTATTCAACTGTCCTATCAACAGTTTTGATGTCATTATAACATAATAGTCTCTTAAGTGACTTATTATTCTGACAGGAAAAACTTGGTTGTTCTCCAACTACATTTTTCAACTTCTCATCTGAAGTCAATATCTGCCAATTACTATTAATAAACCTAATTATAGTCTTATTGTTGCTGTTATAGGGTAGCACCATCCTACATTTCCGAGGTATATTTGATCAGTATGAGAGTTCAAATCACCCACTCTATAATGACTACCAAAAAATGGTTTCCCTTTGTTGTGCCTATCTATAATCTCTGGTTTGTATAGCCTTCCATATTCATGTGGCTTATAATCCCTCTCCATAAACTCATCTTTTAAAGTAGACAAAGCTCTCTCACAGCTTTGTTGTGAGCTTGTGAGTCTAGATATCCTCAGACCCTGGTTCTGTATAACATTTTTATAGATATGCTGAGGATGCATGCTGTGCCTATGAAGGAGGCTATTTTTCCTACAATCCTTGCTATATATTTCAGTGTACATCCTTTCACCCTCCTTCATCACAGATACATCTAGAAACTCAACTCTTTCAATGGACCATTTTGCAGTGAACTCAAGAAATAAAGTAGTAGAATTAACATATTCTAAAAAACATTGTAGTTCATTCGTGGTACCATTCCATAAAAGAAAAACATCATCTACAAAACGCTTGTAGTATGGTATGAACCTAGAGTATCTCACATTGTTCTTAATAAATTCTTTTTCCCATTGTGCCATCACTAACTTCGCATAAGAGTTAGCACATGGAGTACCCACAGCTACTCCATTTATTTGAAGAAAGTACTGACCATCAAAGGAAAATACATTGTTAGTTAGCACTCAATCCAACAACAGACAATATAATTGAATATTATCTCCAGGAATACTCCTAGATCTCAAAAACTCTCTGATGAATTCAATTCCTGTATCATTTGGAATTTTAGTAAAAAGTGATACTACATTTATGGTCACAAGAATGATATTTGATTCAAATATATCAGAAAATACATAATCAGATAATGTACATAAAACATCTTGTGTATCTCTCAAAATAGTATCAGTGCTATCAACTAAAATTCTTAATTGCTTTTCCAGATAGATAGAAATTGGTTCAGTTAACCATCCTTGGTTTGACACAATGGGTCTAAGGGGGGATCTAGGTCATCCTTATGTATTTTTGGTAGGCCCCTGATACTTGGGACATAAGGATTCTCCACTAAAAATATCTATAAATCTCAGGGTTGATCATATCAGACATCAGAAATTCATATAACATTGCATGCACATCACAAATTAATTTATTCAATTGATTGTTGCTACACTTAGAGTAGATTTCATGTTCATTGAGCATTTCATTCATCTTCTTATAATAATCTATAGTATTCATAATGAGAATAGCACCTCCTTTATCGGCAGGGCATAGAACTATTTCATTATTACTTCTTAATGACTGCAATGCATTTAATTCGTTAGTTGTCAAATTATAAAAATCTTGCTTCTTTCTATTTCAGCTAGCAAGGTTAATAATGTCTAGTTCAGAAGCCCCCTCAAAGGCTTCTATTAAGGGATGCAACATTGGAGAATAAAAAAAAAGTTTTTTAAAACCAATGGCTTCGTTGGTATTGTTACCATATAATAATTTAAGCATTACATTTCTGCAGAACTTCTTAATGTCAATGATATTGTCGACATTGTCATTATTCAATGAAGGAATAAACAACAAACCTTTGTTGAGTAAAGAGTAGCCATCATTAGATAAAACATAATTCGAAATGGTATGTACTAATCCAAATGTAATCTCATCCAGACCTTCTTGTTCTGCATTTTGTGGTCTTGATTCTCTACTGAATCCTTTCTTTTTTTTCTTCCCCTGCTCTGCGAGAGCATTTGCTGGTTTCTTTATTGTTTTATGGGTAATGGAAAAACCGGGAAGGCAGACATGTCCATCTGCTTCTCTAGTTCTCTCACCTTCTTCCTCACATCCGGTCCAAGCGCATCATTTCCTGAGGTGATACCTATGTGTTTGTTTTATATGTTTGTAGTATATATAAAAAATCATTTATAGCTTTTTAGACATATATATATATATATATATATATATATATATATATATATATATATATATATACACATATATATATATATATATATATAAAATTATTTATATATATGTATATCTTTTGTTTTGGAATGGATATATTTGATACAGAATTATATATGCAGAAGAGATTTTATTTTATTTTTATCTGGAATATCGATTGAATAAGCTCTTCATCTCTTTAAGAGACAATGGATTCTTAATTGCTTCTGAAATTGATTTTATTATTGCATATATAAGTTGCATTCATGTTGAGTCCTGTTGTATTACAGTCTGAGGAACCGTCTGAGAAGTGAAAGTGCTTACTTAAATACTCTACTTGTTTGTATTATCTATCTTTGCCATGGTGCTCTCTCTTTTTTATTCTTTAAACTATTAAATTAGTTTGCTCAATCAGTGAGATATATCCTTTGATGAAGAGATGTTGTGATGGGTCACCAACTTTGTGAATGCTGAGCCCCTATTTTAGTGAAGCCCCCCCCCCCCCATAATGAATTAAGGACCAGATGAAGTTTGTCAGAAACTGTCAGTTGTAGCACTTTAAGTATAAAAAAACTAAATTTTCCTGGTCCCCTTCAATAACCACACATCACACCGAATAACATTTGATGACCTTTATTAAATTTCAAACATAGCTCTGATAACCAATATTTATTAATTACAGCTGGACATAGTATAGCTGATTTTAATCATAGCATAAACATTCATATAATGTTAATTAGGACATCATGACCACACTCCTCCTGACCCAGGAAGCAGGGTTCATGCCTCCCCTCATTTACTTTGGAAGCAGCGTCCAACAACTCACTTCATATTCCATTCATTGAATTACATATCCAACCAAATAAGTCAGGACAGTGTGACATTACTCACCCTGCCCCAGTAAGCAGCATCCATACTTCAACTCACTTACTTTACTTATGAAGCAGCATCCAGGAACTCACTTCATATACCATTTTTGAATTACACCTCCAACCAAATAAGCAGCCTCCTTACCACAGCTCGCTTACATTTACCACTTAAACACCCAACTACCAGAGGGGGAACAAAAGAGGGAAATCTTGTCCCTCTTCTACTCCCACTAGCCTGACCAGGCTGATCCCCCTCTCTCCTACCAGAATTTCAACAAGCAAACCACCCATCCAAAGGGAAAGGGGTGGTTCAGCCAAACATCATTCGGTGTACCCATCTTTTCTAAACCCAACTGGATCCTGATCAGCAACCCCAAAAGTCCTATCATATGAGCACCAAAAGCCGCTGCTTGACTAACAGTTAACCAATGATCCTTCTCCCAGTACTAATAACCATATCTTTGCATAAATAACTTCTCACAACCAGTATTAACCTTGTAATAAGCCCTGATACATTACCTGCCCTAGGCAAAAGCAAAACATTAAACCCAAAGCCACTTGAAACCATGCAAGGACAATTGCCTAGAAGCATCCTAACAATAACCCTATATCATAAAGTCCAAAGCACTCCCGTCATCCCTTCAAGCATAGCACATAATAACTATACTAGCCTTTGATGACCCTCAAAACACTTTCAGAATGACTAAATACAGTCATAACATAAATGCCACAGAAATTGTAACCCCCTAAACTCCGTATCCCAACAAGACCATTCACCTTCCCTCTCAACCTACTGCTACCCTGCCTACCAGTGCCACCTTAACCAAATTAATTCACTCAACTTTGACATTCCTGCAACTAAATAATTGTAGCTACATCCTCCTGACCAAATGAACTGCCTTACCATGCTCCCATGCCTGTCAAATAAACTTTCATCCAAAATGCCAAAATTGACTAATTCAAAGTTACAAACTCCCATTCCAAACCTTTCCTATAAATAAAGGTAGGAGGTGACCCCCACCCTGGACCCAAAGCTCACTTAACCATCAACCCAACCCAATCCGAAACCAACCCCTTTCAGCTGTTGCAACTCCACCCCACCTATGTTCAACCCCAACGCAAACTAAACACCTGCTTCACCATGCTCCTAACTTACCACCAGCGCACCTGTCACCACAGTAATCCCAGACCATACAAACTCTTATTCGCCAAAAGGAACACCTGAAATCATGTTACCTGTTACCTCAAAGTCTTCCCCCAATGCCCAGAACCTCCAACAGCAGTATCACCTTCAGATCCACCAGCTGATACAACTCTGTACCTCATCATCTGTGCCTGAAACTCTGTACCTCCATCATCTGCAAAAGAAAAATCAAATTAGGCAACTTGCCATAATGAAAAAAACTGCAGTGTCTATAGACGTCATTCAGTCCACCCAGTTATAGAGCTACCATTCAAATGTTCAACCCCATGATAACAGAAATGATTCACCTGTCCTAGGGCATTTGATCAGTTAAGATGTGACACATGTGCTTTCAAATCCCCAACACTCTACAAGTACGGTAGACAATACAATTAAAATGGGAATGAAACCCTTTTTCCTGTGTATGCAAATACAAAATAACTAAGCCCACCCCTTATCACCTGCAGCTAACTGTCCACACTGTGGGACTCCATAGCAGCTCCAGTTATTGCAGCTAGCAGGAGAAATGCATGTAGACCATACCTCCAAACCTGTTGGGGCAATTTCTGGACAATTTATAAATAAAAGAACAGTATAAATTAAAATGAACAACGTAGATGGAAACTGGAGTGCTTGCTGACAAAATTAGGTTGCCACCCTGAACATGACAATAAGTTTCCCACACTCCATCAGGGTTTAGGGTATTAAATGCCAGCTGGCACAAATGCAGGTCCAGCACCCCAAGAAGTTTCAAACATGCCACTCAACCTCGTCGAGCAAGTAATCTGGACAAAGTCAGAAATAGCGTAAGAGAAGCACAAAATTGTGCGTACTTTAAATAATGCTATTACAAAGTGAGCAAATTGATAAGATGACAGGTTTTGCATTAGCTTGCACTTACTGAAAAGTGTAAAGTCTGAAACTCAAAGGTCTGTCGGTAATTACCTAATTCTGCCATCATCAATTTCCAGTACTTTGCCAAAACCACAGGTTTTTGGAGTAATCACTATTACCAAGCAAAATCTGACCCTTCCATGAAAATCTGTATAATTGAGAGGTATGCTAACAAATGCTCAGGCACTACATAACCACAGCAGCAACTCGAATCAGCACCATCCTCACACCACTCCTTCCTAACTGCCATAATTTAACTAGCTCACTCTCCTGTCGTGAGGCATAAGCTGTAGCTCCCTATCAATGCCTCAACCCACATTGCACCTAGCAAAAAGGGGTATGAGCTCTGCAAATTGATTAGAAAGCCTTATTCAGGGGAAATTTCTACAATATTGCTCTTTATAAACCTAGCAAGACAACTGGTGTGACTTCAGCATAAGTCCCTCTTATTGTTATTGCAAACACCTGTCATCCCTACATTAAAAACTAGCTGCAAATATTTGCCAGTATTTTGCCAAACAAGCACAATCTTACGAAAGTGATAAAATTATAAGGCAACCAACATATGAGGAAACCTGAAGGTTCGGCGCATCCCTTGTAATGTTCTGGAGCAAGCACCGAAATAAAGCCAACACAGCAAACTGCCAACCTCAAACATCCCCTTCAAAATGGCCCCAGAAACTTATACATGATTGAAGGGGACCAACATTATATCCACTAACAAAGCAGGTTCCATACCTTACCAAAAGCAGCTCACAGGTAATGAGAGCCCACCTTTCCCATCCCCCTAGAATGGGGGAACTGTCCAGGTTATTTTGTAATCTCTTCCATTCTAAACTGGTTTATATTTATCTTTCCTTTCAGCTGCATTAAACAGCAACTGGAACAACAGTCCACTGATGTAACTGCACAACATCTTTGTCTTAATGCTGCTCCTGTCAACTTCCCACCTAGCTGATTTTTCTGTTTAAAATTTATATACTCTAGCTTTTATACCATTATTCTACTAAACTTTGAAGATTGCATCTGTCATTCATAATATGAATTGAAATACGCATGTGTGCTACTTTAATAGTCATGTTACTCTCTATATTAACTCACAGAAAACTAAATAGTTGACCACTAATCCCAAATCTTAATGGCTGAGCATTTTAAATATAATTTAAGAGTACAACCTGTTGCATTGCATGAAACTTGATTATCATATTTTATTTTCTTCTATGTGACTTAGTTTAGATTCTATCAAGTTGCAATAACCTTCATCTGCCTTGTAAGCTGCTAGCCAAAATGTTTTTCTGCATTTTAACATGAATCATGCAGTAAAATGGGAGCAATCCATTGTTATATATAGAATAATCCATGGCAGTGGTTTCCTGTTAGAATACATAAAAACACTGCTTGGCTGACAAAAACAGATGACTCAGTCTCCCTCGAAATGCGGTACATTCAATTTTTTTTTGCTTAACATCACTGAATTACAAGCAGACTCCCATTCTGCACAACTTTTATAACAATCGTTAGATAGTAATTCACCAAATTGATGTTACTCAACAAGATTGTGGCAAATTGTCTTAAACCACCTTTTTCTTAATGCTATCATTCTAGACAGTATCAAAGAACTAAAACCTGCACAATCCTTAAACAGAGACCCATGCATACTGCCCGCTTCACACACAATGAAGACGGTGTGCCCCTGTACAATAATGGTACAGCCGCCCTTCCCTGTCTGTTAACTCCACACTGTTCATGCACAGTGCTCACATTAAGCTTACTCACTCAAACTCCATGAAAAAGCTGTTATTGGTATCCCCTGAGGAAAATACATGAGAAACGTGACACAATAGACTGCCCCTAAATGAGTACATTCTTTCCAGTCACATCTCAACCTTATGGGCTTCAGCCTTACATTCCAAAATTTCAGCCATCACCTTTGACAAAATGCTACAGTGTATCAAAATGGGGGGGGGGGGAACACTTGCTAAGAAATTCCAACTCCGGAGCTCCCACAGCATGATGTTAGCATTCCTGCCTTACTGTAAAATGTTACCAGTTGATATATTTCTTACCAATGTAAATCCTTGTCAGAACTTATGTGTACAGAATTTTAAGACTAAAAGGAGGTACCACTGTTAAAAGGTGGATTAAACATCTGCATTACCACTACTGCCTTTATACTACTATTCATTAGCAATAAAACAAAATTTATGTATTTCGTTACCTAACCCAGACCAACCACATGACTTTAGACTGTGAAAGTGCCTGCTTGTCCTGGCCACAAGGCATTCTTCCAATTCCGCATCCACCAAGGGAACATGACTCATCACCAATCCCCTAGCACGAAGGCTTACTGAAAACAGCAACTCAGCCAATGGAAGTACTTCCGTCACCATTTTAATTGTGCATCCAACAAAATAGGCTATGACCTTCAACCCGATGGCAACCAAAGCAGGAAACACGTTACCTGCACCAAAATGAGAAGCATCTATGAATCACAGTACATTTAAATGGCACTACCTTGACATTTCTAGGAATCAAGAAGTAAATCTTGCTCTGTAACGAAAATGCCAACTGCCAGAGATCATTTAATGTTGCAAATGAAGTCAGACCAGGTAAAGACAGTACAACAAGTCAGTTCCTTGTATTCTGTTCACCAACATCCTCAAGGTACCCTATATGCTAGGGTTCTGCTCCCACCTCTGGCCAGATGTAAATGAGCTACTCAGCTACAAAGCCCCCCCCCCAAAGATAAAGATCAGTGGCCCCCCATAAGCCTGAACACAGAGGCGGGGATTTGGTTCTCCCAGCAGTTAACTTCTTTGTTTAATATGTACCATCCCCCACCCTGCCAGCCTACCCCTAGCCAAAGCAGCAATAAAACATCCTGGCCCCTGCCCCCCCCCCCCAACTAGCTCTCCAATGCTCATTATTACCTACCTAAGACCAACTAGCAATTAAAGAGAGGAAAGAAAAAACACATCTATATAGCTATATATATATATATATATATATATATATATATATATATATATATATATATATATATATATATAAACCCCTTATCCACTACTTCCTTCACACTACTATACACTCGAGGGTCTACATGACCCCAAACTACCTACAGGTAGTCTTGGACATAATCTTGCACTGTAGCTAGTTCACGCCAAAAATGTGATCCCTTACCCTGGTACACTTGCCTAGACCCCTTAAGCCCCTCCCCTTACCTCATTTCCTCCCAATCACCCCTCCTTCCCATTTAATCCTTTCATCCCCCCACCCACATAACTTCTACTGCTATGTTTGTCTAACCCCTCTGAAAATGCCCCTGAACAAATTGGTTTGTTGCCATACCTCATTTATTGCTGAACAGAATCAGGAGGGGCAGAAAAACTGGGGACTTTTGAAAGGCAGGGCTTTGTCCTCTGCAAATCGCATGTGGCCATGTATAAACACATGTACACACACACACTGCATCCATACAGCACTGTTTTCAGCACTGTGTGGTACTATTTTTTTCATACAATGTCTACAAGCATGCCATGGTACATCACTTTTCTGCTATTGGTCCATTTTGACTATAACTGGTTTTATAAAACCTCCTGTCAGTGGCTACACAGTTGCTCAAATGAAAGAAAGAAAGATAAACTTGGAAGGGTTGGGTTACAAAACAATATGGACAGAAACTAAATAGATAAAATTACAGTCAACAGATGTGTGTGGAATTTGTTTTCTTTTTTTTTTTCTGGCATTTATGGGCCCTCCCTGGCTAGCACTGGCCTCTACACAGCTGCTTAGGCAGATCTTTGCTGGATCCAGCCCTATCTAGAGAGGATCTCTGAAAATTAGATTAATCAGATGGAAAGTTTTTGAAGTACTACAGACATTAGGAATTGCCAGCTATAATGTCTAGATCCTTTACATTTATTTCTGATTGACTGAGCGTATCACCTGTTATAGTATGATGTGGAAAATGCACTTTTTTATTTAACTTGAAACCATTGTCTTCATGCAAATTGTTAATATAATATAATATAATGCAATATAATATAACCCAAATTCAAGTAACTGTGAATTAGTGGAAGAACAAATTACAGCTCATAATTTTCAGTTGTCTACAAACTTAGATAACCATAGACCAGGAGTATTGTTTGTAAGGTCTGAAAATACACATTGAATGGGAGAAGGCACAACACTGGGCCCTGTGACACATTGGTAACTTTCTGCATCACATATTGCAACCGTGACTCTAACCATATGAGTTCTGTCATACAACCAGCTATCTATACACTTCACAATATGTGGATTTATTAGAAGATTTGCAAGTCTGTCAATAATGCCTGTATGAGAAATAGTGTCAAAGGCCTGAGACAGGTCCATATAAGTTCTATGTACTACATAACCACTATCCACTGTTTCAGTTATCTTTGCAAATAAATTAATGGGCTTAAAAGAGGCAGGTTTTGCTTTTCATAAAGCTAAATTGATTAGGAACCAATGCTAACAAATGTTCAATGTGCAGTTTAATAAAGACAGAGATAATACATTCCATAGCTTTACACAAGAGGCTAGAGAGATTAATGGGTGTATAGTTGCAGTGGTATATGTTTATGCCACCATTTTGTGATGACGTTACAATGACTGCTTTCCTGACTTTGTGAATCTAACGAGTAAAGAGACTTAGATTAAATATGTGATGTAAGGGTCAGTATGGGCCATATATGATACTGATGGTTTACTATCAATATCGTGAACGACACAACAAAATCTTTTCATTTGTGAGACTCACAACACTGATGATGGCAGAGTAAGTAGGTCAGTATGTTGAATGTAATGACAATTCGAATTTGGCATTATTCGACATACTATTTCCCCTGCACCATTGATAACAGTAAGTGAAGTTTTGCTTCTCAGCAGTACGAACGTACTGCACAACACTGAACTTCATGTTTTTCCAGGGGGGGCAAAATTATATAGTCCAACTCCAAGTATACACTGCAGTGGGGAAAAGGGTAAATTTCCTGATCTGCACTGTACCACGATATCTAGTACTAAGGTCAACCACATATGTACGAATGCAAGCATGATGGTTCGGCAACATGGGAGTCAGTCAACTGTAATTCGAAATCCCATGTTCGCTGAACCTTTATTCATTATTTTGGTGGTAACCTGATACTGATAAGCAGGAAAACTGGCATGTCATCAAAGCGCATACACAAGGTCTTCTGGCTTCTGAGTGGCTGGAAATGTCTTGTTCCATAGTAATTATAAGAGTCAATGTGGGATCGTGAAATCTGACTAAAAGTTATAAATGTGGATGGAGTTTGCACTAAATTTGTCGATGCAAATATTAACTATTTTTTTGGGGTCAGAGTGGAAGTATTATTGTACATTACTGCTGAACTTTGTTAGTATTAGATCTTAAATTCCTGATCCAGTTAAAGAAAAGATGTAGTTCTTTTTTACTTCAGTCTCTATTTTAATTCATATTCATCTTTGATCTTTCAACACCTAAGCTGTTTGATAGTTTGATTAAGTGTGCTCTTATGAAGGTTTAAACTAGACCAGTTATATGCATTATTTTTTCTCTTGTCTATTTATATTGCTATTTCACTATACATAATAATGTTTTTGAAATGCTCATGATATTTGGTGTAGATTTGGATTGCTTTATTAATATATCTATTTATTTGGGAGTAGTATGCAAAGACCTAGGTTATGGCTTTATCAATGGGGTTCATCTCAGAAGGATTTCAGCAAATTTTATTATGATATGAAGTAACTGAAGCAGGTTTACTTCTGAGAAGTCACAACACAGAGAAGTATTTGCAAGGAAAGTACTGCTGGTTTTAAAGGAAAGGGTCATGGATTTATGGTCTTATCTAACAAAGGAAGATGATACATATGGATGTGTGGTAGTAATGGGCATGTTAGTGAGAAAAATATCAATGGCATTTGTGCCCTTATTAGGATGGTTAACTATATAAACAAGGAAGTTAGCATTTATAATGCCAAGGAAACACTGGCTATGCTGACCATTGGCAATTTAAGTTAGCCAGAATCCTGAGGGATAGTTAAAATCACACAGTAGAACAGTGTTGGTATTAATTGGGGATCTCAGCTAAATTTTTAAGATAGCTATCATTTTCCAAAGAGGACATGCTAGCTATTCTAGTGTTGACAATGATGTCAGGTGACATCTGTTTAGAGTGATTTGGACATTTAAGAGTTCAAATTTGGGGTCCAAAGGAATCAGTTGTGATGTAATGATGTATTGGGGAATCCTAATACACCATAACAATTTAGAAAAACAATACAAAAAACACAAAAAATGGAGCCATAAATACTGCAAAGAGTTATGTTCTGGTACCTTGACTCAATGTCTTCAGAGGAATAACATTTTTTGCCTTCTCAATAGAGGCTTCCAAATAGCCTCTCCGTAACAACCTCTCCCTCACTTGCATAAATTCCTGTTCCAGCAAGTGACTCTCCGAGGTATGTTCAAAAATACATCTAAATTCCCCATAGGGCAGAGATTCAAGTAAATGTGGGGATGAGAACTACTGGCATACAAAAAAATTATTAACTGCCATGTTCTTCCTGTAGCATTTATATTGGATCTTGTGTTCAGTATCCACGTACAATTCAATATCCAAAAATTGGATGACGTCTTCATTCACATTGAAAGTAAATTCTAACCCAAAAAGGTTATTATTCAACATCCTTATAAATCCTTCAAACTCACTTATGTCACCCTTGCAGATAAAAATCAGATCATCAGTGTAATGCTGATATTTAACAGATCTAACAACAAATTCATAGAATACATATAGACATTTTCAAAATGGGACATGAAAATTATAGCATATGCGGAGGCAATATTTGCCCCTATAGCTGTGCCTTCCCTCTGCAAAAATAAAATGATCAAAAATGAAGTAGTTGTGTGTCAATACAAACTTCAGTAATTGTACTAGAAAATTAGTATGTGGTCCTTTACCCAACAACCTACCAACAGCCTCCAGGCCCCACCTAATCCTGATATTAGTATACAAAGACTTAGTATAAATAGTAGCCCAATGAATATTCTCCACCCACTTCATACTTTTCACCATTCTACAGAACGCATCAGTATTTTTTATGTGAGAAGTAATTTTTGTTAAATATTTTTTTCAATTAACTATCCAACAAAATCTCAACATGTTCCAAAAAGGCACCACAACTTGAAACAGGTCTTCCTGGAGGTTCAATTAAATTTTTATGAATTTTAGGAAAAGCATAAAAGACATGGTCCCTTGGAAATGTTAAATATAACTTCTTAACATCCTTCGAGGACAAAAACCTAACCTCTCACCCTGTTCTAACAACTCTAATAACATCCCATTAAATTGTGTCAATGGGTTATGAGTCAGTTTTTCATATTCACCCTCATTAGATAACAAATCATATACCATTTTATGATATTGTGATTTAGACTTAACAACCCAATCACTCCTTGTCCACTTGTAAGAATACATAACTTCCCATCATCATTTCTCAGTTGTTTTAAAATTAGCCATTCTATTTTATAAAAGTTGTACATTCTGTCCGCTCTCAAAAATTGAAAATACTCATGTTAAATTTTTTTACACAAGACATTTGCAAAATTAATAAGTACAGATGACTTCTTTGGGGGGGTTAAAACTGCTGGAACTAGGTAAATTAGGCAGAACCAGCTTACCATATCCAGTACAAAAACCTTCACTGATCTGATAAACATCATTAACATTTGCAACATTAAGATCATTTTCAAGATCAAATGTATCGTAATTAACATCATCAAAATTACAAAATTCATTGTCATAAATAGACACATCCAACAATGAATTGTTTAAACTAATTTCACTTGACATACATTTCTGTTCTTTTTGAAAATGAAAAAAAACACCTGTAAATGCAACTTGCGGCAAAAACGTTTCACATCAATCAATACATCAGCTAGGGAAGGAAACCTTGTAGGGACAAACTTGCTGCCTTTCAATAAAATGTTCTCAGTAGTAAATGTCACATGAAAATCACTTAAGCTGATAATAGTTAAATTAGCTGTGACAGTTACTTCAGAGGCAAAATTACCAGTCCCTGTATAAGAGGCTTTATTACATAAAGTCTGTTGAAATAACTTCACCTGATATTCAGTTCCATCTATTCTGGCATTTAATTCTTCCACCATGTCTCCTATTCTGCTGAAAACCTACTTGCAGTTATTGTTCAACTTCTACATACTTTGCTGGCTGCTCTTTCATATCCAAACTCTCAAAAGATACTTTTTTTACTCGCAACAGTTTCAGTTGAAACGGAAGAATCACTTACACCGCATGACTTCATGTCTGTCTTTTTTGCCTGAGATCTACCATTTCTCGGCTTTCTTTGTCAAGAAAAAATGCAATTGTTTTTATAGTCATTCACATTCCAATTGAGTTTTTTTATGCTCAATCACTTCATTTTCCACCTTAGTTAGCTCACTCTTAATGTCTTTCATTTTGTTAGAAAAAATATTCAGAGATGTGTCATTCAATATAATGTCCTGTAATGAGGCAATCTGTTGCTGGATCTTAATGTGTGTTCTGGTGTTACGTTTAATAAGAATGTTTGGCCAGCCCAAGGTGCACTGCAAAGCAATAGGTTTCCACTCTTTTAGCAAGTCAGACTCATCTTCCAAAAACAAAAAAGCAGGTAATTTCTCAACCCTCAGCCCCCTCAGAGTGATGGAAAGACTTGCATATTTCTCCAAGAGACTCGTGCCATAATATAGGGTCACCTCCTTCACCATAAGTCTCTTCAGTTCATCAAATCTCTTATCATACACATCATTGTCAATGGGTGAAAATTAGCCTCCCTTGCTTTACCCAAGTCTTTACAGTCCACCTGTGTATATAACATATATATATATATATATATATATATATATATATATATATATATATATATATATATATATATATATATGCACATTTAATGGTATATGGATTCCTTAAATGAGTATGCAATTAGCAATTTGCTAATGCACAAGTATCTTGTACAGTGTAATAAAGGCTATGCATATTTAAAGGTAACAACCGATAACACTGGTGATCTTTGTTCATGTCAAAAGTTGGATGATTTGCTTACCATTGTTAGAAGCAAATCTCGACTTAATTATGATTGTGCTTGTGCAATTGGCATGGCTTGGAGAACTGTTGTGTCATATATTAATGACTGGACTGATGAACTAAATAATGTTAGGCGTAGAACAAATAGAACAGATTTTGGAAATGATGCATCTATTTTCTGCAAAAAACATTCAGCCGTTCAACCCCTATGAAAGATGATGAGGCCCCTGAGAACTATGGAATTGTGGATGCAAGTACTCAGCAATCTGAGGATCCAGTTTGTTTAGAAGGAAACAAAAAAAAGAAAAAAAGGAAGAAGTTCTCAACAAATAACAAGGAAGAAAAAGAAACTGACTAATGACTGTAAAGGAAAGAGAATACGTAGTAAAAAGGATTCTGCTTTGTCATGTAACACACTGGTGACAGGGAATAAAGATATCTGTCTATCAGAATTCCCTCAGTCTACAGAAAAAGGCATCACCTTTCCAATGCAAAAAGTAGAAAAAAGAGGCAAGGGGCAGGTGAAAAGGAAAAAATCAAAACTGAACGTGGAAGGATTGAAGAACATTACTGTAAGAAAAAAGAAGAGAAAGACAGATGTTGAGTACCTGGCTCAAGCTGTGGATTTACAGTGCCAGCTAGATGACAATTTAATATGCAGTGAAAACAGTGGAATTAATAAGACGAATAGTGATGAAGATCTATCCTTCATAACAATTGATAGAGATGAAATGACTGCATTAGAAGCTGAAGATTCTTCAGAGATGGTCATCAAAGATATTCTTGTAATTGGAGATTCAGTTATTAGAGGAACTGATACTTAGATTTGCAGAGATGATAATGACCATCGAGTAGTGTTATGCTTGAAAGGAGCAAAAATAGAAGATGCCAAACAAGCCTTGGAATGCCTTAATGAAATAAAGTATGGATCTGTTTTTATTCATGTTGGTACAAATGATGTCACCAACAAAGATTCTCTGACTGTTAGTCAGGAACTGACAGCCCTCCTAGATAGTATAGCTTGTACTGGTGTTAGGACATATTTTTTACAAATCACCTATAGAAAGGATAGTCAGGTCACTGTGAATGAAAAGATTTTTGGGATAAACACCTACATGGAAATAATGTCCTGTTTTAAAAATGGAAATGTACAGAGCATCCAAGCCTTCTTTTGAGCACACATGTTTTCAGACAGGATGGTGTGCATTTGTCTACATCAGGAAAAGAGAATTTTTGCAGCAGATATTTTGTAATATTTGACAAACACTAGCCAGCATTTTTGCCAGGTCAAAAATGTAACAGTTCACAGATAGCAACATTTGATGCATCTCTGATGGCTGTTAATGTTAGGAGCATTAACCATAAAGTGTTTTTATTAGAAAATTCTCACAAGATTGATGTTGTTATAGTTTGTGAAACATGGTTAAAGAAAAATGACTGGAAACCAGTTCTGTCAGGCTATAAATGTTTTTACTGTAACAGACATTCTAACAAAAAATCAGGTATAGGTGTTATGATAGGCATTAAAGATAGCTATGAGACTTGTGATTATCACATGTTCAGTGATAATACCAATACTATAGACTGCGTAACTGTGACAATAAAGACAACCCTGGAACATATAACAACTGTTGGAGTGTACAGACCATCAAAGTCAAGTGCAGATGACCTAAAGGAATTCATAGATTTCTTACATGAAACAAAGGAGGGAAGAATAATATTAGCTGGGGACTTAAATTTACCAGAAACAGACTGGAATAATATTGATTCAACAACGTTAGTAAAGAAATTATTCACACAGTATATTCAGGAACAACAAATGCTTCAGATTGTAAAAAAAAAAAAACTACCAGGGGACGGAATATACTAGATATTGTTTGTGTTCCTAAAAAAATTACTGTAACTTCAAGTCAAGTTTTACCACCATTGACGTGCAGTGATCATGGGGACATAAAGGTTAATTTGTCGCTACATAATTCTGCCAAACTGAAATCTAAGCCAATGCACAGAAGGTTAATTACAGATTATAGGGAAGCAAAAAAAGTTGCTATATAAAACTAACTGGAGTGAGGTGTTCAGTGGAAAAACTGTAGATGGAATGTGGAACATTTTGAAAGAGAAATTGTTTGAGTGCAAAAAGTCAAAAAAATGTTTAACATCAGGATCTGGGCATGTAACATCAGGGGGGTATATTTCCATAAGAACAAGATACCCGATTAAGGTGAGAGACAAAAAATATTAGAAATGGAAGAGAGGTCGATCTACAACTTTGAAAACTGAAATAAATGAACTGGACAAACAGATTAAGCATTGTGTTAGACAAGATCAAGACAAATTTGAAGAAAATGTATATAAAGATATTGAGCATAATAGGAAACCTTTTAATAGATACATAAGATGTGGAAGGAGTAAAGATACACAAACTGATAAACTGTGTGCAGATTCTAAAATATATTCTCAGACACAACAGATTATAGATATATTTACAAAATCTTATGCAAAATAGTTTGGCTCCACAAAATGGGTGGTAAGTTGTCCTAGTGACATCCAGGTAACCCCAGATACTGGAATCAAATTAGATTATGTTGAAAAAGAACTGTGCAAACTGGATCCAAACAAAGCACAGGGAGGAGACGGAATAAGTAACAATGATTTGAGAACACTTAAGCAAAGAACTTACACTGCCATTATATCTATTATTTACTAGGTCATATAAATATGGGGAGATTCCTCAAGACTGGAGACATGCACTAATTAAACCTGTCTTTAAGTGAAAGGAGAGTAGGCAATCCCAGAATCATATAGACCCTTAAGTCTACTTTCATGTTGTGGAAAAATAATGGAGAAGGTAATACTGGATAAGCTATTGTCAGAACTGGATAGGTTGGGACTTGAAACAATATATCAGCATGCATATGTTGAAACTAGATCTATTACCACCTGTAACATGATGTTCTATAACAATATAATAACAGCTATTAATGAAAAAATGTGCTGTGATATGATTTATATAGATTTAACTTCAGCATTTGACAGGGTCATGCACAAAACACTGATCAATAAATTAGTTCAACTAGGTATTGATGTACTGTTGATAAGATGGATAGCTGCATGGCTTACAAATAGGACATGGCAAGTATCACACACCAACTGGACAGGTGTAATCCTTGGTTAGTCAAGGTGTCCGACAGGGCTCTGTACTTGGCCCTTACTTGTTTAGATTGTATCTTTCGGACCTTACCTTTTCATCTGAGGTGTTCTACAGTCTATATGCTGACGACCTGAAATTGGGTAAACTGATTACAAATGTTACAAATAAGGCATGTCTGCAAAATAATTTGACTAAATTGACCATTTGGGCACAGGAGAATAATATGCTGATAAATACATCAAAAACTAAGCATATGAGATTTGGGAGACAAACTGAAAGGTGAATATTTAATACAGCACACAGTGATTGAAACTGTAGACTCATTTAAGGACTCGGGTATATGGGTAGATTCAGCTATGAGTTTTTCTAATCATATCAGCCAATTGGCTAATGATAGTTATAGAACTATAGGTTGTATAAAAAGATTTATAAGATCTAGGAAATCAATAATAATGAAGTCATTGTTTGTTAGTTAAATTAGACCCAAACTTGAGTATGGAATAACAATATGGAAACCCTATAGGAAAACAACCATGAATAAACTGGAAAGAGTACAGCGGAAATATACTAAGGGCATCCATGGATGTGAAAATCTAAGTTATTATGAAAGACTAAAATATCTGAACTTGTACAGTGTCTCTTACAGATATTTAAGAAGAGATCTTATTCAGGTATATAAGGCATTTAGGGACAACTACCTCTGGGAATGTTTGGGGTTATCAAAAAGTACTAGAGAATTGTCAGCTAAACTATGTAGAAGATTCTATAGGAATGAGAAGTGTACTATTTGGTTCTCTGACAGAGTAGCTGATGCTTGGAACAGACTACCAAATTACATTAAAGCAAGTACTAGTTTAGATATTTCTAAGAACAGCCTGGACATTTATTATGGGAACAAGTGTTTTAGCATATTGGCAAGCTAGAAGGGCTTTAATGCCTGTGCTTGAAACTTTTGTATGTATGTATGTATGTATGTATATATATATATATATTTACATATTTATATATATATATATATATATATATATATATGTATATATATATATATATGTAACAGTTCAGGAAAAGCATCAGCTCCTTCTAAGGCCATCTCAAAACCAATATAGAAAAAGAATACAAAAAAAAAAAAACAAAAAATGGAGCCACAAATACTGCAAAGATTTAATGGTGTTCTGGTACCTTGGCTCAATACCTTCAGAGAAATAGCATTTCAAACACCAAGTAGTCTATTTATACAAATCCTTATTTAGTGCAATTAAGTGTATTAATGAACAATTAAATGATTCCACAACTTTTAAATAACCACTACCCATAACCATACAGCATAAAAAAATGCATACAAAGTTATTAAATTTTCAAATTGATATCCAAATTTAAACCTGTAGGTAAGTGTCCTAAATTTAAAATGAATCTACTTTCCAACTCTAATAACCTATGTGCAAAGTTGCTCCCACTCCCACATTGAGGTTTAGCCAACACACTAAAAAATAAGGTATCATCATGTCTCCCATGTATCTTATAAAAGTGATCTGTGATTGGACTATCTAACTGCTTATTTCTAACATCCCCTAAATGTTCCAAAATATGAATTTTAACCATTTGCTTAGTCTGACCAATGTACCATTTAGGGGGTGAGGATCCACAGCCACTATATAAACTACCCCCGAAGAGCAACAATCAAACATCATTAGCTGTATACCTTTTACCATTAATTTTAGAACCAGAAATATTTTTCACCCACACACATACTTTACACTTCCCACATTTATACATCCCTGTACGATCCTTCACTGTCCTACTGTTCGTAACATTAAGTATTTCCTTTAAATTACTATATCTCCCATAGGAAAACATAACCACCTTGGAGAATAAACTCCCTAATTCATCATCAAAACATACAATGGGCCGTAAACTATCCATCAAATTCTTCATAACAGATGTAAAAGGAGAAAATTTAGTAACAAAAAATAATTTTTTCCTATCATTCCTCTTTTCACCATAAACTGACCTGTACAGTTTATTCCCAACCACAATAGATAAACCATTCTGACCATTCTTTAAAAGTTGTGGAATCATTTAATGATTCATTAATACACTTAATTGTACTAATTAAGAAT
This sequence comes from Protopterus annectens, assembly GCF_019279795.1. Lineage (NCBI taxonomy): Eukaryota > Metazoa > Chordata > Ceratodontiformes > Protopteridae > Protopterus > Protopterus annectens. The sequence continues at coordinate 83,097,582 of NC_056741.1, forward strand.
TTTTATAAATAGACTGCTTGGTGACTGAAATGTTATTCCTCTAAAGGCATTAAGATGAGGTATCAGCACGCCATTAAATCTTTGCAGTATTTGTGTTTTTTTTTGTCTTTCTTTGTATTCCACAACAATTGCCAGCAGGTCTGAAGACATGATAGGCACTAAGCAAGAAAGAAGAGGACATTTTTCATTGCTTTGAAACCATGCCTTCTAAATACACATGTATGAATGTGTTCAGACTGCAGGATGGTGTAACATTCACACATTTTTGTTAAGTCATCTA
>NC_056741.1:83102861-83113788 GCF_019279795.1 Protopterus annectens
CAATGTCCATTTATTTCACACTATACCTGAGATATTGCTAGCTGTTAGTAAGTAAAAATAAACAATATTTCCATATGTACTTAAACTTCAAAAACCTAGTGACTTACAAACTGTTGCAGGACATTCTTGAAAACTATTTTGGATATTTGCACGGTTAAGTTGCACTTCTTTAGAAATAGTCATTGCTAATTATATTGCCAGGTATACATTTACGCATATGTTTTCATATTTCTGTAAATAGCTCAGTAAACACACACAGAGGATGTTCTTGCTATTGGGTAAGGGATTATGACTGGTTAACAAAAATGTACTAACACTATATGTCTAGACAGTGCAGTTTACAAGATATGAGAATTTGTGAAAGTTTAACAAAATGTATAATTTGCATTTTGTGAGTATTATAATACAGTATTTATAGAAAGACTATAAATGCACTGTTACTACTGTAAGCAATACTTCTTACTGATGACATTCCTGTTTGTACAGATTTAATAATTTTTATTGTTCATAAAATATTTACATTAGTTTAAATTATGCTTTTTAAGTTCATTTTCAGAAAATGTTCTGGAGTACAAGATGTGTGTAGGCTGCTATAGGTATAACACTCCACATCACATAGGTGCTAATAAGTTACTAAACAACAGCATTAGGAATTAACAGCAACTTAATTCCTACCTTTTGCAATCATAGCCCTTGCCTATCCACTTCTTTTTGGGGGGTCCCTGCTCTAGAAGACACTTTGAGCAGACAAATATATTCAGGTCAGCTAGTGAGAGTCATAGCTATATCTGCACTTGTCAGTTCTTCTTTTATTTTGCTACAGATGTATGCCTCTCAACTCTCCAGTATTTTGTACAAAATAACACATTTTCAATCAAATAAGATGCTTCCCAGAGGTACCATGTGGCACCTCTAAAATTATGATCTTATTGCATTTTTTATTAGAGGCAACTGCAGTTTTAAGATTTTTTTAACTACAACGTAATGAGCTAAGAGGTTAAGAGCCATGCAAAATTTGAGAGTATAGTAAATAAATAAAGTTTACAGTGTACAGGAAACATGTTGGATGGAAACAAGAAAATAAGCACAAACTATGTTGCATATTGAGTGGAACTATTACAGTAACCAAAAAATGTCACTCTCTGTTGTGTCTTACAGGAACCAAACACCACCATATAAGATTGAAAGAATTGATAAAGACTGGAGTATATTGGAATTAACAGAAACAACTGAAATGAAACTGGACTGAAAGGCTTTTAGCTGTTAATTACCCAAACTTAGCTGAACAGGTGTCAGTCTCTCCTTTATGGGCCAAGTCTTTTGTACTTTAAAGAATGAATTCTGTGAACACTGTAGTTTGTTTAATAAGGCTTTATTAGATGTTCACAATATCAGAATACTGTCTTCATTAACAGTGCTGATAAACAATAGAAATTCTGGAATGCTGGTTAGTAATAGTGCTGGTACGTATATGCAAAGTTTCTGCACATAAATTCCAATTGTCTGAATAATATATACTGAAACAGTTTTTATTTGACCTGTCTTCTGTACTCAGGCTCAAGTGTCTGTATTGTAGATACCCTTTTACATCCAAGTCCAAAAGCTAACTTCCTTTGTGGAATGATGGATATTTAATCTTTTCTGCAAGTCAGCCCCACCAAACTAAATGACTTCCCTAATTGTATATGAGGTATATTTTAATAATACCAAAACCCTGTAATGCTTTACACTCCTTTTTAGTCTTGCCTGCCTTAGTTTCCAAGCCTGGTCTTGTATGTGCCTCTTTATCAAGCATTCCATTGTTATGTACATCTTGAGAAATGAACATTCTGTAGCTGGTAAGATTGTGTCTTTCCCTTTGTAATGTCCCTGCACTGGCCCAGTAATCAAGGAGCCTCAATCCTCACCACTAACACCAGTGAGGGGCGTGCACATTGGGAAGATGATAAGTACACGCACAGTAAAGTACAATTTTCCTTAAGAGCACACAGAGATCACAGTCAGTCTGGGGCTGGTTTCACCCTCTCTCTCCAGATCCCCAATAAGACTCCCCACTGGCACATCTATAGGGTTAGGATCTCAGCTGAGTGGTCAAGCCAAAACCTCCAGCACCCTCTCTGTCCTACCACTGCTTCATGTCCCTGCTCAAGTAGCTGACACACAGACACACACACAGATTTGATTTATATACAAACACACAGACACTCCTGGGGAAGGCTGGCACAGGTTCTCTAGCTATGCCTCCTTCTTCCCAGACTATACAGTAGTATCAGCTGCCACCAGCCACTACTTATCAGCTACTATAAGGTCCTTACAAAGGGTGCCTAATTCTACTGTGTAATGCTGCTGTTACCCAAATAGTAAGTGTGTCCAAGACTTGAAGGCTATTTAGGAGTGGCCTGTACAGTGTTACCAAATACATATACAAGTCCCCTAAGAGCTTAAATATCTCTAAACAAACAATCCACAGTAAAAAGGTTTAAATATATTTAATAATAAATAATAAAAGAACAAGACAATACTCATTAACTCAACACAGTGACAGCAGAGCTCAGAATAACAGGAAATACTTTAAAACAACATTGCAAACACAGACAAAATCTAAACTAATCATGCTAAGTTCCTATCTATCTCAAAGAGAAATCACTGTAAGCTAAGTCTTACTTACAGAGCCAGGCAGATGTAAGTGATGAATGGATGTTTCTAGGTCCAGAGACAAATACAAAATGCACAGACTCACTCTCTGAGATAGTTCTTAAATTACTATCAAACATTACTGCTTGGCTATTTCAGATTACATCATTCTTTAATACCTCTGCTTTTGGTTCCCAGGCTAACAGGAACTTAAAATTTAACATCTCTATGTCAAAAATACTTCTCTTAAAAGTTTGCCTAGAACTGGAAGTCTTAACACAGCCAAACACCTTTATATTTGAAACATAATTATTTCTGTTTCCAGACAATAGAAAGAATGTCTAGCTGTCATTTTGCTGTATTTACTAACTTTATAACACATCATAAAATTATTCACTTATTTTCTCAGAGTTTGCAAGTTAACTCTGTACGTTCCAGCTGCTGCTAAGAAAATGCACATTTATATAGCTGCTACTAAGAAAACGCACATTTACATAGGCATATAATTTATATACATTTCTGCTCCTTTCCAGCAGGGTACACTGTGTTTATATTCTTGAAGCTCAGTACAGAACATGCAGTTCAACACACCAGTAGTTTAAAGAAGAACCACAGCCACAGACTAAAAAAACATGTTTATTTCATCATGTTTAGATGTTTCCAATATTTTAACACCACTGTGGGACACTACAGGTTTTTAAATATTTTTATATGTAATTTCAGAGTCTGACCACATGGGGTCCAGCATCTTGATGAGACTTCCAAAGTTTTTTAATCCTCCAGCTATCCCAGAATGCAGTGTTTGTCCTTACCACATTATATCACACAGGCTTCTTTGTTCAAAAGCTACTGTGACTGCATTGATTTTACATGCGTACACTGGTGTCTTTCCGTCAGTAAATTTCAACTAAGATATCCTGCTGTTCACTGACTACTTAAAAACTGAGACAAAGACACAGAACATACTTTCTAAGTGTTTTTTACTGCTTCTTCTTTACAGACATCTTAATTTGCACTCTTTTGTCATGCCTGAGCTGTAGTTCTTTAGATGATCTCCCCTCCCCTTCACACTTCCCCTCCCTAGCTGTCAAAGTGCTAAAGGTAATTTGACCTGTTGTTGCTTTGATTGACAGCTCACCACAGGATACTTAACTCATCCACTGTTTCCTAGTTTTAGCCTTTTCTTTCTGACAGTGGGACACTTATTTATGCAGCGCCATGGCCTCCTGTCATGAAACAGGGATGCATAGTTCATAGTATTTTTCAAATAAAACTAGCTCCTTTCTCTGGGCTATCATGTTTGCCTTAAATACGACATTTTAACAGTGCCTTAAACAGAAAACACACACACTCACTCTAACCCCTTGCTTGCATCTGCACATACTTACACACATACACGCACACACGCACACACACACACTCTCACCCCTTGCTTGCATCTACACACACACAGACACACACACACTCACCCCTTGCTTGCACACACACACACACACACACACACACACACACACACATACACCCCTTGCTTGCACACACCCCCCACACACACACACACACACACACACACACTTACCCCTTGCTTGCATGTCCCACAGACACACTCACCTCTTGCTTGCATGCCCCCCACACACCCCTTGTTTGGATTGCATTTAAATCATTTAAGTTAGATAATAAAATTCTGATATGCATCTGGTAAAACAAAACAGCCCCACAATGAAAACAGACAGCATTAAAACTTCACTTCCCTTGAAACTGACTGACTGAAACAGCATTGAAACCCACATTCAAAGGAAATACATCTGGTTAGTGGGGGATAAAATTTACCTTTTGGCTGATTTCAAATAGTCCCCTTGCACACACATTTTGGACTATGCAAATATACATGTGTTCTTTGATTCATCTTCCTGATTGTATGAAATTATATTGCTTGTATCATGCAGCACACTTATTAGAACGTGTTTTAAATTTATTATTTTGAACATCTTTCCAGTAAGCAACACAATGTATGAACCAGTAAGGACAAAACTGCCCAATTCCAAACATTTCCATTCTAAAAGTGTACTCAAACTTGTCAATACTATTCACCAAATGAGTAAATATGCACAATCTGTGCAGAAGTAAAATTCATCTAAATAATTCCACATAAGAGATCTGTAACTAATGAAGAGGTTGCTGCTAGCAAACAACTTTATATTTCAGTGTTTCATCTACAAATAAAGTGGCTGTTTCCCTTGAATACATTGCCTATGTTACAATAAAAGAAATATAAGCTAGTAATATAGCAATAGATGGCAAACATAACAGGTTCATAGTTATTAAGTATCGTCTCCAAAGGAGGATGTACTCAAGACTACAGCATCCTCCCACTTTAAAGTACTAGGCAGTACAGAATCAGATATTTATCTATGTATTCTCAGAATAGAATCCACAGCCTTCTCCATCAAAAGCAGGTATGCTATCTATTGTGCTACTAGTAGCACGAACAGACTTGCCATAAGCAGAACTTAACTTCTCTTCCCCTGAAACTCTCAGCTCTTTGTAAAATCCACTCGACATGCAACTATATGTCTCAAATTTGCAGCACTAGAAATCTGGAAAAAGCCAAAATTTATTAGAGGAGGAACAAAGGCCCAAAACCAGGGACACAGCATAAACATTGCTTGTCTAATGTTACAAAGTTGCTAGAATAAAATGTTGTGTTACCATGCATTTTCAGAAAGATAAGAAACTGAAATTGCTTGCATCCACACACACACACACACACACACACACACACACACACACACACACACACACACACACACACACACAAACACACACACACACAAACACACACACACACACACACACACACACACACACACACACACACACACACACACACACACACACACACTCACCCCTTGCTTGCATCCCCCCACACACACACCCTTGCTTGCATCCCCCCCACATGCACACACACACACACACACACACACACTCACCCCTTGCTTGTATCTCCCCACACCCTTACCCCTTGCTTGCATCCCCCCACACATACATACACACACACACACACACACACACACACACACACACACACACACACACACACTCACACACACTCACACACACACACACACACACACACACACACACACACACACACACACACACACACACACACCCTTTGCTTGCATCCCCACAAACAGACATATTTACTTCTTTTAAACTTCTTCCCTAGGCAGGCACTTCAGTAGTCTATGCCTGTACACAGAAGGATTCAAATGAGACATCCTCATGCTCACTAGTTTGTCCATGTGTACTTGTACAAGACATGAATGTGAGACTTTTACCCAAAGTACCACTTCAGTACTCTGTCCAAGTACACAACCACCAAAATGTAACATTTCCTCAAGGAAGAGAGTCTGTTGAGGAACAAAAAAAATACAAGAGACTGAAACATTTCACAAGCCACCCCTGCTAGTGTTGAACAAGAACACACACACAAACCGGAAAATCAACCATTAGCCTCTCCTCCAAATCCACGAGTAGTCGTCCAAGCAGCCACACCCCAGATTTCCCCAAGTACACCCTTAGTAGTCTGTCCAGGTACACAGAAGCACCTAGATGAAACATGTACCCTGGCAAACAATACAGAATTATCTCCATATAGTTAGGCACAAGCATGAACTTAAATCATTTTCCACAGCAACTACTTCAATAGTCAATTCCAATAGACCGAAGTGCTGAAATGCCAAAACTGTTCAATACCACACTGAACCATTTCATGGGGCTGATGACAAAATGTGTCTCGGTACACTTAGAAGCACTGCAATGCAACATTTCTCCAAGCAACCCATGATCAAAATGAAAATTTTACCCAATTACCCCAGTTGCAGGCATTATTATGCCCATGTTCACCAATGCACCCATAAAAATAATTCCAAAGATAACTTTTCAGCATTATGTCCCTGTAAGTAGGCAGAAGTGCTTACTGAATCAATTTCATATGACAAAAAGAAAGCTAGCAAGTTAGGCTGGTGCACGGCAAGTGAGCTAGGTAGATAAACAAGAGAAAAAAGCCAGCACCCTGGAGGATTCTTACAGAACAAAACTTTATTCCACTGAAACTAGACCGGTTTCAGCAACAAGACTTTCGTCAGTAGTACATTAAGCCATAATGGTGATTTCAAGTCTTATATGCTCTCAAATATGAGTCATATGACATCACTTCCTGTGCAGAAAATAAAAAAATTTTTAAAGCAAAACACCATGTCAACTGAAATAATCAAGTAGAGATAATAAAAGTAGATAGATTATGGATTGACAAATTGAAGGTTATATAGAAATATATCAAAAACATGAATCACAAAGAATATATATATATAACATCAAAAAATTAAAAAAAAACTTATCAGATATGATGCATCTGAATACAGATGTATATATAATGCAATAATATATTGCAAAAAAATAATATATTGAAACGTTATATATTAACACGTGATCCAGCATATACTATTAACACAAAGACTAAATTATAATTTGTCATTTAGTCCAGGTGGAAAAAGACCACCAAGTTTGATAATCCATCTTTTTTCTTTAGCATTTAAAATTTCATGCCAGCCTGTTTTGAAGGTACGATTACCCTGAATATAGTCAATAATGACAAAAGAAAATTTGGCTGTCTGATGCTTAGTTGTGTGTCTATACAATGCATTGGTCAATCTCTTATTTCTAATATCCCCCAGATGTTCCGAAATCCTAATACGAAATTGTCTAGATGTTTGGCCAATGTAAAATGCCTGGCATGTGCATGTTGCAAGATATATTATCCAGTCTGAGCTACAATTTCCAAAGAACTGAATATCATATATTTGCCCAGTATTTTTACTAGTGAAACTAGTTGTTTTGAAAATATAACCACAAAAACTGCAGTGTCCACATGGGTAGATACCTGTAAGTTTGTCACCAGTAAGTGTTCTTTGTGTAAATTGTTCCTGCGTGTCCCTGATTCTCTTATAATGAGAGAATAATGAACCAAGTGTTTTGCCTTTTCTATAAGAGAAGTGACAACGTTCTCCCAAATAATCCGACAAAAGGGGATGAGAATGAAGTATATTCCAATGATTATTAATAGTGTTAACTAAATGCCCACTATTTCTGCCATAGGTAGTGACAAATCTGCATATATCAGTATCCTGATTCTTGGAACGGATATTATATTGAAGAAGAGATTCCCTGGATTTGGTGTGACTAAAATTGATAGCTGAATCAATAATCTGTGGGGCATAACCCCTAGACAAAAATCGGTTGGTTAGATCCACTCTTTCATTGTTCAAGTCATCATGAGAGGAGCATATTCTTTTAATATGCACAAATTGAGATTTGGGTATATTCCTAATAATATGTTTGGGATGATGACTTGCCGAATGCAGAAGAGTATTGTACTGTGGGAACTTCCTATGAATAGACGTTTTAAGTGTATTGTCCGACTGTCTTGTCAGGTGAACGTCCAAAAAGTTGATTTCATTGAAATTATGCTCCACAGTAAATTCAATACCCCAAATGTTATTATTTAGATGTTCCATAAATTCCTGGAGATATTCCTGACCCCCTTTCCATATTAACCAGCAGTCGTCCAGGTATCTCCTCCATATGTCCATCTCAGGTAAATATATATTGTGCATAGGATCATAAATAATTTGTTCATCAATATATCCCATGAAGAGGTCAGCATATATGGGTGCAAAGGATGCACCCATAGCTGTACCTTGTAGCTGCCAATAACAGTCTTGCTGGAAATAAAAGATATTCTTGGTAAGAATATGTTCCACCATGCATAACAATAATGTATTCATCCCCGTAGGATACAAATTGGATTTGTTTAACCAAAAATCCAAGGCCATAAGCCCCGCCCAGTGTGGGATGCTGGTGTATAAGGAGGACACATCAAGAGTACACATTAACCAAGTTGGTTCAAGTTCAGTTTCAGAAACAATCTGCAAAAATTCAGTCGTGTCCTGAATTCTGGCCCGAACATATGTTAATAAAGGTTTCCATTTATCTGTAAGGAAAACCGATATAGGTTCCGTGAGTGACCCAATACCGGAGACAATTGGTCTACCTGGAGGCTGGAAACTGGACTTGTGAATTTTGGGAAGTAGATATAGCTGTTATTTAGCAGGATCCTTAACTATTAGATTTGTTTTTGTTTTTTCAGAAATAATACCGGATTCCACTGCTTCCTCCAAAAATTCATTAATCTCTAATTGGAAACTCGGTGTAGGATCAATAGCCATCTTTATATAATGATGACGATTATTGAGTTGTCGAAGTCCTTCATTGACATAAGAATCATGATCCATAACAACAACCGCGCCCCATTTGTCCGCAGGGATGATCACAATATCTGTGTTATTCCTAAGTTGTTTAAGGGCCATTTGTTCTTTTTGGGATAGATTGTGTTTCATAAAGTTACCTGAGCCATACTGGAAGTGTATATCCTTGATCGCTGCTTGCTGGAATACTGCGACATGTTTGTCCATAGGAGGATTAAATTTAGATTTATAAAACCTGAAATCAGATGATCTTTGAGTGTCATGAATGTGATCTTGTTGTTTAAAGAATAATTTAAGATTAATCTTCCTACAGAACTCAATAGTGTCACTAACCATGGAACTTTCATCAATAAAAAAACCAGGGACGAAGCCAAGGCCTTTATTAAGCAAGGAATATTCATCAACAGTTAAAACATGTTTTGAAATGTTCAAAACATTGGTACATTGCTGGTTTACTTCACTATTGATAGAAAGAGTTCTTCTAAGTTTGTGACCCCTGTGTTTTCTACCTGCCCGGTGTTTGTGCCCCCTAAAGGGGCCTCCATTCTCCTTCCCCTCTTAGCATTTGGAGAATCACCAAAGCTAGGTGTCTCAGTGTCTATAGTCGAGGATTCTTCCCCTGATGTTATATAATTAGACCCTATTTTTTTCCTCAAAATGGATCTTGGTCTCTTTTTTCGTGTAAAAGAAACATTCTTGGTACCATGGGCAAACCTAACACTTTTATGTGATTCAAACTGTCTGCCCTTGTCATAGTCCTCCTTATCATGAGCAAATTTATGTAGCTTCCTGCTTTTCAAATTACTTTCTAAAGCGGACAATTCTTTGGACAATTTGCTCAAGCAACCCTGAAAGTTGGTGTTATGTTCAAACTGTTTGAGATCATTGCAGGTTAGCTCAACCTCATTAATGTTGCCCTGTATTGTTCTCTCATAGTAGGATGCCAAGATACGAACCCTAGCCATAGCGGCCTCTTGTTGTGCTTGTTGCCAATCCTTAAGCAGGGTCTCATCCGGTATGCCAACCAGTGGTTGTATTTTGCATCTCAAAGCTCTAGGAAAGATGTTTTGTGCTTGATAAGTTTTAAACAATTTATGATGCCAAATGTTCGTTCTCAATATTTTAATTTGTTTGCCCAATTTAAAGAATAGATTATCGCAACCGTCAACTGGATCTATGGTATATGATTTATCCATCTCTCTAGTTTCAACACCAATACCAAAAATTTTTAGGTCATCCTTATCGGAGCAAAGACCAGATAACAAATTTTTAAGATCCATGACAATAAGTTGCTAATAGTTGAACAAAAATGTTAATAGGGCCAACCAAAAAATTTGAAAAAATATTTATCAAACTGGTTGAGAGAGCAAATTGTAACTGTCATCCAAAACAAGGGAGGGACAAACAATCAGAATCACAAAAAAGCGTAGGCTAAGGTTTATCAAAAAAACCCCAGAGCTTAAACAAATGTCCGTATGTATAAGAATATATATACGAATAGCCCTGAACGGTATATATATGTACCCAAATCCCAAATTGTGAAAAATGTAATAGAGAGTTAGAGTCACTCAAATAATTATGCATATAGCCTACACTGGGAAATAGATTCAACTACTATAAAAAGTAATGAATAATGCATTGAAAAGTTAGCAACAAAACATATGTAGCAAATACTAGCACAAAAATATTAAGTGAGAGACCACTTTATTGGATTCCTAAGCTCTTGCCCTGTGGACAACAGATGATGCAATTACTAACAATGGGCAAAATGCCTATGTGTCCTTAGCAAAAAGACACCGGGCCAGATTCAGGAAGCCTCCGTGTAAGAGTTATAACTCTTACACGGAGGCTGCAGTGAAACTGTGTGATGTCAGCATGTCATGCATATGCATGAGGTGCATGAGGCATGCTGAATCACACTAGTAACTCTTACACGGTCCGTGTAAGAGAGTAGGGCGTGTCTGTAG
>NC_056741.1:83114288-83116788 GCF_019279795.1 Protopterus annectens
CAATCATGATATGTTACTCTATATTCTAGCAGTGCATAAGGCTTTTTTATGTATCTTTCCTTTCTAATAAACTGCCTTTTTCTGAAACAGAATGCATGTATGTCTGACTCTATATTTGCAGGCCTTGTTCTACTTTAATGTACTATAATAAATTCACTAAGAATACCCTTACTCTAACAGAGATCATAAAATTTAATAAAAAGTTTGATGGGTTTGTTCACCATTAAAAGTAGACTTCTTCAGACCTAATTAAAACAACAAGGTGATAGCTTTTAAAATAACAGCAAGAAATGTTTATGACCAGTCAGTCACCAATTGGTAGAGACAAACATAATCACATATTACACAAAAGAAACAGCATACAAAAGTAAATAAAATATATAAATAATGTTATACATTAGTTGCAAAACATATGAAGTGGGTAAAAAATGAACATGCTATTATAATTTTATTGCCTACAATTTTAACACATTGCTCATATAAATACAATCATTTAAATGTGTGGGGCTTGCTACATTAAGTCTAATATGCCAAACTAATTCCCTATATAATATTTTTAAACCCTTTCTAAGATTATAATAAAAATTATATCATATTTTGGACAGCTTTGTATATGTTTATACAAAATATTATTTTCTGTTTGTATATTTTTTTCTAAAAGCTCTTTCTGTTTTAATACATAATATCAATTAAAAAAGGAGTAGCCAAATATATCACTTCCCTAGTCTAACAGTTGAAATGTTGAGAAAATCTAGTAGTCTGATTGCAGTTTTCACCTTTATTTCTTCTCTCTGATAGAGGTACATACATTGGTTATAGCCCCAACACATGTATGTATGTATGTGCACTTCCTTTTTTATTAGCATTGCACTTGCCATTAAAAGCATAATTAAGATGTTCAAGTTTCTCTTTAATATCACATTTCTGTCAAACATTAAATAAGATCATTTACCTAAAATATTATTTGTTTCATCAAACAGTGTAAACAGTTTCAAGTTTTACCTAGTAATGTTTTATCACTACTTGTGTCAACATTATAAACAAATACCATAGCCCTTTCAACGTTGTAAATTTAATTCATGGATGTAGTACTCTGCAATATGCCTCTACTCAATGATGGGATGTATCAAGTATCCCAGCCCATAAGACTCTCATTTTTTATTTTGTACTTCAGATTTTTGGGTAACCCCTCTGAAAAAGCATTGTTATCAATCTTTCAATTATCTATACAATATTATTTTCCACATGAAATAAGTCGGGCCAGCTTAACCATTTGACCCATCTTGAGACATTTTTTGTTTCAAAGAATGAATACTTTTGAAATAAATATATGAGTTTTTAAAAATAGGTTTTGTGTAGATGTTGGAGGTAAGTGTTCCTTTGTCAGTTTGTTTAATAATTTGTAAATAATGTATATCCTCCATAGAAAAAAACAGAGTAAATTTCAAAAATCTGTTGAACAAAATAAGTAATGAGATTTTTATAGGTAAGAACTAAAGTATACTCCATTACTGCATAGAAATATACTGTATAGTATTTCAACTTTCAATTGTTGGGGGGGGGGGGTAGAGAGTCTGGGCACTCTTCCCATATAAGATTTATGTAGCATTGCAAATATTTACCTTCTCAGTTTGTTGTGAACTTCTATTTTGTCAGCTCTGAACATTTATTTCTTCTTTGAAATAATATATATATATATATATATATATATATATATATATATATATATATATATAGGATCCGTATAGATGATCGACTGTATCGTTCACCGAATCCCAAACTGGTAAGTATAGCGTGAAAGTGCTGTTCACTCAAGCAGCACTTACGCTAAGTATGCTTTGTTGTTCCAGTCGCATTTCACGGGTGCGTGTAAGGGAACATTCGCTTTCTCCACTGTAGTGCGACCTCGGAGTGAGAGAGAATATTAAAGTAGGGGGTGGGGGCTCAGCCCCCACATCAGTGGGTGTTGAGGGGCTTGCCCCACTGCATTTAAGTAGATTTTGTGGGGGGGGGGGTTTAGCATACTTTAATGAAAGCGATTTTTTGATTAAGCGCTTTCGTTAAAGTGTGTTCGGTGGTAATGGATTTGGGCTTTTGATCTTTTGAGCAAAAGTCCTAGATCCATATATATATATATATATATATATATATATATATATATATATATATATATATGGATTCCTATTACAAGAACGAAAGTTCACTACTTCGAACTTGTAATAGGAAGCCTCACATCTGCGAAAGTTCACTTTAATGAAAGTGAATGTTTGCGTAAGTGCACTTCACCAAAAACACCACAACACAGTGAAGGACATAAAAAAACAAGCTATGTCCTCCACTATGGTGCGCTAGTCATGGACCTTAGGATCAGGGCATTTAGGTAAGGACATAGTAAAGCTATCCCCTTACCCTAACCCATGCCCTAACCCTAAGGTTTGTGACTATTGCACCATATTGGAGGACATTGTTATGTCCTTCACTGCGCTGCAGTCATCACGGG
>NC_056741.1:83119288-83198711 GCF_019279795.1 Protopterus annectens
TACAGGTACTCGTCTGTCACAAATCACTCCTGCCGCTCTTCTCCACCCATTCCATCCTGCCTGTACTCTCTTCTTCACCTCTATGCCACACTCACCCTTACTATGAACTGTTGATCCCAAGTACTTAAACTCATCCACCTTCGCCAACTCTACTCCCTGCATCCTCAGCATTCCTCTATCCTCCCTCTCATTCACACACACATATATTCTGTCTTAGTCCTGCTGAACTTTATTCCACTCCTCTCTAGAGCATATCTCCACCTCTCCAGGGTCTCCTCAACCTGGTCCCTAATCTCACTACAGATCACAATGTCATCTGCAAACATCATAGTCCACTGGCCCTCCTGTCTGATCTTGTCTGTCAACCTGTCCATCACCACTGCAAATAAGAAAGGGCTCAGAGATGATCCTTGATGTAATCCCACCTCCAACTTAAATGCATCTGTCACTCCAACCACAGACCTCACCACTGTCACACTACCCTCGTACATATGCTGTACCACTCTTACATACTTTTCTGCCACTCCCAACTTCCTCATACATTACCACAACTCCTCTCTAGGCACCCTGTCATATGATTTCTCTAAGTCCACAAAGACACAGTGCAACTCCTTCTGACCTTCTCTATATTTCTCCGTCAACACTCTCAGAGCAAACATCGCATCTGTAGTGCTTTCCTGACATGAAACCATACTGCTGATCACTAATCATCACTTCCCTTCTTAAACTAGCTTCCACTACTCTTTCCCATAACTTCAAGCTGTGACTGATCAATTTTATCCCTCTGAAGTTACTACAGCTCTGCACATCACCCTTATTCTTAAAGATAGGTACTAAAACACTTTTTCTCCACTCCTCAGGCATCCTCTGACTTACCTAGATTTCATTAAACAATCTGGTTAAAAACTCCACTACCATTTCTCCTAAGCTCCTTCATGCTTCCACTTGTATGTCATCTGGACAAACAGCCTTTCCATTCTTCATCATCTTCATAGCTGTCCTTACTTCCTCCTTGCTAATATTTCACTTCCTGATTCACTATCCCCACATCATCCAACCTTCTCTCTCTCTCTCATTCGCTTCATTTATCAGCCCCTCAAAGTACTCTTTCCGTCTGCTCAACACACTTTCCTCACTTGTGAGTATGTTTCCCTCACTATCCTTTATCACCCTTACCTGCTACACATTTTTCCCAGCTTGGTCCCTCTGTCTAGCCAGTCAGTGCAGGTCCTTTTCTCCCTCTTTAGTGTCCAACCTTTCATACAACTCTCCATATGCCTTATCCTTAGCCTTTGCCACCTATCTCTTTACCATGCACCTCATCTCCTTATACACCTGTCAACTTTCTTCATCTCTTTGACAATCCCAATTCTTCTTCTTTGCCAACCTCTTTCTCTGTATGCTCTCCTGTACTTCCTCATTTCACCACCAGGTCTCCTTATCCTCCTTCCTCTGTCCAGATGTCACACCAAGCACCTTACTAGCTGTCTCCCTTACCAGCTCTGCTGTAGTTACCCAGCTATTCAGTAACTCTTCACTAGCCCCCAGTGCCTGTCTTAACTCTTCCCTAAACTCCACCTGACAATCACCCTTTTTCAGCTTCCACCATTTAATCCTTGCCACTGCCCTCACACTCCTCCTCTTCTTGATCACCAACATCATCCTACAGACTACCATTCTATGCTGCCTAACTACACTTTCCCCTGTCACCACTTTACAGTCTCCAATCTCCTTCAGACTGGCCCTGCTGCATAGGATATAATCCACCTGTGTGCATCTTCCTCCACTCTTGTATGCAACCCTATGCTCCTCCCTCTTAAAATGCATATTCACCACAGTCATGTCCATCCTTTTCACAAAACTCACTATCATCCGACCCTCTGCATTCCTCTCCTTAACACCATACCTACTCATCACTTCCTCATCCCCTCTGTTCCCTTCAACAACATGCCATTGAAATCTGCTTCAATCACCAGTCTCTCACCCTTGGGTACACTCACCACCACTTCATCCAACTCACTCCAAAATTTTTCTTTCTCATCCATCACACACCCAACTTGTGGAGCATATGCACTAACAACATTCATCATTACACCATCCATTTCCAGCTTCATAAACATTACTCTATCCGACACTCTTTTCACCTCCAAAACACTCTTGACATACTGATCCTTCAGGATAACCCCTACCCCATTTTTCCTGCCATCCACACCATGATAGAACAATTTGAACCCACCTCCTATACACCTGGCCTTACTCCCCTTCCATCTGGTCTCTTGCACGCACAATATATCAACCTTCCTTCTCTCCATCATATCAGCTAGCTCTCTCCCTATACCAGTCATAGTACCAACATTCACAGAGACTGAATGGCTGAAAAACAGACTTATATATATATATATTAAGTCCAAAATGGCCATTTCTCAGGATATTCCCTTTTCTATGAGGTATGGCTATATTGGAGCTGGTACAGTTAAGTTTGTGGTGTGTGTGTGTGTGTGTGTGTGTGCGTGTGTGTGTGTGTGTGTGTGTGTGTGTGTGTGTGTGTGTGTGTGTGTGTGTGTGTGTGTAGGGGGGGGTGCATAGGGTATTGCCCCCTTCTGCAAAAAAAAGAAGTTTTAAGGAGAGCAGCGATTTTCAAGATTTCATATTCTCCTAGGTTATCAGCCTTTTTTTCCAGCTTGTTAGCACTTGGCATTTTGAATGCCAACATTTCAATAGAGTTTCACTTGGAAAAAAGCTCTAAGAAGTACATCAGAGCATTTGTAACCCTCTGGCCTCTGGATTATTAGCAACTCCTAGCCCACCCTTTTTGCTTCATTTGATTTCTTCCACCATGTTGATTGCAGTGCAGTTGTGTTTATTTAGAATGCAGAACCATAGTCAATAGTCAGGTAAGGGTGAGAAGATCCAGAGTGAAAGTCATCTAATAAGAGAATTTGCATTCCTCATTATTTACTGAAAAATGGTGAGTGGAAAATTTAAGAGGTCTGTTCATTAAACAAACAAACCCATTTAACAAAAGCAATAACTTGCATTTTTCACAAAGGTGTACAAATGACTCAGAGATTAATTTATTAAACTGAAGGAATTTTAAAACCCTTAGTGTAAGATAACAACATTTTCAAAGAAATTATTAAACTGAGAAAGGTTTCTAGGGAGATATGCTTCATAATGTTCTCAAGTGGGATCTGGCCTGACAAAGCATTCTTCCTTGAATTAATTAAATTCTGTAATGAAATGATAATTGAATTAATAGGAGAACTACATACTGAGAGATAGATACTGAAACAATAAACTTAACTGCATAAAGTATTTTGAAATATAAGGCATATTATGATTATGAGAGAAAAACTAATTCCAGCAAATCAAAAATAAAAAAGGAAAAATTGAGTAAGCACTGATGGATTAGTTTATAGACTTAAAAGTATAGAAACCAATTAAAATGGAGGGCATCAAAATATTTATTATAATAGGTTCTACTGAGTTTAAGGCAATGAAGTTATTATAACCCTGAAAAGCTCCTAAGAAGATCATACCAATTTGCTGCAAAGAAGCAAGACTTGCCAGCAAGGTCCACACAAAGTAAAAGGCCAATTGTCAGTGAGAAATGGAAATGTGGAGCCAATGGGCATTACCAATGAAAAGATGTGATGGCAATGAGTGGATGAAAATCATAGCTAAGAAGGAAGAATTTATGACATAAGAAACATCAAATGTTAAAGACACATTTAAGGCATTCATTTTTACTGATATAGTATTAAAGAAAGACAAAATAGGCATTTTAAAGAAAGCTATATCGATGTAGGTCTCCATGTGAGTATGAGCCATTTACATAGAACTAATGCAGTGCAGAACATCATGACTGTAACCCCAGTTCTGTATGGCTAGATGTGATTACTATGAAAGCTTCTTTATGGAACTATTAATACCAGGATGAGATTAGGATACGAATGTAATAGCAATGATTTTTATAAATGCTTCCACCATTAAGTACAATACGATACGTTCTTGCATTATCTAACTTACTGATTAAGTCCTATGGAGGAGGGGTGAGTTAAGTAGTGTTATAGAGTTCACGTAGATCACTTGACAATTATAGAAGACCACATAAGCATCAAGGATGCTGTCAGGCTGAGACCTCATAATGTATAACATTTTATTATACTAATTTAGAAAAGGTTATTTAAGTTATTTCACTAGAAATTATGATCACAACTTTGGCAAGTTAATTTTGTCATCTCAATATATCAACACCAGTTTTAGACTTTTAAGGGAGTTTGACATTGCCATATGGGCAATTGGAATGTTATATTTATGGTTTCTTTGTCTTTATTCAACAGAAATGTACTACATGTTCATTTTCTTTCTATGTTTTGCACAGTGCAGCAGTACTTCCTGTTAATCAATTGGTAGAGGAATCACACAATATCAACTAATTATGCTATATACATACATAACTTTTTGTTCAGTGTTACTGTTTTGAAGGGTTTCACTAAAGATGCTTTTGTCCCAACTGCTCAACAATCACTGTCTCAAAGCTAGGGGCATGAGAACCTTGTAGCTTGTAAAGGCTACTGCTCATGCTCAGACTTAGACATGCATTCAGGCAAGCAGCTGTGGGGAGGGGTCTAGAATTAGGGAGTAGGAAGGGGAACTCATGGTTAGGTAGCAGGTAGGTTGCTTTAGGTTTAGGGAACAATCAGGAAACTTAGGCTTAAGAAACAGTGTTTGGGTTTTAGGTTTAGGGAGTGGGAAAACAGTTTTAGAGTTAGGGTGTAATCATGGAACTTGGGTTAAGGGGGTTGTAGTATTAAGTTTAAGGAGCTGCAAGGGAGTTTAAGAGTTGGGGCATGATTAGGAAATTTAGGTTTAGGGAGTGGAGTCAAAGTTTTAGGTTTAGTTTGCCATCTGGGACTTTAGAGTTTGGGATGGGGAGTGGAGGTGTAGGGTAATGGACCAAGGGAGTCAGGTTGGGAAATGGATGGGAATTCTAAGTTTAGTGTTCAAATACTTGTGGGGCTGTGTAGTTTATAGAACCAGATATTGTGAAGGCTATAAAGAAATAGGAGATTAGGCTAGTACGAGGAACATCCCTTCCTTTTTCGAATAAGTGGCTGACTACCATGAGCTGCTAGCATTTGTGCATATATAGCTGACCTGTTTTGAAGTCTCATTATGTAACTATGAGAAGAAAGCAATCAATAAACACTTCTAGTTATCTGCAATAAAGTTTGTATTTTCAGCTTCAAATTGTTCATTTTTATATGTAATTCTGTACTGCTACAATGAGATGAACAATACAAACTCCCCTACCTGTGTGCTGCAGTTATATCTTTCCCTTTTCAGATAATTAGTTTATAGAAACATTTGTAAGATTACTCTCTTGCAACACCATTGTGCTTATTGTGAAGTCTTATATACTAAATAAACTGTTTCTGTTATATGAACATGCAGTTCCTTTCAATTTTATTTAGTAAATACTGAAACATTTTGTTAACACATGCACATAGTTTGTGAATATTAATAGGCCAGAATGATCAGAACATGTTCCTTTCATTGCATTATATGTTTGAATGAGCTCATGGCTTTCATACTATGCTTTAAAAAGTGCTTTGCTTAAATGAAATTGGTTATAAAGACGTAACTTACCAGTGAGTGTATTCTGGAACTGATTTTGACCTATCACATTTTTAACAATTTTCAGTTGGAGCTGAAGATCGGAAATTATCTTCTTCATATTTGCCATATCTGTTTCAATAATTTTGTATGATGACTCATTTCCATTTAGTAAACTATGTTTGTGATCCTGTTTGTCCATTTGTTTTGACATCAGTAAATCTAAAATATGGGAAAAAGTATATGCAATTAAAGGTGGAAAAGTGATGGTAATATGTGCCCAACAGTACAGCATAAATGTGTCAGATGGCATGAAAAAGAACTTGTGCTGTTCCTCTGAAGACTTAACAAGACTAGATTTACATATGATTAGAAGCTGTCAGCTTCTTGCTTTACAAAATCATTCAGGATACAATTAGAAATGATATTGTAGCAGATTGTGATAGTCTGTATTGTTATAGTTCTGTGATAATATAAAATACTTAACCAAACACCACTCTTTTGTAAGTTAACTCAAAATCTTTATGATCTTGTTAGTATATTTTTGAAAAGTAATTATTTCTACTAAAAGAGATGGAAAAAAAATCAGAAAAAGAGATTCTTGCATTCCAGTATAACAAACAATGAGTTTTCCCTCAAACATTTGGACAACATACATTAATCTATTTTTATCTTAAGAAAATACAAAATGTTGATGAAAATAAGTTGAACACCAGGCTTTTACAATTACCACCATAGTGGTAGAGTCTGTCAGATGCCTGCATAAGAACAGCATAAAATATGCATAAAGGATCATCTTAAAATATATTAAAAGTGTGAAACACATCCCAATGACAGGTAATGATCTTCTGGTCCATTTTGTTTTTTCTTCTTCCATGACTTTTGGATAGGATGCAGATCTTTCATAAACAATGACTTACGTTTCCCTCCTTCATAAAAAAAGTGTGCTATATCTGTCCCAGACATTTATACATTCTGTTATTGTTTCAACACTATAGTCTTTTAAAGAATGCTGGTCCAAACCACTGCCCAGCACTTCTGATAGAAAATATTTGGCTTGAGTAATTCATTTTGGAAAGAAATGGTTAAATCAGTACAAATAAAAAAAAATTCCAATCCATGTAAAATGTAACAGATGGAGGGCTATGCCATAATAATATTCATCCTATGTTTTCCAGAAAACAATACATGTACATTATTTTAGGATAGTTACCATGTTCAGTGTTACTGTACAGGGAAAGATAGCTCTGACAATATAGCAGCAAATGCCATGGCATTTATCTTTTGTACAAGAGCACACATGTCCATAAGTGGATAAACCTGACCTCTGTCCCATACATTAATATAATATAATATAATATAATATAATATAATATAATATAATATAATATAATATAATATACCAAAGTTTATAGCAAAATGTTTGTAATGTGTTGAAGATTTTCTCTCTGGGCCTCTGCTCAAAAGGGATTTTTGACTAAATCTAGGCAGATAAACCTATTAAAAAAGCAAAATAAAAAAAAATAGACTTTGACTTCACTGTGCAGTGCTTTCAGAATCTGGGGCATTCACACACACACAGACACACACACACACACACACACACACACACACACACACACACACACACACACACACACACACAGACACACACACACACACACACACACACACACACACACACACACACACACACACACACACACACATTTCTATTTCTATATCTATATCTATCCAGCTAGCTACCTAGCTGTCTGTCTATATATGGATGTGTGTGTATGTGTGTGCATGTTTGTCTAGCAACAGATATTTGGTTTAAGAACAATGACAGCACCTGCTCTTTCATTGAGTTTAAACCCTATCAAGAGGCTCAAAAGCATGTCCAAACAGGATTTTTTCATTGAAGTTAAACTCAACTTCAAAGTTAATAATTTTTGTTTAACTGTACAACAGCCACACTGATATTAAAAATAATGCAGAATTCAACAACATCCATATCTCTTTGCAGGTACAGTCCAAATGTACAAATTGTACTATTAGCAGCTTGGTAAATAAGAACTGCAACAAAGAAAACAAAACACAAATTAACTGTGGCTGTGGCACAGACAGAAAAATCATAACTTAAGGGAGAAGCAGCTAAAATATACATCCTGACCATTCTTTTTCCCTCTCTTTCTCTCTCTCTCTCATTATATATATATATATATTATAGCAATCAAACCTTATTGGAAAAAAAGAAAAAAAAATAGTCTCTAGGATTATATTGCTTCTGACAGTATGAGTCATACTGGGTTTATCTCATATGCACAAGGTACAGGATTTGATTCTTACCTTTGAGATGGGAAATGTGGCTAGGCTTAAAATGCCTACATATGTAGATAGCCTAGTGCTAACCTTTGAACTTACACACACACACACACACACACACACACACACACACACAGTTGTAATTCTTTTTTTACTGCACAAAACAAACCATGATAGGTATATATCTAGTTCTCATGCTAGTCATCAATAAAGAAAGTGCTTGAGCTAAAATTAGCTTCATTTATTTATAAAAGCCCAGTAATAATCTTAAATATCAAATCCAATAACTATTTGTATTCTGCAGTACATATACCTGTCTTATTTTATGATAGTCTTCAGCTGCTTAAACACCAAAAGAAGAATAAAGGTTTTCAAACCCTACACCAACATTTGGCTCAAACATACAGTATAACATTTTGGACAGCTCATTTTTCTAGTCTACAAATTTGCAGGAGTTGTGACTATTTCAATGTACCCTAATGGAAACCTGAAGCAGCCTAGTAAGAACATATGGTACAATGAGGTCTCATTTTTGAGGGACAAAGCCATTTTGATTGCTTTTTCTCCTTAGTTCACCAATGCAACAAAATGGACTTTCAGAGTATTAAGAAATATTTGCTGAATACTTAGCCCCAGGTATTGACAATACCTCTCAACTGTCCAGATTTTTGAAGAATGTCTGGATTTTCACCTCATAATATTTGTGGTTTCTGGCAAATCAGTGAGGATTGAACTCATTCAGTAATGACATATATTTGTGTTTCAGATTTCATTCCCTTCAGAAAATGCATACTAATACAAATCTTGTTATTCTAGCAACTTTCTAAGTTTTAATTTTATAAGAGCTATATTTAAAACATGTTCCTATATTTGGGCCTTTGACAATATTACTTTAGGCTTTGTCCAGATTTATTGCACTAAGAGTTTGAGAGGAATGCACCCCCCCAACACTGCTTTCATGATAGACAGAGACGTGTTTTTTCCATTGACAAGGATGAGACTAGTAATATAAATTTGGAGGATGCGATTGCCCCCCCCCCCCCACATTGGGGATGCAGGGGAGCCTGATCCCCCACACAAAGAAAACTAAAAATTTATGTGATCCTAATCTTTGTTCAGTCATATTGGAAGGATTTACTATAGCTTTGTCATAAAATCAATAAAGTACATTAACATTATGCTTGACTTTCTACATTGCTGCCTATCAAACAGTTTAGCTGCATTGTCTGCTTTATTTCTCTAAATGTCCTGGCAATCCCTTCAGTAGCTTTTCCATAAATGTACTGAGATCAAAATGAAGCATCATCCCCCAACATTCCCTTCAGTAGTTTGTCCATGTATGCACAAGCAGCAGAATGAATCATTTCCCCCAATATCTCCTTCAGCAGTT
The DNA here is from genome assembly GCF_019279795.1 of Protopterus annectens. Classification (NCBI taxonomy): domain Eukaryota; kingdom Metazoa; phylum Chordata; order Ceratodontiformes; family Protopteridae; genus Protopterus; species Protopterus annectens. Next base: position 83,128,605 of record NC_056741.1, read on the forward strand.
TGTACAAGTTTGCACAAGCACCGGAATGAAACATTTTCCCCAAGTACCCCTTCAGTAAGTCTGCACAAGCACCAGAATGAAACATGTCCCCCACTGACTTCTTCAGCAGTCTGTCCAAGTCTCCATAACCACCAGAATGAAGCATTTCCCACAATAACCCCCTTCAAAAGCTTGTCCAAGACTGCCAAGCACCACAATGAAAGATTTCCCCCAACAACTTTTTCAGCAGACTGCCCAAGAATGCACAAGCACCACAATGAAACATTTCCCCCAGTGACCATTTCAATAGTATGTCCATGTGTGCATATATGCACAAGTACCAAAATGAAACAATTTATCCCACTAACCTCTTCACCTTCAGCAGTTTGACTTTGTCCATATATGCACTACTATAGCACTCCATACCAGAATGAAAAAGTTCCCACAACAATTCTTTCAGTAATTTGCACATTGTATGCATTCTGACCTTACTGCTTACGTCAATTCAGAGTTCACTCTTTCACAGACTTGCTTTTTTCTGTTCTGCCTTCTTTCTCAGTCTCTCTCCAAGCTGCTGCCAACTCTTTAAAAATATAAATTTTTTAAATAAATGCACACACAACAAATGATTTCTGTTAACGAAAAAAATGATATCCCTAAGCAGCATGCTATCGGCATCAAATATATAGCTCACAAACAATCTTAACTGCACTGCCCCCCTACCTGCACATCCAATCACATGTCTTTTTGGGAAGGGGCCCATGCAAGATGACATAAGCAGGGGAGGAGGCATGCAGGACCATCTCAATTATCTGTTTAGGACATATGTATGTTGCTTCTGTTAAAGGGAAATAAAAAATACAAATATGTCTTTATTTGACAGTGTGTATCTGAATTCCCCCTGGACAAGACAATGCCCAGGGCAAATGCCCCATTCTTCTCACCCTAGCTACAGTACAGATTATGAAACAAGAGAAATAGCTGATATCATAGAAAACACATTCAGTGCAAACTCCAACTCTTCCAGTATCATAACTGTACTCCTTATTCTTCAGTTTTTGACCTCCTCCAAGATCATTATGGGACAAGACCTAGCATCCCTTTCCAAAACAAGGTGCACTATATCCAGGGAAATGTAACAATTAGAACTAAGTATGGCCTAATGTAACTTCTATAATGCCTCTTTAAAAGCAGTCTTGTAATGGCCCATACCACAGAAACCTGTAGAACAGTTATCATAATGCCCCTATATAAGGTAAGTTCAACCTCTTACCCTAGAAATTATAGACACGTTAGTCTTACCAACCTTGTTTGTAAAGCCATGAGATGTATCATATCTGACTTCATAAATCTAAACATAGCTAATCTTTTAGGCCAGGAACCACATCAAGTTGGTGTTACCTAAAAGTAAGTCATGCTTTTTAATCTTGTAAACTTCTTTGTAAGGGTAAGCAAAAAAAAGCATGTACACACAATGCATGTACACACACACACACACACACACACACACACACACACACACACACACACATACACGCGCACACACACACACACACACACACACACACACACACACACACACACACACACACACACACAATACTATTAAATATGTTCATTTTTATGTGGCAGTTGTTTTACTCAGTCATGTTTCTGTGTGTGAGTGCTTTTCTATTGTTTATCTTGGATTTATTTCACACCACATAGTTAATTCTGTGGGCTTTCTTTGGTTGCTTTATTCTTTGTAAGTGTAGTTGATGATGGTTATGGAGTGCAAATAGCTTACACAGACCTGATCAGTGGATTCAAACTATCCTACATGTAGCCATAGTTGGCTTACTGGCAACAAAACATCAACTCATATGCAGAAAGGTGGTTAGTAAATTTGTTGTCAAGCAGAGCACGTTAGAATTGCACATGTCTCCTCTTTAAGTAAAAAATACAACATGTGAGGTTCCTCAAGTCTTAGTCCTGGATCCTCTTCTATGTGCAATTTATTTCTCAGATCTATACACTATTTTTATTTATTTTATTTTATGTTATTGCATTTGTTTACCAGGAAAGTCCAGTGGGCCTGAGAAGAGCTCATTTTCAGTGGAGGCCCGGGGAGAAAAGTTCCACATTTAATTACATACAAATAAAATGTTACACAATAAATACAGTGTATATAAGACAGTAGCACATAAAATAAAGAATAACTACATAGAATAATGTGATAATAACATTGAATCATTAGATAACAACAGTGGAGAATTATGTACTACTCTAGTGACTGTAAGAATGGAAACGTTTAAACATGTAAGTAAGGTTATTAACAGAGAGAAGAATTTAACATAAAGGGTGAGAGAGAGAGACAGAAGGCTAAGGTGGGGATAGGAAAGGCTAAAGTGACAGCAGAAGGAATTGGTTTGATTGAGGGAAGGGAAGGATAGACTAGTTATAGTGTGACAGAGTAAGTATTCTGATAGGTCGGATTGTGGGATTGTCAGTAGGGGTGCAGGTGCATATCCAGGGTGAAGAGAGATGCAGTTTAAGGGATTTTTTAAAGATAGTGGAACTGCTGATAGCCATGAGTGAGGCAGAGAGATTATTCACTAGCTTGGAGACAGTAAAAGAATACACCATGTGGCCTGCTGAGAGCTTTGGTTTATTGTTCAATAGCATTTCGTTTTCTGGCCTTAGGAGTCAATTAGGATGGTATGTGGTCAGAATGTGGGAGAGGGATGTGCAGGCTCCTGGGTAGTAAATACGTTTATGGGCAGTAGTTACTTGTAAATAAGTGAGGTTATGGGGAAACTCAAGCCAATTTAGTTGGCATGGTGTGGAACAGTGGTGGTTGGAGTATTTAGCATTTGTAGCAAATTTGGCAAATTTGTTGTACCATGGGTTGAATTTTATTTCTAGAGAGGACTGAATATTGATGAGGATGGGGGCACCATATAGGAGAATTGGAAGCAGGAATGATGAGGTAAGAGACATTTTTGCACTAGTATCCCAGATCATTGGTTAAAAGCAATTCTCTGATGTCTGTAAACTTAAGGACTTTATTCAAACAACAACATGAGGTAGTCCCAGATGGTACTGACTATGCAAACAACTAAGGACAGTGATCTAAAACTAAATTTCTAAATGTGTAGCATAGCAAACACATTATTCTTCACAGCCTTGTTTGTATAGACATGGAATGTATCATTTTGGACTTCATAAATCTAGACATTGCTAATCTTTCATTTGTAACTTTACCCAATATAATCAAATTTTACTTAATATGACCCATCTTACCCAAGTCTGATCTGTTATTAAGCTACTGCTATGTACAAAACAGCAAGATGTGTGTTGATGTATAACTCACCAAGCCATATGCCTAGTACAGTAGAAGAAGCTTGCAATGTCCCCTTGTGGTGCTACTTTACACAACTTTGTTTTGCAAGGTGCATGAGCTGCACTTATCACAGTCACACACATACCCAAGTTACATATTTATTTAAAGAAACATATATACATTTATTTGTTTATTTGATATTTGTTAACCAGGTTAGTCTGTCTGAGCTTAAGCCCATTTTCAGCAGAGACTCTGGGAGAAAATCTCCAAAGTGAAAAAATAATTTATACAAAAATTATAAGAAAGAAAATGAGCAGGCAACTGTACTATACTATACTAAAATAGATTTAGAGGACAGGTAATATAAAAAAAATATTTTGTGGTACAGAAATACAGACAGGTTACAAAACAAATAAAAATTAGAATAAAAATATAATATTATGTACAGATTACAAATGTTAATAGGTAGCATATTATTTTTCTAGACAGGATATAGTTGAAAATGGATGTCAAGTTTAGAAAAGTAGTGGCAAGTAGTAGAGGACAGAATAAAAGTTCAAGAAGATCGAATAGTATGAGGGTTTAAGGAGAAGGGAAGTAGAGGAGAAGAAAAAGAGTCTGGGGGGAAAGGAAGGGAAGAAAAAGGAGGGAGGGGAAAAAGTTTAGGTGGGATGGTTATAAAGACATATCTTGGAGGTGTGGAGATAAGTCTGAGAGCTGTCTTGAATTATTGTGCGTGGGTGATGTTTCTAAGGGTGAAAGGGAACTTATTCCAGGAGAGAGCAAGAAGATAGGAATAATGGTTTTGACCTAAAGTTTTTTTTTTTTTTGGATTATGAATCTGTAAGAGATGTTGGTCTGAGCTTCTAAGGGGTGGAGTGGGTTATAAAGGGAGACAGGAGAAGATATGCTTGGACAGGAGGAGGGTTTATTTAGAATTGTATGGATTATGAGAAGTTGAGAAAATAAGTGTTGGTTAGGAAATTCTAACCAGTTCAGATGCTGGAGTGCAAGACAGTGATGAGATTTTGGAGGCATGTTTGCAGCAAATCTGGCTACTTTGTTATATGTGATATCATGTTTGGATAGAAGAGTGGACTGTAAGTTGGTAAGAACTTGAGAACAATACAGTAGGTTAGGAAGGAGACAAGCCTCCGCAAGAGAGATTCTGTACTAAGAGGTAAGGAATGTTTGGTTTCTATACAGCAAGCCAAGCTTTTGGTGTGTTTTCTTTACACAGCTCTGTACATGGAGATTGAATTTAACCTGGTCATCTATGAGAATGCCAAGTAGCTTTGTTTGATATTCAGCAAATATGATGGTATTGTTTAAGGAAGAGGTGGTAAAAGAAGATTTAAGATGACAGAGAGAATTTGGTAGGAATAGGAAACGTTAGTCTTGTTAGGGTTAAAAATAAGATTGTGATTACTTAGTCAAGTTTCAGTGAGGTTAAAGGAGGCTTGAGTAAGGGAAAACAGATCAGAGGGATTGTCAGCAAAGGTGATGGTAGTGGAATCATCAGCATACTGTATGATGGAAGACTGAGGACAAGAGGTGTGAAGCTGGTTAGCAAATATATTAAAAAGAAGGGGGCCAAGAATAGAGCCTTGTGGGACACGCATCTTTGTGGGGACAAATGGAGATAGAGTAGAGAGCCATTTGACTGATTGATGCCTATTAGTGAAGTAGCTAGTAAACCAGGAAATAGTTGTAGGGAAGAGGTTGAATTGTGTCAGTTTAGAAAGGAGGATGGAATGGGGACAGTATTAAAGGCTTTGGAAATGTCTAAGAAACAGAAAACTAGCTTAGCATTGTCTCTAGATAGTGATATGAAGTTAGTAAAGGAGATAAGAGCTGTAGTAGTGCTGTGGTGGGGGTGGAAGCCATACTGGGTAGGGGAGATGAGTTTTTTTTGTGTTAGATAAGATAGAAATTGTTTATGGATACAATGCTCTAAAATTTTGGAGAGAGGAGACAGAATGGCAATTGGTTGGTAATTAGAAAGTTCTACAGAGTTCCCGCCTTTGGGGATAAGTATAATGTAGAATTTATTCTAAGGAGTTGGGACAGTGGATTCACAAATAGAGCAGTTAATGAGGATAGATACTAGATATGCAATAGAACTGGCAACAAACTTTAAGAATAGAGAAAGTAGGTTGTCAGCTGAAGGAGAGAAAGATTTAAGTTTATTAAGAAGTTTTTTGATATAGCTAGTGGGTATAGAGGTTAAGGAGAATGGTGAGTTTAGTGGGTGTATACTAGGAGGTGATGTATACGTAGGGTTGGAAGAAAGCAAACGTTTGTATAGGGTATCGATAAAATAAGTATTAAAGATAGAAGCAGTTTTTAGGGGAGAGGTACTGGGGCAAGGATTTAGTGTAGAGGGGTTACCTGGGTGGAGAATTGGGTTGACTGAGTGGCAAAATGTTTTGGGATTACTAGTATGTGCAGATAGGGGTGTGTGTTAGAAGCTGATTTTATCAAAATGTATGTGTTTTTTGGTCATTTTACATAGTTTGCTATATTTTTGGTTGTGTATAGGAGATTTGGTTTTCTGCCAGATTCCAAGCAGAATCTCTATAATGGATGAGAGATTGGGTTTTCTTGGTAAGCCATTGTGAGCAGCTTGATTTGAATCTGATAATTCTAGAAGGGGCAAGGGAGTTAAGAGTGTTTAAAAATATGCTGTTGAGTTGGTGCATGACTTCATCAAAAGAGAGGTCTGAGAGAAAGGATCAATTAATAGTGGAGAGATAGTTATTGAAGGTGTCAGGGTTGAAATTAGCTTATGACATTCTTTAAATTTATGTGGTTTAGTGAAGTGGGTGGAGAATCTTTGAACACGTATTGCAGAGTGATCACTGATAGCATCTGACAGGGATTCAGGGTCATGATAGAGGTCAGGATGGGAGACAGAATCCAGTCCAGAATGGAGCTGGAATTTGTGGGTTTATGCAGAAAAGTGGAAGGGAAGATAAGCTGAGTGAAACCATATAGGTGAATTCTGGTGGAAAAAGAGTCAGAGCTAAGAGCAAGCCAATTAATATTAACATTACATAAAAGCATAGTTTCATTAGGAATTATGTGAGCCATCCAGTGAAAGATTTGTTCAAGCAAAGGTACGTTGTTTCCAGGTGGTAAACAGATGGCAGATATGTTTATGGTTTTGTGGTTATTGATCTTACAATTAGCAATTATTAGTTCTGCTGGGAAGAATGAGGGCAGAGGATTGGTAAGGGGGGATAAGGAAAGGATGTCAGAGTACAAAATATCAATGTCTCCACCTTTTTTTTGTGTGTCCTGTTGAGAAGTAAGATATTGTAACCTGGTGGGAGAAACTCATTGTTGTTATTATGTGGTTTTAGGTTCATAGGTTCATAGGTTTATACTAGGCTATCTGCCCTAAGGCATTTATAAGCCTAGCCCAAAGTTTTGTGGCTTACGCCACCCCTTATATGAAAAAATACTGTGCCCATTAGTTTGTTGTGCCTCTGTCCAGCAGTGACACAGAGATGATTCCCGGGGTAAACCTACGATCTCCCATCCACAGGTCAAGATTTCTCTTGAACAGAGCCAGCGAGGTGCTCTGCCTCACATGGACCAGGATTTTATTCCACAGCATAGGGAGTCTCTGAGTGATAAATCTATCCCTCCAGCACGTCCTATTTATATCCGTGCTAAGGTTTAAGTCACTTGCTCTAGTGGTTTTGATGGATTTGGATTTTTTGAGGTGGAGCATGTCCATTAATTCCGGGTTGGACATGGCCTTGTATGTCAGGCACATGTCACTTCTGAGCAGACGGTATGCGACTGAATAGAGCTGGAGTTTCTTCAATCTGGCAGCATATGACAGATTTTGGAGTCCCTTTATCCTTTTGGTGAGGAACTTTTGGGGTCTCTCCAATTGCTGCAGATGTCGGGTGAGATACATCCCGAATGGGGCATTGTACTCGATCATTGGTCTGATAAGTGAAGAGTACAGGGGAACAATGACCTCACTAGATCTGGATGTGAATCCCTTCATGATCAGGTGGGCAATGTAGAAGGTCTTTCTAACCACTTTAGCAATGTGAGTGTCAAAAGAAAGACCACTGTCAACCTGGGTCCCCAGGTCCCTGATAACCTCTTCTGTGCTTAGTGGATTGCCACCTATATGGTAGCTTGGGGTTACCTTGTTTTTCCAGAAGGGTATGACTATACATTTTTTGGCGTTTAACTTCAGGCCATGGTTCTGGCACCAGCTATCTGTTTCCGTGAGTCCCTTCTGAAGGATATCCGTGTCCGATGCACTTTCCACTATGGCGCCCAGTTTGCAGTTGTCTGCAAACTTTGTCAGCCAAAGTCTTCCCATGTTGGCCTGTACTTCTGAGAAGTAGATGCTGAACAATAGGGGGCCAAGGACTGAGCCCTGTGGGACACCACTTGTGACCGGCTTGGAGTCTGACATAGCGCCAGCAACTCTAACCCTGTGGGTTCTGTCCTTAAGCCAGTTTGCAACCCATCTTGTGACATATGGGTTTACATTTAAACTGGTAAGTTTTTCTACAATACCCGAGTGGGGTATTGTGTCGAAAGCCTTTGCAAGGTCAAGGTAGGCTGTATGTACTGCCTTTCCCTCATCAATGGCCTTGGTGACTGTTTCGAAGAAGTTGACCAAGTTCAAAAGGCATGATCTGCCCTTGACGAAGCCAAACTGGGTCGGGTCCAATGTCTGCAAGTCCCCTATATCTTTGTTTATGAGCTCCATTATGATCCTCTCCATAGCTTTACAGACTAGACTTGTTAAGCTTATGGGGCGGTAATTACCAGGGTCCGTAAGAGGCACCGCCTTTGTGGAGTGGGACCACAGTTGCCGTACGCCACTCCTTGGGCACGTATCCTGTGGTAAGGCTGAGATTAAACAGCTGCCTTATGTGCGGGTTTAATTCCTCATTTAGTTCGTGTAGCACACATCCGGGGACACCATCCGTCCCATTGATGCTGTGTTTTTAGCTTTAGAGAGAGCAGCTTTCACCTGTGCATTTGAGATGTCTGGGAGGCTACACTCTGCTGGGATAGTTATCTCTCCTTTAGGGGAGAGGGGTGAAGTTTGCACTGAACCTGTCTGCCAGTATGTTGGCAATGTCTGTGGGTTCAGTGATTTTTGTATCATTTTGGACTAATTATGAGCATATCTGGGAGTTTCCACCCAGGTTCCTAACATAGCTGAAAAAGGCCTTATGATTGTCCTTTGAATCCATGGCAATTTTTCTCTCAAAATTGGCCTTAGTTGATTTTATGAGTGCTCGTATTTTTTACTAATAATGATCAGGGGTGACTTCCCTTTTATGGATTTTGTTCTATCATGTAATAGCTTTCTCCTCTTATTGTAAAGTTTGTTAATGGCTGGGTTCCACCAGACTGGACGTTTGCCCTTTGTGGAAAGAGTCTTGGTTTTATTTGGGGTTGCCTGATCCATGCAGTCCTGGAGGTGTTCAAAGAAGGCATTTGTAAGGGCTTCCGCAGCTTGGGTTGTGGTTTCCACTGGCTCAGGGGCCTTGAAGGATACCACACCAGTCTTGAGTAGTGTGAAGTTTGCTTTAGAGAAGTTCTTCACTGTGGTCTTTTGTTTGGCGTGGGGCGGGATGTGGATTTCCAGTGAGATTAGTTTATGATCAGATCTCACCAGTGAGGGATATACTTCCGTGTGGAGCATTTTGTCCCCATGTTTGTGATAATGAGATCTCGATATTTTCTTCTCTCGTGGGAACAGTGACTAGCTGTTCCATGGCATTTGAATTTATGAACTCCAGGAACCGTTGGGCTAGAAAGTTAGGGCTTGAGTAATGTTCCCAGTCTATATTCGGGTAGTTGAAGTCACCCAATATGATGGTGTTTGGAGATACATTTATACCCTCCAGTGTCTTCAGGAAGGCTGTGTGGGGTTCCTGAGTTTGAGAGGGTGGCCTGTAGCATGCTACAATTTGTAGAGCAGTTTTGCCTATGGTTAGTTGCACCTGGATGGTTTCCAAGCTTCGTGCATTGCCACCAACCTGGAGGTGTGGGTATCCTTTATGAATATGGATACACCCCTCCTTTTGTGGTGTGGTCCGGGTTTTGGGGCCGGAACGCATGATATGAGGTAAAACCTAATAGTGCCGGGGTGCTCTCAGGAGCCTTGAACCAGGTTTCAGTTACAGCACAGACATCGATGTTCTCCATACTGAGAAGGGCCTCGAGTGCGTGCATTTTGAGATTTAGACTTCTGGCATTGAGCAGCATTACCCTCAGTTTCTTCTCATTTTTGTTTTCTAGGGTGGTAGGTTTAGAATTTGAGCCTTGCCTAAAAAAGGCACTATGGGGGTGGCACGAGCCTTAGCCAATATCCGGAATCCCAGGGGTGACAGGTGCAAGCCATCCCTTGAAGCAGCGTGGCTTGTCAAGCATGTCATCCCAGGCAGACAGACACTGGATCCCCTTTGAATGATACCAGACATTAAGCCAATTGTTAAAGCTGATCATCTTGTCTCTATATTGTGTCATCATTCTTGGTGAAGGAAGGATACTGCTCAGGGTCAGGGTCATACCTGCCTGGGCTACATAATCAGAGAGCTCCTCTATGTCTCTTTTCATGTAGTCCAGGGAGGTACGTCTCAGGTCATTCACACCAGCATGGACAATGACTGTGTCATATGTGTACTTGCCGTTTTAGCCAAGTTTTAGAGACAGATGGTGTTAGAGGAGTACTGAGATATCCAGGAGTGAGATTCAGTAGTCTTGTTGAGTAAGCTGTGGATGTTAAGGGAATAAAAGGATAGTTGTTTGAGTTTAGGGGTAGGAATTTGCATGGGAGTTTGGGTGGAGCTGATGGGAGTAGAGGAGACGTTGTGGGGGTCAGGGTTAGGATGAATGTCTCCTGAAAGTAGAGAAATATTACTAAAGTGGAGAAAGAGTGATGTAGTGGGAAGAAGTGTGATCACTTTCAGTTTGTATTTATGATGTAAAGATATTTTTTGAAGGAGTGACATTCTGGGAAAAATTTGTTCTGTACAGGAGAAGATGGTGGGTAATATGAGAGAGGAGTAGGAAGTAAGGGTACCTGTAAGGTAGGGAGATGATGGAGAGATGGGAAGAATGTTAAGTTGAATGTAATAAGTGGTGAGGTAGGATAGAAAAAGAATTAAAAAGGACAGTAAGTGAAGGAGAAGCATGATGATAGGAGAGCAGAGAGAAAGGGTGGTGAGTAAGAGATAGGAAGATGAGAAGAAGAGTATAAGGGGTAGGAGAGATTAAAAATAGAGAATGAGAAAGGTAAGTATAAGAAAGAGTCAGATAGATGGAAGGGGGGCTAAGGGAGGAGGAATTTAATCTGATTGGAGAGGCCACAGGAGGAGGAATTTAATTTGATTGGTTAAGATGATTAGTCGAGAGATGGATGTTATGGTAAATCTTGTCAGCTATAAAGGAAATTGAAATGGGTGGGTGGAATGGGGGTAGGGGACCGGAGTGAGCCTGAGCAAAGCGAAGTGCAAATGGAACAGGCAAGCCCAGATTCAAAGAATGCACCAGGAACAATCAGGAATATTTGGTAAGATGAGTAATATATGTGTAGTGTAAGTAGCTGGCTCAGAGAGAAGAATGAAAGTCAAAGATACATTCTAGGACACAGCGGGGAGGGAGGGGGAGGGCAAATTGATGGTAAAAAACATAGACATAGGACAGAAAGAATAAAAAAAAACAGTAAAAGAGGGAGACGGAGTGAGAAGGGAACCTGAGAGTTAGGCTAGTATATACTGGTAATGTACAAACAAGCAGTAAGTTATCCAGTGCAATGGAAACAGGGAAAGAAGGGGGGTGTCGACTGATAAAGCTCTAGAGATCAGCTATGTGCTAGGGTATATAGTAGGCTGGTGATGTGTAGCAGAGGCAGGGTCCTGACAATGATAAAGCTTTTTATTTTATTTGTTTTAGAAGAACAGACACCTACACTCTTTAAAGTGAAAAATTAGGATGGATTGGACTGTAAGTTCAGCAGGTCGCTGGACACATGCAGAATGCAGAGTTTCAGTGAGCTGGTTTTTGTCAGAGATGTATGAAAATGTCACAAAGGAACAGGATTAATAAGAGTAAAAAAAAAAAACAAACAGCAAGTGATGCAGGTGCAGGGCTAACTAGAAACAGAAGCCAGGTATTAATCTAACAAGGTATTCCAGTTAACAAGGTACAAATTAAAACTGTGAAAAATAAAGCTCTAGTAAATAACTAACAGAATACATATTATATTTCTGTACAGCAGGTGTAAAATCAAGTGAAGTAAGCTGACTCAAACAGTGTAAAACATCATGAGAAACAAGTGAGTAAGTGCTCCAGAAGTAAGCAGTTTCCAGATACCTAGTAATTAACAAAAACAGCCAGCATACAACTTCTCTTTTCAAAGTTAAAGTATCTAAGAATTGCAGTCATCAGTCAAGAGTTATATGTAGCTAATGAAATAACCAGTGTAAAAGCAAGGGATTAAGATACACAAACTGGCAACTACATCTATCGATGTTAAAAACAAAGCTATAGTATGTTGTAGTGGCGCAAACGCAATTGTTTTACAAAAACAAAAAGTAAGCTATAACAGCACTATACAATAAAAACATGAAAAACAGTTAAAACCACATTGCATAGCACTTTTGACCATTATAATCAGTGGAAAATTAACAAATATGCACTGAGCAGAGTGCAGCCAGAATGGTTACGAAACTACACAGCAAATAACAGTAGCAGATGTGCATGTAATGCAATACAAGACAGCCAGCTGGATTAAAAATGCTCAGCATTAACATAAGTTGCAATATAACTGTACCATCCACCCTTAACTGATAATTATCAATATAAACAACAACTCTCTGTCTAATTTAAGCTCTTTACCAAAAACTGTCTGAGTTGTCTATAAAACTGTATATCATTTAAAGCTCTGCAACTGTCTGTAAACAAATCAAATTTTACATTACACTGGGTAGTATGGAAGTTATTCCCTCTTTGTCATTCTCATAAAATTAGGTATCCTAAACTATAATTGCAATTGTCTTATGCTCACAGTTTTTTAATGAATTCCTGCTAAACACAAATAACTCGTCTACGAGAAGTACAAATATTTTTTAAAAAATGGATCCCTGAGTCAGACAAAAAAACTCTGACTATGAGCACTACACAAACATGCACATGTTTTCATTTTACTATCGTTTTCATTTTACTATCTACACTTTTCCCTGGCTGCTGCGTGTCCTTGAACCTAGAGGTACGCTAACAACTCAATCTATCCACTACCTTGCATTAAGGGACCTGCCTGGCTTCTAATGACCCCTGATCCACCTCAAGCCTTGCCAAATTGGACCATCCTTTTTTTCTGCTGCCCCTGTGCTTTCACCTGCCTGTACCGGACTTACTAAGTATGTTTCACTATTGACCCATATTGTAGGCTAATCCATTTTATTTGTCTTGTAATTAAACTTTGTAAAGTAATTTAGCCTCTGAGTCAGGAAAACCAGCAGCCAGACTCCTCTCCCTGACTAAAATCTCCTGATATATTTTTCCCTCGCTACTTACCTTATCCTTCCCCACCTACTTATTATTTTCCTGGTTACCTGCTGTAATTTATTTTCTGCCCACAAGGCGGAAGTGTACTCTAGCCTTTGTGCCCTTACTCACTCCCCTTATTTTCCTAGTCTCAGCTCACTGCATTCCTTTTCTTCTATCTCTCATCCCTTGCCCTGTTGCCTGACTTCTCCCCCTACTACTCCTTCTCTGTTCCTAGTCCGTACTTTTCTCATCCTCTAACAACTATAGACTTAATTCTTTTCAGTTTCCCCTCCTTACTATCCTCTCTCCTACACCTTACCTGCTCTCCTAGCAGCTACTTACCTGCTCTACTGTCTCTCTCTGGGGTTCTGGTGCTCACTGATTGTTTCTGCTGAATCCTTCACTACTTGCTCTGCTATCTCTTACTACCTTCACTTTTACCTGGACCTTAACATTCCTACTTAGGAGGGTTACTTAGTCCCTCCCTTATCTACCTGCCCCCTCTGTTTTACTGCCCCCTCCCACTTTTCACCTCATTTCCTGCCCTGAGGGCATATAAAAGGAAAGCCTTTATGGCGCGTTCCTTTACTATCTACACTTTTCCCTGGCTGCTACGTGTCCTTGAACCTAGAGGTACGCTAACAACTGTAAGTACCATTTATTCTCAATGATACTGATTATTTGTGTTTTTTTACCCTGCACTGCTTCTGAGCAATCATAACTATTTGTCTTGCTGAGCTAATTGTATTTTTTTGCACCACCTGGGTAGCAAAGAAAAGAGTACCTTACATTACTAACTTGCTAATATATCTCTGTTGCGATCTCTCTGATGTCATTAATATGTTGTGATTAGCGTTATTAACTGGCACATTCTTTTTGCGGTTTATTATGTCTCATTCTTTTTAACTGATTTAATGAAGTGATAGTAGCATATTCTGCGTCTTGACTAGCCCATCTGTAGAACCGATAGTAGCTAGTGCTAAGCGTTTTTAATGTGGCTTACTAATTGTTTTCTTTCTTAGCGTTTTTGAAATATCTCATTTTTCTAACCTGTTTAAGTTTAGCGAATATATTTCATTTTTGTGTCCTTTTAACTTGAATTGTATTCAACGCTAGCAGCTACTTGGCTTGTGGTTCCTCCCACGTGATCTGTGTTGCACAGTTTGTAAAACGAGCATCTCTGCTCTAACCAGATGCCTATAGTTGACTGCCTAACCACATTTACTAAATTAACCAAGAGCTAGGGTAGGGTGTTTTATAGTTGTGCGCTTATTCATATGTTCTACATTTGTCAGGGGAAGGGTACGCAGTCGCATTCTGCTCTGCTCCTGTTAAGCTCATAACTAGTACACAGTGTTTGCGGAACATATCTCTGTATTTTTTGTTGATATTAGGTCAAGACCGCCAAATGTGTTACAGTACTGTATTACTCTTTAGCATCCCTACTGTTTCTTGATATTACCTCATCTCCGTCTGCACTGTTTGCAGAATTTATATCCCTGTTTTTTTAACACTAGATAAGGTCTTCTAAATGTGGTAATGTATGGTACAATTATTAGCAGCCCAACAGTTTCTTTCCTGTACCTATCTCAGTGCAATAGTTGAAAAAGGACTACTTCCTTAACTACCCAATATTGTGTTTTTGGTGGATTTATGCCAATGCTCCATGTGAGTTAATACCATTATACCAAGTAGCTGTTACCTGTTCCATTACTTTGTGAACTTGCCTGACTTATTTTACTTTTGTAATACAACCTCTTGCTGGGAATTGTCTTTTTTAATGGCTACTACAAATTAGTATTTTTCTACTTTGCTATACTATACTGCTATTTATACCGGAATACTATTGTTTCTGTGCACAGTTTTAGGTATCTGAACACTACTTGTTTTTAATCACAGTTTTTCCCCAATTCACTTTTTGGGCTACTCTAAACATCACATTTAGCCTTTTACCTGCATACTCTGACATGTTTTAGATTGTTTGTATTGATGCTAGACTGAATGTTCAAACTTAGCCTAGTTCTTAGAGCAATTCTGTTATGAATGTATAATTAGTATTTTATACATACTTGTAGAACTGTTGACCTATCTTATCTTATCTGTATACTAAAGGTTCTTTTTGATGCTTTATTACATTTTAATACCCTTTCTTCTTACCTTTTTCACCTTCCTAGCATTCTATCCATTACCTTGCATTAAGGGATCTGCCTGGCTTCTAAGGACCCCTGATCCACCTCAAGCCTTTCCAAATTGGACCATCCTTTTTTTTCTGCTGCCCCTGTGCTTTCACCTGTCTGTACCGGACTTACTAAGTATGTTTCACTATTGACCCATATTGTAGGATAATCCATTTTATTTGTCTTGTAATTAAACTTTGTAAAGTAATTTAGCCTCTGAGTCAGGAAAACCAGCAGCCAGACTCCTCTCCCTGACTAAAATCTCCTGATATATTTTCCCTTGCTACTTAGCTTATCCTTCCCCACCTACTTATTCTTTTCCTGGTTACCTGCTGTAATTTCTTTTCTGCCCACTAGGCGGCAGTGTACTCTAGCCTTTGTGCCCTTACTCACTCCCCTTATTTTCCTAGTCTCAGCTCACTGCATTCTTTTTCTTCTATCTCTCATCCCTTGCCATGTTGCCTGACTTTTCCCCCTACTACTCCTTCTCTGTTCCTAGTCTGTACTTTTCTCATCCTCTACCAACTATAGACTTAATACTTTCTAGTTTCCCCTCCTTACTATCCTCTCTCCTACACCTTACCTGCTCTCCTAGCAGCTACTTACCTGCTCCACTGTCTCTTTCTGGGGTTTTGGTGCTCACTGATTGTCTCTGCTGAATCCTCCACTACTTGAACGGGTCCACTCCGTTCGCCCTACGGGCTCAATCTGCTCCCCTACCCTACCCCCAATTCCCACCCACCCTCAGTGCTGTTACATTTACACATCCTTAGCCACACCCACTGCGCTACTTAGCCTATCATCTCACACTACCAATTATCTACCCCTCCCATTAACAACTTTCTCCTTAGTCTTCTTCTCCCTACTGCAAGAAAACAATTAACCCTCTACTCTACCTCTATCTTTTCTGCTACCTCCCCCTTTAGCCACCCCTTATCTTTTCTACCATACCATATCTCATATTTTTACTTGATCTAACATTTTTCATAACCTCACAACCCTATTATCTAAAATAATCATCTTACAGAACTCTAACCTGAAAAACATATCTTCTTATTACTTCTTCATTAATTTTCCTAGCATTACCCTATGTTCTAACCTTCTACAAACATTTCTCTCAAATTAATAATGTACCTCCTCACCAACAAATTCTACCAATCACACACCCCAGCTACCTCTCTCATAGCAACATAACCTCTGCTTCAGTTTACCTACTCCCTAGATTTCATAGATCTTCCCATGTCACTTACTTCTATAGTAAGACAAGCTTACCCAAGTACTTTAAAAGCATAAAGACTTTACTAAAACATCCCACTCAGCTTCTATTAGATGGAGATATCCATCCTAATCCTGGCCCAATTCCACATATCTACAATAACCCACAAAAACAAACATCTAATGGTGTTTCTACCTCTATACAATTAGATAACTCTCTCAGAATAGCTCAACTTAATATCCGTAGCATTAACAACAAACTCAGTCAATTGCACGCTCTTTTACAAGTGCATGCATTTGATATCCTTTGCCTTACAGAAACTTGGTTGAAACCCCCTACTCATGACCTAGAAATAACCCCACCTGAATATAACATCCTTAGATGTGACCGCACTTCCAAGAAGGGTGGGAGTGTAGCTATCTTGTATAAATCTGAACTTCTTCTCTCATCCTATAATGTGTTACCACCCTCTAATAACAATGCAGAAACCCTTACCACCAAACTCCAGTTTAATAAATCTAAATCTGTTTATATCATTTGTACCTACATTCCTCCAAGAAACAATATGAACACTCTGGAAAACATTCTTAGTAGCCTTTCCACCCTTCTACCTCAAGAAACAATTGTACTTGGTGATAGTAACATCGACTGGACTACTTGTACTTCCCCCAATCCTAACACCCATATTAATCTTTATGGCTTCTCTCAAATAATAAACACCCCCACAAGAATCCACAGGCCTAATAATAAAGAAACCATCCTTGACTGGATCTTTATAAATAGTCATCCTGAAACCTATACAACAGGAACACTTCCAGATGACATTAGTGACCATGTTCTAACCTATATAACAAAGCAAAAGGCTCATAGTCCTAAAAATAACACTTTTATATCCTATCGCTCAAAGAAACAGTTTCAAGCAGAGAGCTTTCAAAGTGAACTTAAGGCCTGCAACTGGTCACCACTGAAACAACTCAAACTAGATGAAGCTGTTTCCTACTTTAATACTAAATTCCTACACATCCTAGATCTCCATGCCCCCCCCCCTCGCTCTTCCCGAGTTAGGACCAAAGCAGCCCCATAGCTCACAAAACAAACCAGGGAAAAAATATTCCTAAGGAATAAAATATGGGCCAAATGGAGAGCCACTAAGAGCTCTGCAGACCACCTATTCTTTAAACAGCTAAGAAATGCTACCAAAAAAGACATTTTCCTAGACAAAAAAAAACTTTTATTTCCACCTTCAACAATCTCACCCAAAAAACCCTCAAAAGTTCTGGTCAGGCATTAATAAACTTATCCAACCAGGACATACCAAAACTCCAGCCCCATCTTCAATTCCCCACAATAATCCTTTGCAAATAGCTGATGCCTTCAACAATTACTTCACGGAAACAATTCAAACTCTTGCAAAGACACTACCTCCCATTTCCCCCAGCTCTTTCCAAAATACAAACAGCTCAGTGCCCTCCTTCCATATACAACCCGTACCAACATCCTTTATCTGCAAACTCCTTCAAAAACTCAAACCTTGTACCCCTTCTGCTGACCACCTACCAGCTGAATACCTCCAAATAGCAGCCAAAGTCATTGCATACCCCATATCCATCCTCATAAACCGAACAATCATAGAAGGTAACATCCCATCCATATGGAAAGTCTCCCACATTATCCCCTTACATAAAGGAGGCAAATCCACTGATATCTCTAATTTCTGACCAATTGCATTACTCTCCGCACTGGCCAAAATAATGGAAAAATGTATTCACCGCCAACTACTTCAACATCTGCTCCATAATAATTTACTAGCCAACTACCAGCATGGCTTTACGCCCTTTCGTAGCACACCTACTGCCCTGCTAACTTTTACTGAATGTATAAACAGGAATCGAAATAATAACTCCCTATCTTCTGCACTATTCATTGACGTATCAAAAGTCTTTGATATGGTGAACCACGACTTACTGATCAGTGTGCTAAATGCCCAATCTCTTGACCCACTAGCAATACGTTGGTTTACATCCTATCTAGAAAATAGGCAACAAGCAGTACTCTGGGACAATAATCTCTCCACACCTCTACCCGTAAACATTGGAGTTCATCAAGGCTCTATCCTAGGCCCTCTTCTATTTTCCATTTTTATTAATGATCTCAACACTGTTTTTCCTAAAGCCACCTGCATACAATACGCTGATGAATCTACTTTAATCTGTACTGCTAAGTCATCAACCTCTCTTCAGACCATGACTCAAACAGTATTTAACACTGTTGAAAAGTGGTTTACCCACCATTGCCTCCTCCTAGATCCCCAAAAAAAAACTAAATTGCTGCTTTTTGCTCCCACCCAAAAGTCACCAGAAATCCACTTTACAATTACCTCTAACAATGGAACTACTATTTCCCCTGATACTACCACACGTCTCCTAGGCATTACCATAGATAATAAACTCAGCTATGATGACCATATCAATAATACCATCCAAACTGTTAATAAAAAAACTAGGCTCCCT
Source organism: Protopterus annectens (assembly GCF_019279795.1). Classification (NCBI taxonomy): domain Eukaryota; kingdom Metazoa; phylum Chordata; order Ceratodontiformes; family Protopteridae; genus Protopterus; species Protopterus annectens. The sequence goes on from NC_056741.1 coordinate 83,147,355, forward strand.
GTATAGAATCAAACCCTACCTCACACCACTAGCTAGAACCTCTATTGCCCAGACTCACCTCATTTCTACCCTATTCTATGCTTCTGCTATATACATCAATCTATCAAAACACAATCTAAACAAACTTGAAACTAGCTATGACAACATAGCCAGATTTGCCACAGGCAACCCTTTTAGAACCCACCACTGTCACAATCTTAGACAACTCGGATGGTCAGAACTACAAAACCATCTACTATATACATCAATCTATCAAAACACAATCTAAACAAACTTGAAACTAGCTATGACAACATAGCCAGATTTGCCACAGGCAACCCTTTTAGAACCCACCACTGTCACAATCTTAGACAACTCGGATGGTCAGAACTACAAAACCATCTACTGTATAATCAACTGGTGATCATACAAAAAATTCTTCATCACCCAAATAATACCCCAATCCTCACTAACCTGATCTCCCAGATAAAAATCTTGCAACACTTTAGTCTGCAAATAAGTTACTAATTTCCAATATTAAATCTAATAATAAAGCTGGGGACTCACTTTTTACTAACGTGGGCAAAATCTGGAACAAGCTTCCTATGACACTCACATCTCTCTCATCTACGTCTCTTTTCAAGAAACACCTCAAAGAACATTAGAAATTCCTCTGGCTTTGTCTCTGTTCTAAACCAGACTGAACCTTACTTATTCCCCCTATTTTTCTCTTCTTACTATACCCCTTCCTTCTGTGCTATGTCCTCTCTGCAACAAGATTCTATAGAAGCCATCTGTATACTAGCCAGTGTTTTTTTTCCTCTACAACCTTCTTTTTCTTTTTCTCCTTTTTGTCTTATAAATGACAACATTAAACTCTTGAGTTTACCTGTACTTGTGTGTATCTTAAACTATGCATTGACTTTATACTACTATTCTTAAACATAATTTTTATTTTTTTTTCTTTCCAAATATTGTTAATTCTCCTATGTATAGCAATTTAGAAATTTTTAAGTATTGTATTTTTTAAGTATTGTAATTTTTTTTTAAGTATTGTATTTTTTAACTATTGTTTTCTGTAATTTTACTTTGCTTGGAGTTTATCTCCCTGGGCCTCTACTGAAAAGGGACATGTATCCAGCTAGACTAGCCCAGTCAACAAATGTAAAATAAATAAATAAAATAAATAAAAATGTTAAGCACCCAAATCTGACACACAATGTAATGTAATTTGCTGATGCTGTGAAGAAATCCTTACCTAAACCTCCACAACCAGTAAGGATTAAGTCTCAGAAAAAAAAAAATTAGACTCAAACATTACTCCACACGAAAGTGCTAACTATTGGCTTTGTGTTGTAATAAATTCACTTGTTTTACTGTACTGATACAGAATTTATTTTATTTTTAAGTCTTTTGAGTTATTTGTTTGCTGCTGGTTTCGAGGATTACTCCATATTATATCCCACTATTAACAAAGACGTACTGTGAAACGAAGGGCTTCAATTCTAGTACAGCAGGCCACAATACAAACAAAAATTGTTTTGGTGTTTGGTGACTCCATGAGACTGAGCTCTCTATGCATGTTACAAATGTAGGCAAAACCCTGATAATGAGCAGAATCCTTCCTTCTCCATAAATGATGCCTTGGCACAAAGACACTGTAATTTTTTGTTTGAAATAGCTACATACCTTTGCAGGTCTGGTGAACAATGCTCAAAAAGCATTCATATTCCCCATGTCTAAAAGTTTATGTAATATTCCACATTCCTTAAGAGGAAAATATTGGAAGTAAGTGTGAAATAATTACTTTGGAATTAAATTAATGGTTAACATAGTATATATCTTTGAAGATAACTGTGAGGCTGCAATTAGACATATTTCTAGCGAAATAATTTGTTGGAAGAAATTTGTTAAACCTTTTCTTATGAAAAGACAGATCATATTTTTTTTTTATATTACTGTACCTGTCTCATTTATATAAAATGAACCACTTAAAACATATAAAGATTACGCTCTAATTTTTTACATAAATCCTACCCTAAAATAAACATACAGAACCTCTTTACACCAAAAAACACTGTTGAGACTGGACCTACCACATTTACAAAGGTACAATGAGTCTATTGCAAAAAATAATTTATTCCAGACTTCACCCATGCCCTATATGGATAACATTAGAAGTAGTTATGTGTGACAAAACAATTCTTGTTAAACAGCTTGGGATTCAAAACAAAATCAAGGACCCAGTAGGCTGGCAAAAATGGATGATAAAGTCTTCAAATGGAGGAAGCAGCCCATAAATGTACCCTATGGAAATTTACCTATGAACCTATGAAACATCTATAGAACACTTGAAAAAAGCCAAAAAGGTACCAAATAAAACCAGTAAACTAATTCAAGGTACCAATAGACAAGAAACCAGCCAGAAATCCTTTAAAAGACAGTTTAATATGAGCACAAATCACCAGATAAAACCATTAACGCACTCAGTGAAAATACAGCATTTTTTTTTTCAAACACATCAGATGTGGACATTTTTCAAATAAGACTCTCAGTTACTGGATCTCCCACTTACAAAAGATAGCCCTTCTGTCACACAGCAACATCTCTATCATGAAGGGTGAGCTAAGAGATGTTGCTGTGTGACAGAAGGGCTATCTTTTGTAACTGGGAGATCCAGTAACTGAGTCTTCTTTAAAAGATTTCCACATCTGATTAAGTTTTTGAAAGAAAACGCTGTATTTTCACTGAGAACATTAATGGTTTTATCTGGTGATTTGTGCTGATATTAAACTTGTATTAAACTGGCTTTTAAAAGATCTCCGGCTGGTTTCTTCTCTATTGGTACCTTGGATTAGTAATCTATGGAACACTACTATAAAAAATATAGACTGAAAGCTCCATCACTGGAATAACTGGGTCAATTCAGATATTCTGCTTCTTGATATCTGGACAGTAGAGAAACATAAAATGGAAGAATGCAATACTCTTCAGTCCAGATTTATTTTTCATAGACTATTAGGTTGGCAATATTTACAACTCCAGGGTTTTTTGTATAAAGGTAAAATCCTCGATTTTATAAAAGAGGATAAGATAATTAAAAAATGGAAAGTTAATACATGAACTTAAAAAAGAAGCCTCAAGATTAACCATTTTAATAAAACTAAGCTACTGAAAGACTAGAAACACTGTCACTCTTTTCTGTGTTATATATGGTCCTCATGGGAGACCTATGCTTTTGTTTCTGAGCAATCAGGGACACAGTAGTCCAGGATCTCTTATACCCTCACAAATCAGTCCAACAAATAACAGAACTACGGATCTAACCCTGCTTCAGCAGAACAATAAATAGTTGGAGAGACTGATTTATTACACAGCACCTCTCTCACTTCCAGAATAGAATCCAACAGCAGATATTACACTGGGTTCTGTATATCACAAACTCAGTGTTACAATCACCTCTTAACTCATTTCCTCCAGTGGCACTCTGGACGTTTACACTGTAGCTTACAAGGGCATAGCGTATAGAATCAAATTATGTCCTCACATTTCAAACAAATGTACATATCTCTTTAAAAAAATAGGGGTTACTAAGGAAGTGTAAATGGCAGTCTTCAACACAACCTATTTATATTGATAGTATTCTTTAGGTTATAGGGTTTAAACTAGATTTTATATGGCACAGTAAACACTATTAAGTTTGTAGTATTTTGTAAATAATTTACAGTCTCTCTGCAGCCACTCATGTTACCCACATACTATTAGCAGCAATTTGTTCACCCAGATGAGCTTTCACATGAGGCTAAGACTTTCTGTCTGTGCTACTTTGCTGTCAAGATATTTAGAAAATCATGACATTTATAACACTGTAAATAAATATTGTATGAACAACAATTAATATCTCTTTACCTGTACTAAACTGAGGTCAATATAAATACAGATGTGTTTGCCATTGTTTACAATTTAAGATGAAATCTATTAATACTTTGTATGCAGCAAAGTTTTGAAATGATTAATGTAAATATGAACAAGCAAAATCTGACACCTAGAGAAGTCATTAGGATGTATCTGAAGAAACACCTGGCTGTAATGAGTTAAAGTACTCCATATTTTTTTTCTTTAGCGCAGGACTGTCAAAGTGAATCAAGTTACTGAGGTATTGGCAGAAGCTTCAGTTAGGAGGCCCATAACTATAAGTAATACTGTTGGTGATATCAGGTTTACTTTTTCTTTTTAGCCAGTCCAGCACGTGTTTGGCTTTTTTGAAAACAAAGGTGGGACCAGCTACAGGATTTTTCCACTTTTCTGTTTTCGGTTATAATGCCCTGGTTGTTAGTGATCACTTTCCTGATTTCCTTAAAGTCTTTAGTAAAAGTCAAGGCTATACTTTGTTTTCTGTTCTCCTGACTGGAGTCTCTGTAGAGGTTGTTGTATTGACTAGTGAGCCTTCCAGGTCGGTCATGTAGGGTTGGGTCATTGTTTTCTTTTAGGGCTTTTATTGCATTTAAGATCATGCTTAGCATGTTGTTGCTGTTTCCCCTAGCAAAGAAGTCTATTCCTAAGTTCCAGAGATTGGTAGTAAAATCACTGTTTTCTTTCATTCCTCTGGCCAGTCTCATCTCCTGGGACTTGATTACATTCCAGTTTATGATCTGTGGGTGTATGCTGTGGTTATGTAAAAGCATGATGACTCAACTTTACAAGTTATTGCTCCATTGGGGTCCTTGGAAACAGTTAATTCCAAGAAGTTGACTGAAGTTTTACTGTGGCAGGTAGTAAAATTGAGGAGTAATCTTGCTTTGTTGTTGATATAGTTATAAAATTCTTCCAGATACTTTTTATCTCCCTCTCAGAGGATGACAATGTCATTAATAAAGTGCAAATAACACTCTACTGACTCCTGGTAGGAACTATTGTCCTAGTATTTCTGTTTCACAAGGCATGGCCACACTGTGCTTGAGGTAGTCTTCAATGACTACTTGTACACAATAGTCATGTGGAAGCATTGCCACACACACACACACACACACACACACACACACACACACATACATGTGTATATATAAATATATATATATATATATATATATATATATATATATATATATAATTATATATATGTGTGTATATATATATATATATAAAATGAAATTACTAGGACCACTTCACTGAAAGCTCCCTTCACTGAAAACTCACTTGACTGAAACTCATTTAGTTGAAAATCATAAATGGACTTTTCCCCACTGTAGTGCGACCCTGGAGTTAGTATATAAAGTAAGGGGGGTGTGGGAGGGTGAAGCCCCCCCCCCCCACATATCTTGGTTATATATTCTCTTTTGGAAACAGTTATTTATTGCAATTGTAAGTATCACTGTGTATAGTTTAAAGTGTTTATAATATGTGGGGGGCTGCGCCTCCACACCCACCCTTACTTTATTTACTAACTCCAGGGTTGGACTACAGTGGGGAAAAGGCCATTTATGACTTTCAATGAAATGAGTTTCAAAGAAATGAGTTTTCACTGAAGTGAGCTTCCAGTGAAGTGGTCCTAGTAATTTCATTTTCAGTCAAGTGAGTTTTCAATCAACCGTAGTAGACCCGTATATATAAATATATATATATATATATATATATATATATATATATATATATATATATATATATATATATATAGTCCCCCTTTATAATCTCGAAATACTGAAATCTCTTATTTCAGTATCTCAAAACTATAAAGGTGAAAGAGTCACAGTCCCGAAATGCAAAAGCACGAAACACACAATCATGAACATACATACACCATACAACACACACACCATTCTTCCCACACCACACAAGCTATACGACCCTACACCCCATGTGGGGGGCTGCACTCCCACACCCCCCTACTTATATATACCAACTCTGAGATCGCAGAAGCAGAAAAAAAAAACTCACACCCAGACATTCTACAGTCCCCCCCACACACACACTCACACATCACACATAAACAAACACCAACACATCCAACACTCCCACTTATACTTCCACCTCCCTACCCTAACCCACACATAAAACTTATAAAAACACTCACATACACTCACTCACCTTAAATTCCAGACAACATCCCAGCCAAATGCTTCACATAACGTAGCATAAATGCATAAGCATGGATCCGAGATATTCGGATTTGAGCTTATGTACTTTTGCTATTTTAAAGTTTCGCATTTATGATCTCGGGATACTGAAATTTGATATATATATATATATATGTGTGTGTGTGTGTGTGTGTGTGTGTGTGTGTGTGTGTGTGTGTGTGTGTGTGTGTGTGTGTGTGTGTGTGTGTGTGTGTGTGTGTGTGTGTGTGAGTTTGTGTGTGTGTGTGTGTGTGTGTGTGTGTGTGTGTGTGTGTGTGTGTGTGTGTGTGTTTCTGTGTGTGTGTGTGTGTGTGTGTGTGTGTGCACATAATACATATAAAATTGCAATGTACTTTTGAGAAGGATCTGAGGAAGCCTAAGGGTTTCTGAATGTTTGTTTTCTGATTGAATTTTGTCCTTATTTGTCACGTTTTATTTATTTATTTTTTTAAGTATTTGCTCCTTTAAGTTGTGGTAAGGTGGCAGTTTCTTTCCTCATCTATTGAGGATAGATACCTAACACTGTTAAAATGTAAACGGATATAAGACTTTGCAAATTCAGAGTAACATGACGACACCAGGTATGGCTACTTTCCTTGGCAAATTTGGTACCTCCCGGAATGATATTATTTAACCTGTTCCAATGTCAGTCTGAAATCAGACAGGAATGTTCATCCAACATTGAATAAATATCTTCTTAAACCAGTAACTGGACTGTTTTTTTCCTCTGGAAAGAAGTCTTTTTTTTTTTCAATAAGTTTTGCAAAGTTAGTTGTGGCCATAAACCAACATTCTAAACGGTTATCCTTAGTCCTAATTATGTAGTGCTAATTCATACCTCTCAACTTCACAGATTTTTGCTGAATATCCAGATTTTTGCCTCATATTTTGGTCTGTTTCTCATAAAATTGTGCTTTTCTAACAAATCAATGGCAAATCATTTAGGGTTGAAGCCAGAAAATAATGACAGATGTTTGTTTCAAACTGCATACCATTCAAAAAATTCATAGGTTCATAGGTAGGTACTAGGCTATTGGCCCTAGGGCCTATATAAGCCTAACCAAAAAGGTTCCTTGGCTTTTTCCACCCAAGAATTTATTTTCCTGTGGACCTCTTGTGCAGAGCCACAGAAGTGATTGCCATTTTGAATTTCCTATTACCCATCCAATTGTCAAGAGTTTTCTTAAAGACGGCCAATGTTGAGCTTTGTTTGACATGAACGGGTTGTTTTTTCATTAGCACGGGAAGTCTCTGGGACAGGAATCTATCACTCCAGCAAGTTCTGTTTATTGTGGTGACAAGGTTTAGGTCCCTGCAGCATGTGGCTTAGAGAGATTAGGGTTTCTTTAAGTATAGCATGCCCAGTAGATTTGCATTTGACATGGCTTTATATGTTAGGCAGAGGTCACCTCTAAGTAGGTGATATGCAACAGAGAAGAGCTGGAGTTTTTTGAGATGGTCTGCGCATGGCATATGTTTGAGGCCAATAATCCTCTTAGTGAGGTATTTCTGTGGACTTTCTAGTTATTGTAGGTGTCTTGCAAGGTACATGCCAGATAGGGCTTTGTACTCTATAATGGATTTGATGAGGGATGACCTCCTTTTTTCTAGAGGAGAACCCTTTTGTGATGAGGTATGCCTTGTAGAAGGATTTCCTGACTACTGTGGTGATGTGATTATCAAAGGAGAGGCTATGGTCCACCTGTGTCCCAAGATCTCTTATCACACTTTCAGTGTTTAGTAGGCTACTGCCTTTGTGGTAGTTCATGGGTACAGTGTTTTTCCCAAAGGGGGTGACAATGCACTTCTTGGCATTGAGCTTGAGGCCATGACTTTGACACCAAGCATCAGTCTCAGTGAGGTCCCTTTGTAGAATGATCACATCATTAGGTGATTCTATTATTGCTCCTAGTTTGCATTCATCTGCATACTTCATTAGCCAGAGACATGCTGTATTAGCTTGGACTTCTGAGAAGTAGATACCAAACAGGAGGGGACCCAGGACTGAACCCTGTGGTACCCCACTTGTCACTGGTCTGTCGTCAGATTTGGAGTCGGCTACGTTCACTGTGTGGGTTCTGTCAATGAGCCAGTTGGCCACCCATCTAGTGACATAGGGATTTATGCCCAGTCTAGTGAGTTTATTTATAATTCCAGAGCAGGGGATGGTGTCAAAAGCCTTGGCTAAGTCAAGATAGACTGTGTGCACCACCTTACCCTTGTCCACAGCTCTGGTGACTGCTTCAAAGAAGTCAATCAGGTTTAGGAGACATGATCTACCTTTTACAAACCCAAACTGAGTGGGGTCTTGAGTGTGGAGGTCACCTATGTCTTTGGTTATAAGCTCCAAGATGATACATTCCATGGCCTTGCAGACCAGGCTTGTCAGGCTGATGGGGTGGTAGTTCCTGGGGTCCATGGTGGCATCACCCCCTTCATGGAGTGGGATAACCATTGCTCTGCACCATTTGGTAGGCACAAAGTCTGAAGTGAGGCTATGATTGAACATGGTACTTAGGTGGGGTGCCAGTTCGTTCTGCAGTTCGTGCAGGATGCAGCCTGGGATGTTGTCTGGTCTAATGGATACTGTGTTCCTGGCTTTAGAGAGTGCAGCCTTTACTTGTGTGTCCCTCATTATAGGTTCTTAGGTTCATAGGTAGGTACTAGGCTATCAGCCCTGGATCCTATATAAGCCTAGCCTAAAAGGTTCCCTGGCTATTGCCACCCAAGAAAATTATTTTCTTGTGCCCCTGTCAAGCAGTGTCACAGAAGTGATCCCCAGGGTGAATTTTCTATTTCCCATCCAGTCATCAAGATTTTTCTTAAAGAGAGCCAATGAGGAGCTTTGCTTGACAGGAATGGGTAATTTGTTCTAGAGTCTGGGAAGTCTCTGGGACAGGAATCTGTCCCTCCAGCATGTTCTGTTTATTGCGGTGACAAGGTTTAGGTTCCTAGAGCATGTGGTTCAGAGAGATTGGGATTTCTTTAAGTGTGGCATGTCCAATAGCTCTGAGTTTAACATAGCTTTGAATGTTAGGCAAAGATCGCCTCTGAGTAGGCAATATGCGATGGAGTAGAGCTGGAGTTTTTTGAGATTGTTTGCATATGGCATCTGTTTGAGGCCGGTAATCCTCTTAATGAGGTATTTCTGTGGCCTTTCCAATTGTTGTAGGTGTCTTGTGAGATACATGCCAAATGGGGCATTGTACTCTATAAGGGGTTTGATGAGGGATGAGTAGAGAGGAACAATGACCTCCTTTTTTCTAGAGGAGAACCCTTTTGTGATGAGGTATGCCATGTAGAAGGATTTACTGACTACTGTGGTGATGTGGTTATCAAAGGAGAGACTACTGTCACGCTGTGTCCCGAGGTCTCTTATCACACTTTCAGTGTTTAGTGAGCTACCGCCTATGTGGTAGTTCATGGGTACCCAGTTTTTCCCAAAGGAGATGGCAATGCACTTCTTGGCATTGAGCTTGAGGCCATGGGTTTGACACCAAGCATCTATCTCTGTGAGGCTCTTTTGTAGAATGTCTACATCATTAGGTCATTCTATTATCACTCCCAGTTTGCAGTCATCTGCAAACTTTGTTAGCCAAAGACCTTCTGTGTTGGCCTAAACTTCAGAGAAGTAGATGCCGAAAAGGAGAGGACCCAGGACCGAACCCTGTGGTACTCTACTTGTCACTGGTCTGAAGTCTGACATGGAGTTGGCTGCTTTTACTGTGTGGGTTCTGTCAGTGAGCCAGCTGGCCACCCATCTTGTGACATAGGGATTTATGCCCAGTTTAGTGAGTTTATCTGTAATTCCAGAGTGGGGGATAGTATTTAAAGCCTTGGCAATGTCAAGATAGGCTGTGTGCACTACCTTGCCCTTGTCTACAGCTCTAGTGACTGCTTCAAAGAAGTCAATCAGGTTTAGTAGACATGATCTACCTTTTACAAATCCAAACTAAGTGGGGTCCAGGGTTTGGAGGTTATCTATGTCTTTGTTTATAAGCTACAAGATGATACGTTCCATGGCCTTGCAGACCAGGCTCGTCAGGCTAATGGGGCGGTAGTTTCCAGGGTCTGTGATGGCACTGCCTTTGTGGAGTGGGATAACTGTCGCTGTGTGCAATTCAATAGGCACATAGCCTGAGGTGAGGCTATGATTGAACATGGTACTTAGGTGGGATGCCAGTTCGTTCTGTAGTTCATGCAGTACGCAGCCTGGGAAGTTGTCTGGTCCCATGGTTGCTGTGTTCTTGGCTTTGGAGAGTGTGGTCTTTACTTATTCATCCATGATTACAGGGGCTTTGCATTCTTCTGGTATTAAGATGGGCCCTTTAGATGGTGAGAGAGGGGTAAAGTTAGTACTGAACCTATCTGCCAGAATGCTGGCAATATCGGTTGGTTCTGTATATTTAGTGCCATTGTGCTGTAGCTCAGAGCAGATCTGAGTGTTGCCATTGAGATTCTTAACATAGCTGTAGAATGCTTTGTGGTTGTCTTTGAAATCAGTGGCGATTTTATTTTCATAACTGGCTTTGGAGGATTTTGATGGATCTCAGCTTCTTGCTGAGGCTGACTAGGGAGTTCCACCAATCTTGGGATTTTACTCTTTTTTGCAACAGCTTTTTCCTTCTGTTGTAGAGTTTGTTATTTTATCTGTTTTCTAAGTTTGTAAAAGCAATATTTAAAAAGTGTCCCTATTTTTGGGCCTTTGTCCCCCATTATTTATGGCTTGTCCAGATTTCTTGCTCTAAGATGTTGAGAAATATGAGTGCTATGTTCTGATAATTTAAACAGTACAACTCTATACACTGTATTACTGTAGCTCTCTATCAGTGTACCTCCAGCTAAACCTATTTAGACCTTATATTCAAAAACTGTTTTACCATCTCTCTAAACTTGCAATACTCCATATTCTCTTGCTATATAGGGATCCTTCTTCTCTCTCTAGGAAGAAATGTTAACTTGATTACCTCTATGTAATATTTCAGTTTATTAGAGTTTTTCTCTTTTCTTTACTTTCAGCGCCTGTGGTCACTATATTTATACCTGACCCTGAAACTGCTGGAGCTCTGCCACAAGTCCCACCTCCACAAAAGCTTTCACTGAGAATATTGTCACTGTACAATGTAAGCAAGTTTAACATGAAAAGGCTTACTGTGTAGTAATTTTACCTAGTCAAATATGTGCATGCCCTTTCTTGGAGGTGGCTGTTACATTCCCCTCAAAGGAGTTGCCCTTGCACTTTAAGGACCACTTGTTAAATTAGCCAACAGGTTACACTTGATAGCAGTTACTTCATATCCCTACCTTCTTGTTGTCTACATTCAATAACTGAAAGAAAACATGTTGTTCTTTGCATTTTGTTGTTAGTTGCTCTTTAAAGGTTATAAACTGATTGCCTCTGTAATAGCTGAGCAGACCGTGAGTTACTGTAGTAGAATGTTATGCTAAATCTCCCCTCACGTTAATCTCCACATTCACTCAATCACAATCTTTCTTCATAGGACAGGCATGTTTTATGTATTATGACATTTCTATGCATTCTATAACTGTATAGAACAACAAAAAACCTTGGTAGTGTATTGCATTTGCATTGATTTTATTCTAGCTGAATAAGCTGTATGTATGTTGAGTCAGTGCCCTTTAACAAGTATGTACATAATGTCAGTTGCTGACAGTTTGGTATATTGAACATTCTTTTGAGATACTGGTTAATTCAATGAATTTTTACTAAGTGATTGTTTTATATTGTGCTTATTAGTGTTGTGTTATGTTCTAATAATTTGCTCTATACACCTTTATACACTATACTGTCACTGTCTTATACTTTCCACACACAGCCTGAAGTCCTTACAAAAGAGTTTCTTAATCATTTCCCAAAGAACCTCAGGAAGGAGTAGTGAAGGTAGGGGTATATTTGAGTATATTTTCCTAATCTCTACACCCCTCTGCAACATTGAGCACAGTGTGTTTACTTTTTCTCCCTTCCTTTGCTTACTATGTATCACTATGCCTATTTTCTTCTCATCCAGCTGTAGACCATAAAACAAAATATTTATATGGTGCATCACCATTCACCTTCCATAAAAGTTTGCCAATATACTTGGCAAGACCAGTCATCTGCAACCAAGACCCCCCTCAGCAAAACAACATTTAAGGTATAATTAATGTTCAACACTTAATCATAAGCTACTGATGTACTGACTATTAAGTGCATCTAGCTAGCTTATTGTGCACACACTACTAGAGGACTCCATCCCCTTCCACTATAACTAAATAAATATTTTCTACTCAGGAATTACTTTACTAACAATATGATATTCTGTGAATACACATGAGGAAAATGTATTTGTATATGCACCCGATTTCTAAGTAACATGTTATACTAGGTTGAAATTCTAAACAAACACAAAAGTACATTTGTGTTACAGTCACTAAAACAAAAAAAATGTTGTGTACAGATGTCTCCAATATTAAATCAAGCTTAGTAAGACAGTTTACCTCAGTATACTTGCTAACATAGTACATTTTGCTATTATTTTCTTCACTGTCAGTAACTGGCACAAAATACACTTTGCTTTTGGTAGATTAATATCTGTAATATTGCATTAATAAGCTCATATTACTTCTAAATGCAGTTTCACTGATTTTTTTTCTTGAGGATACAATACTGTGTGTAGGGCCTGCTTCATTTCACTATTGCTCTGCTTGGGCTCCAATACACTCTCCTACCCTACCCACAATTCCCACTCCTGCTACACCTATATTTATACTTCCCAACCCATGTCCACCTCTCGCAATTAACCAATAACTTCCTCTTGCAATACTTCCCATACTCCATCATTATTAAGACCTCTATCCTGTCTAATACTCTTGCAGACTTCAATAATACATCCTAACCATGCAAAGCATACACTGTACAATATCCTAGAAATCCTACACTATAAGAAACACTACTCCAACTGTCATGAAGTACATGACATATCTTACATATCTTTCAAGAGCAAAACATTCTTTTGCAATCACTATAACACTACTCACCCTTCTCACACACATCACAATCCTACAATCACAGTTACATGCACTTATTTTCTCTCCCAAAAATTCCACAACCACAACAATCTCTAACACACCACATTTTTCAAACATATCTCCTGAACTATATCCACACTCACTACTAAACTCACGTACCTTTAAACACTTAAAGCTCAGTAAGTCATCATTTTTCACCTACCTACATACATACACATGAAAGACTAGCCCTTGGATTTACTAATCTTCCGTGCAGGACTAATGTAGTCCTGCACAGAAGCGGCAGTTTAGGAGGAGGATGGCAGTACACCATGCATATAAATGAAGGCGCGCTGCCTGACCTCCTAATCCTACATGGACCGTGGACAAGTGCAGGGGGAGTGTCTGAAAGCAGAGCTCTCAGAATGAACACGCTCCTGCAAAGTATAACAGCAGAAACTGTAAATAAATGAGCAGGACCGCTCATAGGTGTCCGCGTATCCCCACCAACAGTCCCCCATGTGTACAACTGCAACAGGACATAAAAATAAAAAGAGGAAACCCCTTTAATTTTTTTTTTTAAACCCAGAGTACAGCTAACTGTAGGTGCACGGGTGTGCCCATCGCTTAGCTACAGTTAAAGCAGCTGAAAAGGATAACAAGGAATATATATGTAAATGAAGCAGCACAGCAATAGTGTAGTGGTTAGAGCATCTGCCTAACGAACAGGCATTTCCGGTTCAGGTCCCACTGCAGCACATATAACTTTTCATGTGAAATCTGTATATAAACATATTTTTACATCTTTTTGCTGTATAACCTAATAAATAACATTTAAATGTGAACTGGATTACTGCATTAAATGCACATGTGAAGTGTCAGTGTCATAATGAATAAGGCACTAGTAAGCAGGTTTAAGCACAAATAAGCAGTAGTAAGCATATATAAGCACTAGTAAGCATGTTTAAGTGCGTTTGCATGGGGATAAGCATTGCCTACACAGATTAAACAAAGTAAAAGCTAAATGAGTGTAAGAAACTGTAACCGGAGGTTAGAAGTGCTTACCATCGCGCAACCCCACGCAAACTGGCTTACAACTGATTTAAAGTGTCTTAATCACTCTGTACCCAATGGCCCATGTTCTGCCCAGCAACAAAATAAACTGCCTCTGCAAGGCTCGAACTCAGGACCCTGTACATTATAGTCACAGTAGTTAACCACTAAGCCATCATAGCAATACATATGAATGAGGTATCAGTAAACTAATCCTCACCACAGGAAAATCAAACCGAGCATGTGAACTGAATCTATGTACAGTGTGAAGTGGTATAACCTGCTACATAACATAAATATGTGAATTAGAGTACTGCAGTAAGCATAGATGTAAGGTGTTATGGTAATAAAGTGTAGAAGTAGTAGAAGTCTAGAATCATGAATAGCAGACACATATAGAAGCTGTAATGAATAATAAATCACTGCCAAAAGGCAAATATAGTGTTAATTAACTATTAAGCAATGGTAACCGCAGCACAGCTCAATTTAGTAAGAGTAAGCAATGTGTAGGGGAGCCAATCCAATCTGCCTAGCGGTATACCTCTTTAAGCACTGCCAACCTTATGTAAGCAGGTGTGTCCATAGCTTAGCCTTTTCAAACCTGGCCAATCACGGAAAAGTGCAGGTAATTGGCCATATTTAAACCACACAGGTGGGAATACGTTCCATAACTGGTTGTAGCTTCCTACTGCAGGCAGAATGACTGGTGTTGATGAAGGCACTCATTTTACAGCACAGCACTGGGGCATCCAGGAGTCAAAAATCATGGTATGGCTCCTGGTAAAACACAGTGAGGAGAGACTACTGCAGGGCCAGTACCAGGGCTTGCAGTATAAAACAGAGGCCTGGGACAGTCTCACCCATGACCTCACCAGTGCCACAGGTATCCCTGGACTGGTGAGCAGGTCAGGTACCACCATAGTTTCATAGTATAGTACTAGGCTATCTGCCCTGGGGCATTTGTAAGCCTAGCCATAGTGATGTGGCTTTTGCCACCCCATGAAATGGTACAAAAATGTACAGAATAAATCTAGAATACTGTGCCTCTGTCTAGTAGTGACACAATGAAGGTCCCCTTATATAATAGAATTAGTTTACTGTGCCCCTGTCTAGCAGTGACACAGATGTGACCCCTGGGGTAAACTTACGATCTCCCATCCACTCATCAAGATTTCTCTTGAAGAGAGTCAGTGAGGGGCTCTGCCTAATACGAACTGGGATCCTGTTCCAAAGCATGGGAAGCCTCTGGGTTATGAATCTATCCCTCCAGCGTCTCCTATTCATACTTGTGCCAAGGTTTAAGTCTTTAGCTCTCGTGGTCCTGATGGATTTGGATTTTTTGAGGTGGAGCATGTCCATCAGATCCTGATTGGACATGGCCTTGTACGTCAGGCAGAGATCACCTCTGAGCAGGCGGTATGCTACTGAATAGAGCTGAAGCTTCTTTAGTCTGGCAGAATAAGACATATGCTGGAGACCCTTGATTCTTTTGGTGAGGTACTTTTGTGGTCTCTCCAGCTGTTGCAAGTGCCGGGTGAGGTACATACCAAATGGGGCGTTGTACTCAATCATGGGTCTGATGAGGGAGGAATATAGGGGTACAATGACATCCTTGGATCTGGATGTGAAATCCTTCATGATGAGGTGTGCAAGGTAGAATGTTTTTCTAACCACTTTGGCAACGTGGGTGTCAAATGAGAGGTCGCTGTCTACTTGGGTCCCTAGGTCTCTGATTACTTTTTCCATACTCAGTGGGTTGCTGTCTATGTGATAATTTGTGGGTACTTTGTTTTTTCCAAAAGGGATGACTATAGATTTTTTGGCATTTAGTTTAAGGCCGTGACTACGGCACCAGTTGTCCGTTTCAGTGAGGCCTTTTTGTAGGATGTGTGTATCTGCTGGTGTATCGACTATGGTGCTTTGTTTGCAGTCATCTGCGAACTTTGTCAGCCACAGCCCTCCCATGTTTGCTTTAACATCTGAGAAATAAATGCCGAACAAGAGGGATCCCAGGACAGATCCCTGTGGGACACCAATTGTGACTGGCTTTGAGTCTGACATTGCTCCAGCGATTTTAACTTTATGGGTTCTGTCCTTTAGCCAGTTTGCAACCCATCTAGTGACATAGGGGTTTACTTTTAAGCTGTTTAGCTTATCTATGATGCCTGAATGGGCTATTGTGTCGAAGACCTTAGCCAAGTCCAGGTATGCTGTATGGACTGCTTTGCCCTCATCAATGGCTCTAGTGACTGTTTCGAAAAAGTCAACCAGGTTTAAAAGGCAGGATCTGCCCTTTTCAAAGCCAAACTGGGTGGGGTCAAGTGTCTGTAGGTCCCCTATGTCTCTGTTTATGAGTTCCATAATGATTCTTTCCATAGCTTTGCAGACCAGGCTAGTTAAGCTTATGGGGCGGTAGTTTCCAGGGTCTGTAGAGGCACCCCCCTTGTGGAGTGGGAAAACTGTTGCTGTATGCCAGTGTTCAGATACATATCCCAAAGTAAGGCTAAGGTTAAATAGCATTTTTATGTGTGGGTTTAGCTCCTCTTGGAGTTCATGTAACACGCACCCCGGGATACCGTCAGGTCCCACTGATGCTGTGTTTTTTGCTTTGTTTAGGGCGGTTCTCACTTGGACATCTGAGATGACAGGGAGATTACATTCAGCTGGGATAAGTATTTCTTCTTTTGGGGGTGAAGGAGGCGAGAAATTTGCACTGAACCTGTCAGCCAGAATGTTAGCAATATCTGTGGGTTCAGTGTATTTTTTGTTGTTGTGAACCAACTCTGAGCATATCTGAGGGTTACTGCCCAGGTTTCTAACATAGCTGAAGAAGGCTTTGTGGTTATCTTTAGTGTCCTTAGCGATTTTTCTCTAAAAGTTTGACTTGGATGTTTTTATGAGAGAATGTAGTTTTTTGCTAATGTTGATCAGAGTTGTCTTCCCTTCATGGGATTTCGCTCTGACGTGCAGTAGCTTCCTTCTTTTGTTAAACAATTTGTTTATGGCTGAGATCCACCAGACAGGATGCTTACATTTGGTGGAGAGGGACTTGGATTTGTTTGGGATTGCATGATCCATGCATTCTTGGAGATGTCCATAGAAAGCATTTGTGAAGGATTCGGCATTGTGGGATGTGGTATCCACTGGCACAGTGGGCTTAAAGGATACCATCTCAGTCTTAAGAAGAGTGAAGTCTGCTTTTGAGAAGTTTTTCACTGTGGTCTTTTGTGCTGGGGGTGGAGGTGGGATATGTATATCCAGGGTGATTAGTTTGTGGTCAGATCTCACTAGTGAGGGGTATACTTCCGGTGTGGAGCATTTTGTCCCCATGTTTGTGATGATCAGGTCTAGTATATTATCTCCCTAGTGGGAGAGGTGACTAGTTGTTCCAGTGCATTTGAATTTATGAATTCCAGGAACCTTTGGGCTAGGGTATTAGGGCTAGAATAATGTACCCAATCTATGTTTGGGTAGTTGAAGTCTTCCAGTATGATGGTATTTTGTGATACATTCATATCCTCCAATGTCTTCAGGAAGGCTGACTGGGGTTCTTGAGATTGGGAGGGTGGTCTGTAACATGCTACTAGTTGTATAGCAGTTTTGCCTATGGTTAGTTGCACCTGTATGGTCTCTGATGCTTCATGTGTTGCTACTAACCTGGAGGTGTGGGTGTCCTTTATGAATATGGACACTCCCCCTCCCTTTGTGGTTCGGCCCGGGTTTTGGGGCTGAAAAGCATGATACGAGGTGTAGCCTGGTAGTGCTGGGGTGCTCTCAGGAGCCTTGAGCCAGGTTTCAGTTACTGCACAGACGTTGATGTTCTCCATGCTGAGGAGTGCATCAAGTGCCTGCATCTTGAGATTTAGACTTCTGGCGTTGAGCAGCATTACCCTTAGTTTTTTTCCATTTTTGTTTTCTAAGGAGGTGGGTTTGTCTTTTGAGCCTTGCCTAAAAAAGGCACTATGGGGGTGGCAAGAGCCTTAGCCAATATCCGGAAGCCCAGTGGTGACAAGTGTAAGCCATCCCTTGCGAAGCAGTGTGGCTTGTCCAACATATCATCCCAGGCAGACAGACATTGGATCCCCTTAGAATGACGCCAGTACTTAAGCCAATTGTTAAAGCTGATCATCTTGTCTTTGTATTGTGGTATCATTCTTGGTGAGGGCAAGATGCTGCTCAGGGTCAGGGTCATACCAGCCTGGGCTACATAATCGGAGAGCTCCTCTATGTCTCTTTTCATGTAGTCCAGGGAGGTACATCTCAGGTCATTCACACCAGCATGGACAATGACGGAGTCATATATGTACTTGCTTTGGAGTGACCTGAGTGCGTGTGTTATGTGGTGGATCCTAGCTCCCGATAGACAGCTCACAGTCACCTTCTCCTTGTTCAGCCTGGTCAGTGGGACATCAGTGTGTCTGACTATGGAGTCACCTATTACTAGTGTATCAGGCAAGGTGTTTGGCCTTAAGGGCTGCGATTGGTCGACACACTGATTTATTGAAGTATGTGTTGCATGTGTTTTGTTTTGAGGTGGTGGATTTTTGGATGTCTGCTTTGGGAGCCTCTGTTGTTTTGCTAAGTTTTTTATTAGAGCCTCCGAGTATGTCTTTGTGTTTTTATGTGTTTGGTTTGCAGTTGTGGTAGGTCTATGTGGGACTGGGATTGTTGTGTGTGTGGTTGCCATCTCCTCCTGTCTGGTCATGCCAGCCCTGAGTTGAGAGAGTTCAGCCTCCAGTTTGGCTATATAGTTGCATCTGTCACATGTATTTGTGTTTGTTGGAAGGAGGAGAGGGTTGTCTGTGTACATGAGACAATTGTAGCATTGTCTCAAGATGCCCAGATTGACCAGCTGAACTGGAGACGATGCCAGTAATCTACCACTTGACATGCTAGAACAGTATAAGGGAGTGGTATACCTTTAAGGGAAGTGGGTATTCACAGGGGTGGTAAGTAGATGTAGTGCTTTACTTAGTACGAGAGTGCTTACTTAGTAGAGAAGTATTGAGAACAAGTGCTAGGCTTATAATACAGTGAGTAGTCTGGTTATACTAAGAGTAGAGCTTCCTTAAGGGAAAATTTGAAGAACAGACTTGGCGGAGCCAGAAAAAGTTTGACCTTGTTTAACCGGTGCTGCGCTATGCATACGACTGCGCAAAGCCGTGCAAATGCGGATTTTAAACAGTGAACTACAAAAGAGCTAGAAATGGTCCCAAACAACCAATTACTACAGCTTCTTGTGTTGAGGTCATGCAGACCTGAAGCGGTGGAGGGGGGGATGTACTGGCACAGTGGATCCAGGAGTCTCGGCAGATGGCTAATGTCCCAGTACTGAGTAAGTACTCATTCTACTAAGTAGTTAAGAATTGCCTAGCTTGTGTATACTATGGATAGGTATGGCTAAATATCACTGTATTTCTTCGACAGCTGCAGATGACTGGGCTGCGAACCAGCAAGCCGATAATGCTAAGTTGCAAAGGCTGCGTCGCGAGGCAGGTTAGTAATTAGTCTGCATGTACTGTCATAAATAAATATAAGAGCCTTAGAAAGTGTTGTACCAGTAGAAATAAATGTGTAATAGTCTGTGAATAAAGGTATAATCCCTAGAGTGCTTCTGTTTACTCTTCTGTCATATGTCGGTGAACTGTTGCATACTATAAATAGTACTGTTGTATTTTAAGCAGTATCACCCACACTGTGGTATGCAGATAAAATGTGTATGAAGTCCTGCATAACAATGTTGGAAGTGCCAAGAGGTCAGTCATATTGTACAACTGAGGGAGACTTAGATAGAAAACAGTAGAAAACTTTACATCAGTTCTCTGATAGCACAGTGTACTGTGATGTTAGCTATATTTTTTTGTCACACACAGCAAGGGGTTGAATCCTGGGAGTGCTACTAAGTTGTATGCATAATCATACCTCACAACTGCACAGATTTTGTTACAATGTTCAGATAGAAAGCTGTATGCATAATTACACCCAACATCTGTACAGAATTTGCTAAAATGTTCAGATTGAAAGTTGTATGCATATTCATACCCCACAACTGTTCCAATCTGCCCAGCATGTCCAGATAAATGGCCCATATCACCAGCCTGGTACCCCGTCCCCCTGAAAAATCAATGTGATGATCCAAGAAATGTAGGCAGCCATTAATGACATATAACTGATAATCAAACATGTACATAGTCATAGAATGTACATGAAAACAAACATGTCATTCTAGCACTTCACCCAAAGTGTATGACAGCAATTTTCAACATATGTTGCATTAACACCTGCATCTTGCCACGCCTGTATCTAAGACACAGGTCACATATATTGTAATCTATAAATGTACCAGTGTACAATATAAGGCCATTGGGTAGTGGAATAATATATGTAAGGGAAAGATCACTGCAGTGACTAAAAATGTTGTGAAAACTACAAGGATATATTAGTTGTTAATTGAAGTCCCTCTCTCACCACTACCATATGTGCAAAATAACCAAATGACACTCCTCAACTGGTATGTGTATACTCCAAACTTTTGTTGGGACATATGTCCTAATGATTTATAAATATTCACATTTGTTTCTATGCATGTGCCATGTTAAAATACACCCATATTGGTGGCCTGTTGCCATCAATGAAACCTGCATGCTCTTGTAATGGCCACTGTTGTTCCATATATGCATGTGTTCTGCTTGCTCTGCAACTGTGTTAAATCTGGTGTTTTGGGTTAATGGGAATACCTATGCATGCTGTTATAACTAATCATGAATGCTGTTGACTGTTACTAACCCATATCTGTCATAAACCTGCTACAACATAGCTCGTATGGGAAGGCCGATCCCTGCGGACCCACTTGTCCCACCTCAGCTGGCTATGGCACTGGGCACCAGCACATCTGGGGCCCAGATTGGGACCTCCTCCTCCGTGCGTCCTGCGCCACCTTCAGGTGGAACTGCTGCAGGGGATGGGGCTCACCCCCCCTCAGAGTGGGCGTGGAGGGGAACCTGTCACCTACAAACAGGTCCGGGCCATGATGCGTAGGGAGCTCTAACTGGAGTATTGAGATTGGCTACCCCAGCTTGAGGGCTGAGTGGCACAATTAGAGGGTGAGCCTGCCCCTCCTACACAGCCCCCAGCACAGCCACCTTTGGGGCTGTGAAGGTGCAGTGGTGACTGCCCATGGGTGGGGACCTCAGTCCCACTGTTTCCAGTTGGGGGCTCATGGGCTTGTGACTTCCAAACACCCCTCCCCATCCAAGGTGTTTACCCCCACATGTGTCATACACTGCCCTTGTAGGCATCTTGTTTGTCTTGTCTGTTAACCTACTGAACCTCCCTCCCCAAATATACCTACTACCCCTCCCTAACATCTCACTCTCACCTGAAAAAAAAGAGCAATCTGTTCCCACAAAAAAATCTCGCCCCATACATAGCTGTCCATTTTGCACACGAGTCCACTAGACACATGTAATCTGGTCTAATTGGCATCACAATGAATATATGTTTTCCTTACCCCTCTCCGAGGGGTTTAAGGGTCCAAATCTACCTCCAAATTCAGTGTATATGCGCAGTTGTTGCTGTAGAAGAAATGGGCAGCTATGGACCTTTCTTATATCCTTCCTGCACATGCCTAGCTATTTTCCCTGCTGTCTTTCCATCATTGTGTCCCTTTTTCCACCACTTTACTATCAACCCCTTTTTCTTTTCTTTTAAAGAAATTAGTGTAGGGGTAGGTGGCAGTAAGCACTTTTAAGCATCAGTAAGTAGGTTTGCATGGGTTTGTGCGGGGGTAAGCTATGCCTACACAGGTTGAGCAAGAGTGTAAGAAAACATAAGCAGAGGTTAGCAGTGCTTGCCATCGCGCAAACCCGCTTAGAACTGCTTAAAAGTGCCATAATCACTCTGTATCCAACGGCCCTTGTTTTGCCCAGCAACAAGATTAACTGCCTCTGCAAGGGTCAAACCCAGGACCCTACACTCCATACACAAAGTGATTTACCACTAAACCATGGCAAATATACATAGCCTAATGTTTTCACAAACATATCATCCAGCACAATCAGTCAACAGTACAGGAAATGTATTAATATCATAACAAACAACCTGTTAATGCAAGAAGTTTGGACAAAGTATGCCACAATGTAGGTACAAACAGGGATATATGTCAACTAATGCTCTAATACACTTAAAATATTGCTAGTTACACAGCTATATGTATTAGAACACATATGTAGAAGGAGATGACATCTGAAACACAAAAGTGTCGGCACTAGTTACTGACTTCAATGCTGTGATCATCCATGTTAATTGCCAAGAGAATGAGGCACAGGCCAAAATATTAAGCCGAGCATGCATGGACATATGGACAGATATATATCTGTAAATGTAGACAGATAGACAGCTATATGTAGCTATATATATATATATATATATATATATATATATATATATATATGTGTGTGTGTGTGTGTGTATGACTCACAAATAATCATATAACATCAATTGTATATAGATACATAAATATGTTCATATGTATGTATATATATATATATATATATATATATATATATATGTGTGTGTGTGTGTGTGTGTATATGTATATATATATATTCCTGCTGGCAAATAACCCCTACATATTCTTTTGTGTAACTGTCATGGAACATATGTGGGTTGTAATAGTCCACACAATCTCAGAACATGTCCAACAGCATGCATAGATATCCCCAATAACACAGAATGGCAGATGTGTAGCAATCACATAGCAAGCATACCACATGCATATGTGGAAACATAGTGGCAGTGACAATGGCATGCAGGTGAAATACTCTGTAACAGCCCAGCAACACTAGTGTCCCCACAGGGAGCATGTCTATAAACACATAGCAGAAAGTGTTGTGCAATACAATATATGTCCCAATGGTAGATAGATGGGAGACATACCTCTTGCGTTGTGTGAACATTAAGTTGGAGCTGATATGGTGGTGGGAGACTGATATGTGTATTGTATTATGGTAAACATGCCATATGAGTTGCTCAGACATATTTCCATCTTTATGTCTTTCAGGGAGTATGGTGCGCCCAAGGAATTCCGCTTACAGTGCCATTGAGGATGACATAAGTCACCAGCATCATCCAACACTACCAGCCGCTGTTCTCAAGGAAAAGCCAAGACCAGCATGAGTGGCCCAACATGTGGAACGGTGTGGTCTGCAGGGTGAATGAGGTTGGGATGCACAGCCGTATGTATGAGCAGGTCCACCATCATTGTAGTGACCTGCTCCGACATGTACGTTGCCATGCAGCTGCCGTGCAGGGTGACCACCTTGCAACAGGGAGGGGCCATAACATCCACCCCCATCACCTTAGTGGAGGAGCTGCTCATGAGCCTGGTGGCACCTGCCCACCCACAAGAGCTACAGAC
The DNA here is from genome assembly GCF_019279795.1 of Protopterus annectens. NCBI lineage: Eukaryota > Metazoa > Chordata > Ceratodontiformes > Protopteridae > Protopterus > Protopterus annectens. The sequence continues at coordinate 83,170,926 of NC_056741.1, forward strand.
ATATACAGTCATGGAGGTGGGTGCTACCCACACACCAGACACGGAGCATGCAGGTAAGGTTCCAGGGCATATCAGTAGACCACTGTTGTGTATGCATCTGTACAGGTAGATCATGCATATGTGAGATGTGGGGTCTTTTGCTGTGTAGTACTGATAAGCAGTTATGCATAATCTGTAGTACTGTGGACTTCAGCTGTTGTTTTACTGTAATATTGCTTCCATCCTGTAGCAATGCCACAGCTGTGGCCACTGACATAAACTCTATCTCATCTCAATGCAGGTACCTCTGGGATACCAGCAAGGCAGCAGCCGGATGCCAGTGAGTATGGTTTAAGGTTATGCTTGGCAATTCACTGTGCATGTCATAGCTAAGGTGTAGGCCATGTACACATCTAACACACCTACCCATAATGCATGCTGTACATGTTCACTGACAGAGTACACACCTCACTAATGTGATTACCAGCCTCAAACACATACAATACATAGACCATCTCAGACAGTTGTGGCTACACTCCAGTACACATTGCCCAGACACAGCTGACATCTGCCTAACATACACAGTTATGTCATACACAGAGCAGTTGAACATGCTACACATAAAGAAATCCCACTCCCTCTGCAAACACATGCTCCAGGGTTCAAGACCTCATCAACACATTACACAGAACATACTGGAGGGAATTCCCACAGTCTGAAACAGACTACCCATTCATGTCAGGCAATGCTACTCATTTGCCCTCTTTATAAAAACACTTGACAACTGGATGGGAAATGGGGAATTAACCCTGGGTAGTACATCTGTGCCACAGCCTGACAGGGGCACTGGGGAATAACATTATTGGGTTGTGCATGGCTGGGAACCTCTGTGGCTAGGCTTATGTAGGCCCTAGGACCAATAGATCAGTACTCACCTATGAACCTATATGTACCACAGGCAATGTCAGCCAGGGCTCAATACAGATATGACCTGCATAATGGTGGGACATTGCCAAAGCCATGTGTTGCAATGTGATCTGATGTACCAGCACCATGTTGGGGAAGTCCAGTAAGTTGCAGTTGTGATGCATGTGCTGTGCACAATCCACGCCTCACCCCAACCCAGGGATGCCATCCCCATCTCTACAATGCTGGTGCCACTGTACATCTGCATGTTTGCCCTGCATTGGCAGGGAATATGCCAGTACACATGGTGTTCCTAGTTTGGGATACTGCAATATGGCACACATGTGTAGGCCACAGATGTTGAGTATTTGCAATGTAGATGGTGAGGGTGTGTCATCCTGAAGCACAACAGTGCATTGGAGGGGGAGAGACAAATCCACTGAGAATGGCTCTATCTGCACACAGTCCAGGTCAGGAAGTGTGGCAGACATAACCCTGACTCCACGGCACTAGTGATGGTACTGTATGACCTCCAAGGGCTGTGCACATGTTTAGCATGCAAAATGCATGTTTGGGGAACATTTGCAGGCCTGACTGACCAACTACTGGCTCATGATGATGACCCATGCTACTATACCCCTGCCAGGTATAGTGACCGCAGTAGTAGACATAGCAGTTATTGCCACACACCATCATATGTGTGTGCACACATATGCACCCAAAAATGGTTTGCATCCCAACCAGCATCTGCACAACTGACACATATGGCTTGTAATGCAATTGATTCCCTAGGTCATATGTCACATATCAGGTATGTGTAGTGTTGCCATATGCAGTAATGTTGTGCCATGGCATGTCATGGAAGAGAGTGCCATGTCAATAATGGTCTCTACACTCACCATAGGTACAGTACATTGTGTCTGTGGTTGGTCTAATGGTATTTTATCAGTCATACATGCACCAGTGATGATGACATCTGTGAATACACATCAGCCATTCACTAAACACATGTCCACATATAATCCAGAAAAACACAGAGGCTGTGAGCAGCAGAGGAAACATAACTGACACACAAATACAAATCCTGCAATGGTGTGTACACCTGTGAGGTATGGTGCACAGTACATGCCAGGGTGCTGAACAGATGCACAGTAATGCTGTGGACATGGGTGCAATGTGTTCCAGAGGAGGGTCATCACCTACTAACAGAAGCCATGCATCACAGCCATGTATAATGCTGGTAAAGGGGGTTGACTACAGTTGCACTGCATGCTGTTGAGCACCACATGTCCTGCATGCTGACATGTGTGTAATTACAGGTTTTTGTGTGATACTGTACTGCACCATCACCTGCTATTGTGTGTGTTATGGGGGTGCTGAAGCTGTCTGTAGGTGCTGTCTGGTGGAGTGTATGGGTTGTCATATATGTTGACTGCATGTGTGTATGTCTGTGTGTGTGGCCGTGTCTGCACACAAGTGTGTGTGTGTGTATGTACTGTTTAGTGGTGATGTACAGGTCTTACAGTCTGTTCCCAGTTTTCCACTTACAGGTGGAAAGGTGGGGCTGGGTCCATCCCACAGGGAATCTAATGTCACTAATACAGAAAGTGACCAATAGGATAGGTGTGTTGAGGCACAGGCAGGGTCATCAGGGGCTGCAGCTGGGCCACCAACTGATATCCTACAAGTATCCACCCCATTCACGCACACGGACAGACTACCTCTACATATCTCATCACTGTTGGCCTTAGCTGAGAGACAGTCTACAGTTGGCATTGGCCAGGACAGTGTGGTATCTATGGCACATGTGTTAGGATACAGCAGACATAGCCAGATGTCTGGTGGGTAGCACATAGGCTGATGGTCAGGGGTGCTCGTCGGAGCACTGCTGGTCGTCATAACCCTGGCAGAGCTGCCACGTCTATCTCAACCACATGCATGTTCCAGACTGTCATTGTGGCGCAGGCATGAATGGAATGGTACATCAGACCGGGTTTAAGGGCACAGAGGGCTCATCACACTTCTGTAACTGACAGCATCCATGACCTAGCAGGTGCCATTCGTAATTACACTGAAGTCATGGAAAGATGGTGGGGTGAGACATTGGATCTCATCCACAATGTCATATCCATGTGTCAGGACAGGGCGGGACAGTTGTGATGGCCATGGGGACATATACCAGCAACACCAGGAGCTGGAGGTCACCGTGGATGCCCCACCAGTCACAACCACTCCTGTAGTGGCAGTACCAGCCCCAGCACTGTGGGGGTTGCTGTCCACAGACCATAATAGCAGACCATGTGCACATGGCCCTGGCCAGTCCCAGGAGGGACCTGGATCCAGTGGATGTCTGTCAACCTCGGGGCACAGTACCCGATCTGGCTTTGTACCTGATACTGCCTGTAGCACCTCTGCCAGGCAAAGGTCCCATGTCCATGGCCGGAGATGGTGAACTGCAAACCCTGCCTGGTATAGTCTGCAGCTGTCTCACAAATCCCTGTATAGGGAAGCCACATGGTGGAATGGTGTGCATGCAGACACACACAAATAAACAACAAACCTAGGGCAACCACATACCTGCACACACAACATCACCATTGGCCCATAACAGTACTCAGCCCCCTCACACACACACACACACACACACACACACACACACACACACACACACACACACACACACACACACACACACATTGTCAATTGTATGGCTCAGCCTAGGCCTCTGGCAAACCAACAACACACCCTGTGCATATGATGATACCTGTGCCACATCCTGTCATCTGCAACATCGATGCAGGGACAGGCTAACATAGTGCTGATGCACAGGGTGACTTTACAACAGTGTAGCAATGGAATGCTGTGTAGCATGTTGTCAGCAGTATAGTGAAATGATAATAGCTTGGAAGGTGTGGCTGTGCAGCCATGATGCACTATAGTTGTAATTAACAATGTTGTATTGTTTTCACCATTATCTATTCTGATTGTGTTGTGTTTGACCATGTGCCACATGGCTGATGGGTGCAGTGGTGTCAGCAGGCTTTCTACAGTGGACACCAGTAAGTGTAGTGGGTGGTACACATGACATTGCTGGGTAAAACACACAGAGCCTTTGGTTTGGATCCAGTACAGATACAAGACTGTACACATGGAGGTATGTCTCCATGAAGGTAACACATCTGTTGCCCATGTAATCCCACCAAGACAGGATAGGCACAACCACACATTGCTATATATGCAGTCTGCAAAGTGGATGACATTGAACATGCTAACTACAGGGTGTATGTCCCTTTCCACACTCTACTGCGATCCTTACCTCTGTAACATGAGTGTGCCAATGCCAGTGGCATAGCCTAATCCTTAGGAGGGTGTGAGGCGCTCAACTACTGTGAATGGTGTAAACAACAACTAACAACCTGATAACATACACTATACAGTATTACAGACAGCTATGTGAGGGATAGACGCAACAGTATCTGCAATGATGGCGGATGTGTCCACAACAGCCACACCCAGTGAGTTATAGCAAGCCCAGTAGTGCTGCACACCTCTACAGTGTGGAGGAGGGCATTAACACATCTATGACCTGTGAAGGGCTGTATGTCCACAGAATGGCAACTGTGGAATGTTGGCATTTGCCAAGCAGTCCTGGTGGAAACATAGTCTGTGAACGGAGGTAGATCCCTTAACATCTACACACATTCTTACATGTGGGATGGTGTACAAAAGCCTGCTATGATCTACATAGGCATTGTGCAACTCCTAACCCTCATCTACACCCGTCATGATTGCATCAAAGAGGTTTACCAGGTTCAGGTTGTATTCTCTGCCTTTGACTAGTCCAACATTGCTGGGTCCCTTGTGTTAAGATTACCAGTGACTTTGGCCATGGGTTCATTGTTGATATGTTCCATGTCCCTGCAGACCAGGGTCATCAGGCTACTGGGTGGTAATTCCCAGCTGACATGGTGGCTTTGTGGTCATCCTTGCCAACATTGGTGAATGCTTTGTCAGGTGTAGACCTGTTGGATCATATGAGGGACCCCAGCTACTTACTGCACCTGCCAAGGGGGTTCCCCCAAGCATGACACTTCACTTGACTGTACTGCATGATATGTTAGTAATGCAGGCCTGACATCCTATAGGTGGGATGGAGTACTGTTAACATGTACTGTCCTTGTCATGTAGGGTCCTGGTTATGGGATCTGCTAAGGTTGGTAGTGTATTGCAGGCCAGACGTGTTTTGCTGTGGGGGGGGGATACCTATCCGTGCCAGATGTATGTTGTTTAGGTCTCTCAAACCCATCAATAGTGCATGTGGACATATATGTTGTGGTTATGTTCCAAGTTTCATCTAGAGATGTGTGTCCATATATACCTATATAGATATATATGTGTGTTTACCTTTGAAAGGGAGACAATCATTTCTTTGAATGGCCCTTTCTGTGAACTAAAAGGACCAATCCGTCATTTCTAATTACACCACAGTTCAAACCTCCGCAAACCTAAAAGCAGCTTCGCAGATTCTCGAACTACAAGTTGGAATACATATTGTTATGCAGGGGGGCAAGCCCCCCTGCACTCCATCTGGGGGTCTGGGCCCCCCACAACCCCCTACTGTGATATACTTACTCCAAGTTTGCACTACAGTGGGGAAAGGCAAATTTTCCCCATCCCCACTATAGTGCCATCAGCACCCAAACTGTCAAATCTGCAATGAGCGAATGCATAGTGATATTCACTCATTACACATTCAATGCATTTCTTGCAAGATTGTGGAATGTTGAAAACATACTTTCAACCTCCCAGCTTTTGGAGACATGATTTTCTACCTTTGAAATGTGAACCACTAACCTCTGTTTACGTTTTCATACACTCAGCTTCTAAATTGCTTAACCTGTGTAGGCAGTGATTTGCTCTGCGCAAACCTGCTTACAACTGCTTTAAAGTGCCTTAATCACTCTGTATCCAATGGGCCATGTTCTGCCCAGCAACAAAATATACAGCTCTTGCAAGGCTCAAACCAAGGACCCTGCACAGCCTAGACAGGGTGATGTACCACTAAGCCATGACAGATACACAGAAATTCAATGTTTTTAGAAACATATCATCCAGTCCTGTCATGCAACAGTACAGAGAATCTATACCCAAACCTAGATGTCTGTGTGTGTAACTATATTAAAATCTAAACAACAGATACAACATATCTATATATGCATATATATATATATATATATATATATATATATATATATATATTGTTTTTCTAACTCTATATACATATATATCACTATATATGCACATATGTACATGCATATGCATAAATCGACACATATATGTGTCTACACCTATATGTCTACATATACACAGCGCATTACATATGTGTACGCAGATATATATCTATGTAGGTATATATGGACATAGTTATATATATGTTAGCAGATATATATACCTATATCTGTAGATAGCAATGGCAGATTAACAAATACACATATATCCACATGCACCGTTAATGGGGTTGAGAGGCCCCGCACACTATACGTCTTGTACAAATAGGTATCCCCCCACAGCCAAACACGTCGGCCCTGCAATACAATACCAAGTACAGTCTGCCTCCCATAGGACATAGGACATGTAATATGTTTTAGCCATCAACATCCCCAGGATACAGATTCACAGATACATATACACATATATATATATATATATATATATATATATATATATATATATATATATATGGGTCTACTTCATAAGATCAACAGACCATTTGAGCGACATTCATTTGGTCAACAGCTCATTTGGTGGACAATCAGTATTCAAGGCACTTAACAGGGATTTGCCCCCCTCCCCAATGTTGTGTGGCCCTCGAGTTGATATGTATAGTTAGGAGGGGTGGGGGGCACAGCCCCCTCACATTGGGGGGTGGGGGGGCGAAACCCCCACCTATTTCCATTTAAAATGTGTAGTTTTTTGTTGTATTTGCATGTTTTAAACGGAAATAGGTGGGGGCTTCACCCTCACACCCCACAATGTGGGGGGGCTGTGCCCCCCACACTCCCCAAATATATATATCAACTCCAGGGTTGCACAACATTGGTCAATTATTGCCTGCAACATATACCCATAGAAAGGTCATAGGGAAGACACCACACACAGGTTTGCAGAAATGGGAATCCTTTAATTGTGTACTATAACAGTTCTATATGCCATGTTATATAGCTGTTCAGATGCTGACAACCATATTAACAGAGTACTGCAACTGTGAAACAGTTACACTAACACAGCAGTATGGAAAGGTTCACAACTGTTGCTGTCCAGGCCAAGCCCTTCAAATTGCATAATAGCAAAGACAGATTGGGCCACAGGATACCAAACAATCAACAGTATGTACTGCAGGTGTGTAGTTCAATAGCCTCTATCTACACTCTGTGCAAACTCAGTAGGAGGTAAAGACATTTTGTGATCAAATGGGTTGTAACTGGTGCATAACAAGGCATTACTGACACTATCATGATCACACCAACAAACCAAACAGTCTGTATGGCAGGAGGCAGTAGGCTTGCAGTACCCCAATTCATGTAAGTAATGTCAATATAGGTGAAGTATACGGGACTGTACATCCAGATACCTTGTGGAAGCTCACCCCTGATACCCCCACATTTTGTAACAGCCTAGGTAATTTATGGTTCTCCTCACCTAGGCTCAATAATACAGGCCCACATACCACTGTTACATACACTGGCATCTGAAGTGCATAAGGGCACACATGTATTGTGTAGGTGTCGCCCACACATACATGGCCCCAGCCCCACTGTATGTGTAGGGGATACAACAGCAGTGGACTAATGGCAGTAATTGCAATGTGATATACTCACAGGCCACTACAGAAACCCCCCCCAACAGCATGACATATGTGCAAAGCTTGGTATGTAGATGGAGGACAGAGGCTGGTACACAGGCACATATGTGGAACACTGTTGCCATACACTAAGCAAGGTGCTGGTGTTACAGGACCATCTGCAAAATACCCTTAGTCAGGGAATTGAGGTTAGAAACAGAAATGGATGTAGCCATGTACTGATAGTATGCAACACACACTCAGGACCTGTATGGTGGATGGACATCACATGATAGGCATACCTCTGTTCAGAAAGAGGATAGACCCACAGTAGTGAGCCATGCAGACAGACTGCATTCCAAGGTAGACTAGCACGTACACACACACACCCTGTAACACCAGTAATATGCAAAGCATAACACAACTCTACTCACAGTCTGTCTGTAGTTCAAGATCCTCCTATAAATATGTGGCCGCTCTGAGTGTGCAGGTTCTCCTATAAGAGGTATTGCTTCCTGCTGTCCATAACACTGATGCCCACACACATGAAGGATGTCCATCACACAGGAAATGTAAAGGAACCACACTCACATGCCATAGGGATTTATAGTGGGCATTTGCCATGACAGTGGTAATTGGATGTAGTACACATGTGTAATTATATAATATATATATATATATATATATATATATATATATATATATATATATATATATATATATATATATATATATATATGTATATATATATATTTATATATAAGGCTATCTGAATAAGTATATGTACATGTATTTCCACCATATGTCCTGTACATGGAGTGTAGTCCTACCTCAGCCCCTATAGTCCCAAAGTCGTAGTGCAAGGGGATTTCAGGTATGTATAGCAGGTATATTACTAGACTATTGCTAATGTCATTGGGATTCTCTTCACAGACATGGTGTGTGTGGAAGGTGACATCTGCTTATAGCATGTGTGCCATTAACTGCTGACAGACATCCTAAGGAAATAATTGTAAAGCACCTCCATTAGCATGTAATGCCCCTGTGGAGTGCAGCATAGATATTGGTCAATATATGTAGAACTTTGGACACACCCTGTACAGTCCAGAGATATACACATAATCCCTTAGTACACAACATGTGTACCAGGCCTGACAATATGGATGTAGACAGCCATGTAGATTGGTATAACAAATAATGACTGGTATACATTTGCCACCATAGGTTTTGGATTCACACACTCCTGTCTGGCCTGACACATAATGACTGCTGGCACAGGAGTGCCACGGACACATACTACCCAATAGATATTGACATACATCTGTACAGCAATCCCACTGCTCTGTCTGACATACATGACTTTTAAGGGAGGCCTGGCAGCAGTACATCTGACAAGTATCTGCACATGACATCTCACTGGGTAAGTGCACTAAGCTGCTAGGCATGTAACAATGCACTGTGCAGGCTTCAGGCAGACTGGCTCAACAGTGGCCTACATCTCGCATGGGGAAATGCACATGTACCTGCATATATAGCAGGCTCAACAGCTGTATCACAGCATAGGGTAAGATACACCTGTGTGAAAGTGTATAACCACAACCAATGTGAACACAGCCACAGCCACATATGGTAAGCTAGCATAATATTACAGTATATGGACTATTTGTTCTACATAATCACGGCTGCACAGGTAACAACCTCACTCTCCAAAGCCAAGAACACAGCATCCATGGGACCTGACAACATCCCAGGCTGCCTTCTACATGAACTACAGAATGAACTGGCACCCCACCTAAGTACCATGTTCAATCATAGCCTCACCTCAGGCTTTGTGCCCATTGAATGGCGCACTGCGACAGTTATCCCACTCCACAAAGGGGGGGGGGCACAACAGACCCTGGGAACTACCTCCCCATTAGCCTGAAGAGCCTTGTCTGCAAGGCCATGGAACGTATCATCATGGAACTCATAAACAAAGACACTGGAGATCTCCAAACTCTGGACCCCACACAGTTTGTGTTTGTAAAAGACAATCATGTCTCCTAAACCTGATAGACTTCTTTGAAGTAGTCACCAAAGCCATAGATGAGGGTAAGGTGGTTCACATAGCCTATCTAGATCTCGCCAAGGCGTTCAACACCACCCCCCACCCTGGAATTATAGATAAACTCATAAACTAGGTATAAATCCCTATGTCACAAGATGGGTTGCCAACTGGCTTACTGACAGAACCCACACAGTGAATGTAGCAGACTACAAATTAGACTTCAGACCAGTGACAAGTAGAGTACCACAGGGTTCAGTCCTGGGTCTTCTCCTGTTAGGTATCTAGTTCTCTGAAGTACAGGCTAACACAGAACGTCTTTGGCTAACTAAATTTGCAGATGACTGCAAACTAGGAGTCATAATCAAAACTCCTAACAATGTGGACATTCTACAAAAGGGCCTCACTGAGACAGATGCCTGGTGTCAAAGACTTGGTCTCAAGCTCAATGCCAAAAAGTGCATTGTCATCCCCTTTGGTAAAAACTTGTACCCATGAACTACCACATAGGCGGTAATCCACTTAACACCGAAAGTGTGATAAGAGACCTTGGGACACAGGTGGACAGTAGTCTCTCCTTTGATAATCACATCGCCAGAGTGGTCAGGAAATTATTCTACATGGCACACCTCATCACAAAAGGTTTCTCATCCATAAAAAAAGAGGCCATTGTTCCCCTCTACTCATCACTCATTAGACCCAATATAGAATACAATGCCCCTTTAGGTATGTACCTCACAAGACATCTACAACAACTGGAAAGGCCACAAAAATACCTCACAATGAGGATTACTGGCCTCAAACAGATGCCTTACGCAGACCGTCTCAAAAAACTCAAGCTTTACTCTGTCGCATATCGCCTACTCAGAGGCGATCTCTGTCTAACATACAAAGCTATGTCAAACCCAGAGCTGTTGGACATGCTCCACTTAAAGAAATCCCAATCCCTCTGAGCTACATGCTCTAAGGACCTAAACCTTGTCACCACAATAAACAGAACATGTTGGAGGGATAGATTCCTGTCCCAGAGACTTCCCATACTGTAGAACAGACTACCTATCTATGTCAAACAGAGCTCATTAGCACTCTTCAAGAAAAATCTTGATGATTGGATGGGTAATAGGAAATTCACCCCGGGGATCACTTCTGTGGTACTGCTTGACAGGGGCACAGGAAAATAATTTTCTTGGGTGGCGAAAGCCAGGGTACATTGTTGGCTAGGCTTGTATAGGCCCTACGGCCAATAGCCTAGTACCTACATATGAACCTATGAACCTATGAACCATCCTCATATGTGGCACTTACGGAATGACCCTACATATACCGGGCTGCTACACAGTTTGGTCTGATGGCTGTCTGTGGTATGGGACATGTATGTGTATGGCCCTACAAACATGTATGGCAACATGGTGCCATACAGTGGGGCAGCATGTAACATCAGATAGAAGCGAAGCTAGAACAATAACATCTACCACAGTCTGTACACAGGCTAAAGTACATATTAACAATACACACACTGCCAAAATTCACCATCACTACACAGACCTCGGTACTGTACAAACATCCACAGAATGTCCAGGTTATGTCATGAAATATAACCCCTACTGTACATGACGTGTAGCAATCTGATATATCACTGGCTTGTTATCAGAAATGACGACACTGTTTATGATGTACAGCACATATGCACCACTTCATGCATGACATATGTACAAAGGTTGACAGAGGTGTGGCTGACAGCACATACACGGGGCCAGTATTGACATGTTGCTGTGATAACCTCATAAATTTACCATTGTAACTAGGTTTGTTGCAACATATGTCCTATGAGGGATATGGATTCAGTAACTGTCACAGCCTTCACCATCTACAGACTGCAATCCTCACACTACCGTCTGGATGCCACAGATAGATGCACCGTGGCTAACACATAAACCAAAGGCACAACACTGCCCAGTCTGCAGATGACCCTGCAGATGGGGATTCCTCATATACATGGAACTGACATGGCAGGTATTGTGGCATGTATGACAGGCATATCCAGACAAACACTGTTAAACCAACATTACTCCAAATGCAGTATAGCAGCACTTCCAGTCTGTAGTTAGGCCAGGCACATCCCCCTCCTGTTTGTTGCCCTCTTTCCACAGTGTATGTTGTTAGAGGTAAATCCCCAATCCATCTGAGATGCTGTTTGCCAAGCAACAGATCTAGTTCCTGCTCACAGTGACTGAAAAGGGCGAACACCACCATGATATTCTTAGGTATTGGAGTGTGTTTCCATGCAATTGGCTATGGGAATGTTACCACAGCTGTTCCACATGCAATCAGCTAGTGGAGGGCTGCAATTCATCCAGAGGCCATCAGCTGATCATGAGCATCACTTAATATACACATGCTGCTGCCTAAGCAAAGCAGGTGCGGGTCTCCACATCCACCAGAGAGGGAGTGGGGGAAGCAGACACAGGCAAATACATGTCAGGGAGGAGTAGGAGGGTAAAACTGAAGCATGTTTGTGTCACACACCTACCAGCACAGGGTATCAAACTCCCGACAACTATGTAGTGCTATCACAGTTCAATGCAGTTACTGGATACACTACATGGGTTAGCTGCTGTGGAGCACTCAGAACATATATGTGATGGTGAGTGACATCTGCAACAAGGATACGGTAGATATACGGTAGATGACGTACAAGTGCCTGTCTGCATGAACAGTTGCCAGTGTCAACACAGGCACACTCACAGAGGGACGCACACACATTGACACACTTGGCAGGGCCAGGAGTGCAACTCATAACTAGTGGGATTGCCACAACACATCAATGTGCAGGTATCACATGCACCACACGGGTCATACAGAGGTCATATGGGCAAAGAGTATGAGGAGGTATCAGACAGTATGCTTCGGTATGCCCTGGAGGGTTGTAATGAGTGTGGATGTGGACATATGCACCATACAACACACACACAAACACATAGGGTGCCTGTTCCGACATGCATGGGTGCATGTCTGCAAGGGTGTGTGATGGTCAACTGTGCCAGCAGGCTGTACAAGGGTAGGTGATGGGTATACCTTGGCATCAGGGCACACAACAATAGTCTGCATTGTGGCTCAGGCCTGTAGTTTCTGCATTTGCCCACACAGGTGGGTATTGCATCCCCCATCCAGTCACCTGGGTGACTATTGTTTGTGGCCAATGCTGTGCATCACTTGCCATGTATGTGTTCCATAGTGCATGGCATGGATGGTGTCTGGGATGTGCACACCTCCCACATGCATGTACAGTGACATATGCTACTGTACCTAGGGTGTCTGGCCCATGTTGCAAACACAGATTATCAGATGTGCCAGTCTTGCCCACCTGTGTCAGGAACTGATAATGGGCAGCAGGTTTACCCTGCACCTACATTGATAGCATGCTAACAGCATTCCCTGATGTCAGTGTTATCTGTCCATACAGGGCATGCTGTCAGGCATGATATGTCTGTTGTGAGTCACATGTGAAGGCACCATAGGTGGTGCGGGTGTCCATTGGGGAACATGGTGGAGGTGCACTGTCTGCATGTACGTGCATATTGGACAGATGGGCAGGGTGACATGCCCTCTGTAGCCCACTGCTATCACTGCATAGTTACTATCAGTGGCCAATATGTAGTGTACTACCCAAATATTGGTTGTTGCTAAGGCATGTATGTGCGAATGATACATGAGTTGAGTGTGTGCTCTGGGTAATAATGGGGTTGCTAACTGTGATTGGCTGGCCTTGATGTCACATGTATGGGTATGGTTTTGCACCCCAGCCTCTCAGCTAATTTACATCTGTTATCCCTGTATGGTTGACATTGTGATATATAGTAGGGCCACCATAAAAGAAATAAGCAACCCCCCCACATTGCCCACAGGTGTTACATACTCACACCCACCTTTACACAGGATCCAAATTACACACACACACACACACACACACACACACACACACACACACAAAACTGTCATGTCTGGGAGTAGAGCCCCTATTTAACTAGTTTATTACACTACAGCACTACACAGTTATAGGACGTGCCATGGACGGTACTGAAGTACTTTTTCCCCAAAGGTCTATTTCACAATGAATGACATCAGCAGGATTACCAAAGTAGGGCATTTCAACTGTACTGTGAGTGACTAGCCTAAAATGCATTGCTCCCTACACAGACAGTGAGACACACATAGAACATCCACAACTGACATGTGTGGGTATAGAACCCCTGTCCAAGGTCTACATCACACTACAGCATAGAGCTGTTATAGGACACACCACAGTGATTACGAGAAAAGTTCTTTCCCAAAGGTGTATTTCACAATGAATGACATCAGCAGGATTACCAAAGATGGGCGTTCCAGCTGTACTGCGAGTGACTAGCCTAAAATGCATTGCGACATACACAGACAGTGAGACACACACAAAACATCCACAAACAACATGCGTGGGTACAGAACCCCTGATCAAGGCCTATATCACACTAGAGCAGTTATAGGTCGCACCACAGGGATTAGTAAAGAACTTTTTCCACAAAGCTGTATTTCACAATGAATGCCATCAGCAGGATTGCCATAGTAGGGCATTTGAAATGTACTAAGAGTGAGTAGTCTATAATGCATTGCTCCATACACAGACATTGAAATACACACAAAACATCCAGAACTGCCATGGGTGGAGATGGAACCCCTACTACAGTTCTAAATCACACTACAGCAGTACACAGTTACAGGATGCGCTACAGAGATTACTGAGCTACAGCCTTCCCAGAGGTGTATCTAGGTGGGTGACATCAGCAGCCTTGCCAAAGCTGAGTATATGAATTCTAAGGAGTGTGAGTACTCTAAAAAGCATTGTTCTCTACTCAGTCTAAGACAGACAGAGACACACGGATTTATACACACACGCACACAGTTGCCAAATCTGGGGTTAGAACATCTACCTAACTACATTATCACACTAGAGCAGTGCACAGTTACAGGATGCGCTAAGGAGATTACTGGGCTACACCCTTCCCAGCAGTGTATGTCTAGGTGAGTGACATCAGCAGCCTTGCCAAAGTTGAGTATATGAATTGTCTGGAGATTGAGTAGCCTAAAAAGCATTTATCTCTACACAGTCAGACACGCACACTCACACAATTGGCAAGTCTAGGATTACCAATTTACCACTACAGCAATATGCAGTTATGGGATGTGCCATGGAGATTACTGAGCTACAGCTCTCCCAAAGGTGTATTTCACAATGGATGACCTCAGCAGGCTTGTCATAATACTGCTATGGGAGGGTGGTGTGTGCATCGGCCATAAAACATTCATGTAGGGGTTGACATGCCACATGCGGGCACACAAGGGGTCATGTGTCACAGGTACATGTATACAGCTACTAGATGACTACTTCTTTGTACAGTCATGTTGCACAGCTGGCACGTGCACCACATAGTCTGTCATGCTGACAGATACTGTCTGCTAGTATCTGCATTGAGTGACATCTGCACCTCTTGTATTTGGGGCCCTTTGGCTGTGTGCTGGGTGGGACAGGCCTGGATGACTCCTTGTCACAGACACGCTCTTCCACACATCTATGTCCATCTACCTTTGGCTTATTATAGTGTGTTGTCCTTACATATATGTCTGTATTCCTATCCACTGTGTGTACAAGGCAGGAGTGGTGCATACTGACATGTGTCTGCACTAAGAACTGCAACTGCCAGATATGTCTGGTTCACTGGTATTTGCAGACATGGCCTCTATGTGTTTAAGTGTGTGAGCATGCCCAGAATGACCTTTCATTATGTTGCACACTGACATTGCCTTCATTCCTCTGTGTGTGTGAGCATGCCCAGTATGGCCATCTGTACCGCATTTGTGGATCAAGTCCAGGTAGTTTGTACTGCGGTGCTGACCTTTGTCTTGTACACCAACAGGTAGCATGCTGTGTCTGAAGGGTAGCCATTGGTTATTTGGCATTGACTGTTGCTACATTTCTGCATAGTGGGGGGGGGGCACCTGACTGTTTCTACATTTCTACAAAGGAGTTGGGGGGCACACCTGACTGTTACTATAAGTGTATGTAGGATGGGGGGCATACCTGACACTTGTACACATTTGCTAGGAGTGTACTGGTATGTCAGGTACTCCATTTCAGTATGTAGTCTTACCTATCGTGCTGGCTAGAGGCATACCACTGTACTACAGATCTTAACTTTAATTACCTACATATTTGTTTCTGACTTCCTAGCCTTCACAACTTACAGCCAACTGCCTGGCCTGCTGTAGTCTGTCTGTGTAGGCCTGGGGGAGGGGTTACCCATAGGGCTGATTCAGATGCCATAGTACAGCATTTGCTTGTGTTTGTCTATACCTGTCCTGCTGGCTGAGACTGTTGTTGGGTATGTGAACCTTCCTGACTGGCATGTGTAGGTCTTATGGACACACATGTCACTCAGCCCATTTCCTGCAGTGGGTTTTGTCACCTTGTGTAGTACTGGCTACTATGGTGACTTAGTATGTGTTACAGATGTCATGGTGTCACTATGGGTGTCCACTGACTGCTGCCATAACATTCGGCCACCCAATTCCCTTGCATGCTCACATCCATACCATAGCTACAGGTAACAACACATTCTACTCCATTTGGCAATTGGTAGGTTGATTGACTTACCTTGAGGGTGTGCCAGACTTGCTGATGGTGCTGGAGGGCTGCCTCTGTCGGATGCACGTAGTACATTCCCTATACATGGTTGAGTACAGGTAGTGTCATGTTTGGCATCCCTTTTACTGTCTGTGCGAGTGAGAGAGAGGTGTCATTCTCTGGGTCCCTACTGTGTCAGTGCATATGCTATCCGTTGTCTCTTTGCCAAGGCCAGGGCATACTGGGCATGCCTCCTTCTGCCTACTGGGGCAGGCCCAGGCTGTTCCTCTTTCGGGTCACTCTGCGCCTGTGCAGGCCTTGGCATTGGTAGGGGGCTGTGTGGCCCTGCCCCATGCTGTTCCTGCTGCAGCTGTTTCCACAGGATCATATTGTGTAGCATAACACATACCATAACAATATGGGTACATGTAGCTGGTGAATACTGCGAGGCTCCACCGGATGTGTCCAGACACTGAAACCATGACCTACGCATCCCAAACACATGCTCTATTATATGCCTGGCCTGTGCGTGTGCCTCATTATGGCATTGTTTTTCATGTGTGTGTGTGTGTGTGCATTTCTGATGGGTGTCATCAGCCACGGCTCCAGTGTGTACCCAGCATCCCCCACTAGGTGACTGTAGTGGATGTCCACATTGGCAAATCTCTGGTCAGATACCATATGTGTGAATCACCATAGCTTCCAGGGCAGCCAGCACACACATTCATTATAATGCCCTGGGCATCACATATGAGCTGGCATTTGATGGAAAGGATGCCCCTGCATTTGATGTAGGCCCTACCCTGCTCACCGGGTGGTGCTTTGATGCATATGTGCGTGCAGGCTATAGCACCCACTACCCGAGGGTATTCTGCTGTTTGGTGGAAGAGATGCATATTGCTGGCCAACACCTCACATGTGTTGAGGAAATATACGTGCTCACTGGCATGTGCTGACATGGCATCTAGGAACTGGTCATTTACTCTGAATGCTGATGCCTGTGAAATCCCCATGATATCCCCAGTTGTGCTTTGGGAGGTACCTGTGGCTAGTATATCTAGGTCTACACATACCTTGGTATCCACTGGGATGGGTTCCCCTCGGCCAGTTTGGTGTGTCAGGTGTGGCCGGCACAGCTCAACATTTTGCTGTAGGAGGTCTTTGTCCACCCTATAGGGCTCCACTATCTCCAGCTCATGTAGCCCCTGGTAGGTTACCCTGGGTCTGTACACTCTTCTCTGTCTCCTCACCATGGGTTGTTCAGCAGCATTCACATCCTCACCACCCTCAGCCTCTTGCACATGTTGTTCTATGTTGCCTGCTGCAGCCCTTCACATTTTGTAGGTTTGTTTGTTAAAATTTCCCCGCTTGTATACACTGGTGGTGTAGAGTGTGGAAAAACCAAAGGGGAAGGTGTTTGCTTAGTTGGGCTGGGCTGGGCTGATCTGCTGTCTGTGCAATTGGTTGATTCTGATACATTTCACCTGCCAGCTAAGCTAGTTCTCCTTGATTACCTTCCTACTGCTGGTTTCCCTTCCTATAACCTTTCTGTTTGAGCCCGGGGGTGTGCCGTGCAAACACAGTGCTCAGATGTGAACGGAGCTGCTGTTTCATGTTTTTTTTTTTTACACCTGGTGCACACTGCACAAACATGCATACATGCTGTAAACATGTTTTACAGGATTTTGGGTTGTTCTACCTGTGTACACCATGATTTTCTTGGTGTAAGACAGGACGGCCCTAGACACACACCCTGCCTTAGCTTAGCTTAGCTAAGGGCAAACACGAGCCACAGTGCTCCAATTAGCTTACAGCATGCCTGACACACCCCCTACTGATGTCAGCTATGTCTAGGGCTTACACTCATGGTTTTGCTAGTCCTACACTCTTGGGTGCAAGCTTGCAATGACAGGGAATCTGGGATTCTCTATCCTTCCCCTCATTTGCATAGGATTGCCTGCTAATGCATAGTTACATGTCCAACACTGAGCCTCCCCCCTTAGCAACCATTACTCACTGGCCAGGTTGTATTCTGCCTGCCATTGAGTTGCATGGCAGAATACTGCTTTTAGTTAGAATGCTTATTTTAGGTTTATTTTATTATTCCCCCCCCCCCCAATACCATTTGCGCTCTGCTGCCCTATGCTTAAACAGGCAAGATCGGCAAAAAAAAAATAAAAGTTGTTATTTTTATTTTTTACATATTTTGCAATGCCAATGGTCTTCTACTTGGCCATTGGCAGGCTTCCTCAATGATATGCAGCCTTTATTTGAAGCTGTCATAGCTCCGTTTTGTAATTTGCAGAAATGTACTCAATTACTAACCGAGTACATATCTGCAGACTGCACTCATCCTGCACGGACAGCTGCCGGCTTCCTGGATCACAAATTACCCTCATTTGCATGGTTTTCACCTGCAAATGAGAGTAATTTGCATACAGGGGCTCGGTCCATGCAGGATTAGTCTAAGAGCTCATGTGCACGTCCCGGGAGCTCGTTCCTGGATTGCATGTCGGCCATATTGCTGAAAATAGCTCTTAGACTAATCATGCACGCAATAAAGGGCTTCGTAAATCTGGGGGTATATTTTTCTACATGTATCTGCATACCATAAGCTAAGCTGTTCCAAAGTGGAAACATCCACTCCAGCCTTGGCCTAAGCACCAATAAACAGTCAGAACCAATTGCACCCCTTCAAAACAACACAGCTCCTCTCCCAAACCACAACTTGGTTCACACCCTATTTCTCCTAAAAATAAATTTTCAAAGCAGATGTAAAAAGACCCATAATCTCCACACAACCCTCTTACACTGTAACCCTGACAATCTTATAGGTACTGAAACTTGGTTAAAGCCAGAAATAACTAGTAACAAAATACTCCTCCTGGATATAACACAATCATATCAGACAGACTAACAAAGAGGAGGGGGATAGCAGTAATTTTTAAAAATACCCTAGAAGTAATCCAGCATCCTCAAACTACCCTGAAGCTTCCAAAACCTGAAATTCTCATTAACCATCTCAAGTTCAATAACAGTAAATCAATCTACCTAGCAGGACTATACATTACTCCTGGAAATCTACTTACAATTGAAGAAGTCCTTCAGTAGCTGTATCACAATATAAAAAAGAAACCATAATCTTAGGTGACGTGAACATTGAATGGAAACAATTAAATACCTCACCTGGTCTAAACTTATTTGGATTTTCACAACTATTAAATGTCCCTACCAGGACCCACAAAATATTTAGAAAAAAAAATCATACTAGATTGGATTCTTTCAACTAAGTCTCATAACATCAATCCCACTGGAAGTCTACAAGACAATATTAATGACCATCAATGCCTACCCAATATTAATGACCATAAATGCCTACCCATCAATATTATCAGACAGCAGCTAAACTTTCCTAAACAAGTAACATACACACAACTCCATAATCTGCAGAATTTTAGTCCTGAATGTTTCATAGCAAATCTAAAGAAATATAACTGGAACTGTCTAGGATTTTACCACTAGATGAAGCAGTTACTCATTTTAATCATATCTGCCTATCCATCCCAAATAAGCAGGCCCCAGTCTGAAACAAAAGATTCAAAACTATTCCAACACCCTGGCAAACAAAGAATACTAAGCAAATGCAACCACTATTAAATAGAAATCAGGCCTGGAAAAGATACATAGAAATTAAAATTCACTTAACCTTGTAGAATTATAGATATCTCATAAATCTCACAAAAAACAACTATTTAATAAAAAGAAAAAATATTTTACAAACCTACAAAATCTCCACAAAAATAACCCCAAAGTGTTCTTGCAGTCCGTAATATCACTGCTAAACTCCAGGTAACCGTCTGTCCTTGAACCCACCACAACCTTTAAATACCCAGGTAGCCGAGCAACTCAATTCAACACCCACTTTGTAAATTCTATCTTATAAATAACCAAACAAAACTCCACCTAACAATTCCACAGCCCCCTACCAACAACAAAGTATTGCAAAATTTGATGCAAATCCTCAAAAAAAAACACCATTGTATAGCACTAAAAATCCTTAACTGGCTAGAACTTAAAAAACACCTCATCTACCATCAACGTATTACATCCCATAAGCTAATAAAACTCCCCAGAAAAATTCCCAGCTCTAAAATGAATACTACCCTATACCACAAACTGAGCCTTAAGTTCCAACAGCAAAGCTTTTCTGTCCATCACAAAATCAAACAACAGATTAGGTGGCTCATTATAGTCTAACCAGAGAGCAAATATCTGGAGCCAAATTCCCCGTGAAATAATACAAGTAGACACACTGCATGTCTTCAAACCATCATTAAAGAAACATCTGCTAGATAACTGGCTGTGCTCAAGCACTACCCAAGTCTACCCGCCCATAATCAACCTAAATCCACCATCAAAGTTACACTCCCCACTCTCTGTGTTTAACCTTTCTGCACTCTATTCTTACACATGCAACTTTATATCTCTACCACCAAAAAATCGCATTGTTTATTATCCCATAACTGTCATTCACACTATTCGTCTACAGACTGCCACTCCACCCTGTACATACTTTCTCTCCTACAAGACTCCCATTTCCCAGATAACTTCCACTACCATTATTTTCTTTAGTACGTCTGTACAAGCTCTCTACCACAATCTACTTAATGTTTCATGTAACTACTTGTCCTGTTAAGTTCTACATCTTGCTAAATCCCTTGCTGCCTTTGCTACTCTTCTCTGTACCGCTAACTGATAGACAGTGAATATATTATGCACTGCACTTACCTGTGTAATTTCTCTGTAACCAGCTACCTCATGAAAAAAAATATTTTCTTAAAATCATAGGCTACTGTATGTTATATAATATGTTCTAGATGTATTCATATAACTGTGTTTTCATGTAAATTCAATGTATTTTACAAAATGTTATTTTGTCTTCAAATGAGCTTGGCTAGTATGTGAAGCTTTTCTCCTCAGGCCTCCACTGAAAATAGGATAAATCCTGTCGTAACTCCCCAGTAAAAGGAAAAGAAATACGTACATAAATCAACAAATAAATGCTTTGTGATTCTTTATCAGTGTACTTCCCACTAAACCTATTTTGACCAAGCATGCATAAACTTTCTTATTTTCTCTCTACTCTTACAATATCCCATTTTCTTTTGGTCTTTTATCTCTAATGCTAAATATTAACTTCATTGTCACTATTTTTCAGTTTAGCAGGGTTTTTCTCTTTTCTTTCCTTTCAGAGCCTGTGGTCACTTCATCCATAGCTGGCTATGAAACTGTAGGAGCTCTGCCACAAGACCTACCTCTGCAAAAGTTTTCACTGACAATATTGTTGTTGTGCAAAGTTAGCAAGTTTAACTTGAAGAGCCTTGCTGTGTATTAACTTTAACTAGTCAAATATGTGTCTACCCTATACTGAAAAGTTGCTGTGATATTCCCCCTAAATGAGTAGTCTGCATTGTCTGTAATAATTGGCTTAAATAACATATACACATCTTGTTACCACCTATAAAATTATCCAGCATCCATCTGCTTTTCCGGTACTAAATACCATTCAACACAATTATGTTCCCACTAGGTCATTATACTAACTTATCTTCATTTTCTCTAAACTGGCTAACATTTCTTTAAATATTATTTTTTTTGTTATATAAGTTGCATCTATTTTTAACCAATGCTGTCACATTATGTCTAATTTGGTACAATTATTTAAGATGTAGATGTTTTTGTATTATTTTTGAAGCTTGTAAAATTACTGTTTTCTGAAATACCTTGGAGCATTTCTTTCTAGGCCTCTGCTGTAAAAAGGCACCTAGTCAGTCATACTTTCCTGTAATCAAATTCCAATAAATTAATAAATAAATATTGGTCCATAACTAAAGAAAGCTGATTTTTTTTGACAGGCGTCACTAGGGGAATTAAGAGGGACTGTTTCAAAGAAGGGAGAGGGTGGTACAGAAGCTCTCAATGCAGCACTGCTACAAACTTTCCAAAGAAGGGAAAAAGCTAAAGGGGGGAGAGTTCAATAATTCAGATAGTAGACCATCTAGAACCTTGTTAGGTTTCTATTTTTTGATGGATCAAATGACTTCTTTTGTAGTAAATAGTTTTGAAAGTGATCAAATCTGATTGTGTGCTAGATGAAGTAGAGCTAAAGATTTACATTTGACTTCTGGAATATGGAATAAGAAATGTACTGACCTCCTGTACCTTGGTAGAGAGCTTGAAAGTAAGTTCTAAAGGATTTTAGTGAGTTTTCAAGTGTGATAAAGTAGCCTGTCTTCTTTTCCTCGGTGGAAAATAAAGGTATTGATTGATTAGCCTTTGTTCTACACTTTCTGTCCAGTCTGGAGTAAACTTGAAAGGACATTTCATTGTATTAAAAACAATTTATCAAGCCCGATTTAGATTTCTTATTACCAGTCTCCTGGGATTCCAGATTCAGTGGACTGCAGATGTTCAAAAGAAGCAAACGTTTTATGATGTCACCTCTGGTCTAAAATTCTTTTACTGTGTAGTCAGTCTGCAGCTCTGACAGTTCTAGACTCCATGATTTCCACAAACCATTAACCCAGGACCTTAATCTGGCATGCAAAAACCCCTTATTGGCATCTCAGAAATACTGTATTTGGATGGTTCCTTCTTGATGTGCTAGCATGAACTCTTCAGTAGCTTCAGATATTTGATGTACAAAATCTGCTGATCTTGTATAATATGCATAAAGCTTCTAAATTCTGGGTAGACCATATGCAATCTTAGAAAGAGAATAAAGAATGACATCATGATCAGAATATGGACATGGTGCTATAGAAAAATTCAGAGAGAAAAAAATATAGTACCTCATTATCTACATATACCCTTCTATTCAACAAGGGGTACCAAAACGTGAAGAGTTACAGGGAAAGTTGACCAGCTGAGGGTAATTGGATACTCCTAAGTCTAACAGAGACAATTCCTTAGTTTATAACTTAAGATATTTAGCAATGCTGAAAGTTGAGGTGAATGCTGTGCTGCGGTATCAACTGTTGTTGTTGCTGTAATACAATTGAAGTCTCCTTTTAATACTATGAGCCCCCTGAATAAATGAAAGTAAGTAGGTGCCTTTATGACTTTAAGCCTGTGATAGGATGCAGATTTAACATGACAAATAGTGTGTCCTTTCTCAACTTGCGTAAGTAATTCAGCTAATTCCTAAAGCCTGAATTAGTTAATACAACCTCGTTTTGATTGGCTGGCTTCTGCAGGTGCAGATCCTTACAGACTTTAAATACCAGAAGGAATGTTCAGTTCGGCACTGTACTGCTCTGTATCAAACAAGAGAGCCTAGCTCTATAAATGGTAAAGAAACTCTCATGTATCTTCTATATCATAAAAATTTCAGCGCATTCTGTTTTACAGCCTTGTTGCTGTAATGTACTGATTCTTATACTGCCTTATTTCATACTGGGATATCAGTGCCTTTTATCAATTTACTAACTACACTTCTCATTAACACATTGTTGAAATTAGCACTTTTGTTGTGTTGTTGGATTTAACCAGCATTGCACTTTTATTCCTTGTTGGTATTGTACTGCTGTTCACTACTGATTTGCTCACTGTTGTGGAATTAAGTTTAAACAATGCTGCACAATCACACCTTGTTGTTTTGGTACTGTTACTACTCGAATTATACTGAATAATATTGCAGTGTTATCTTTTGTCACATTTGGTATATAAAACCAAAGCTGCTTATTATCTCAGTAGCTACACTTTTTGGTCATTGGCATTGTTGAAATTCTGCTTGTTCTAATTATTGAAGTGTTATATTTAAAACTACTCTCTACAGTACAACAGTAGGCGGTACTAGGTAACTTGTGTGGTATACTTGGGCCCATATTAATCCATAGAAGGTTAAACTCCACAAATCTCCTTTCATAGCTCAAAAAACACTGAACATTCAATTCAGCAAATGTTCACAACAGCAAACTATTTAAATAAGAAAAGGAATTATTTGACCAACCTTAGGAAATGTGCCCTTTTCCCCACTGTAGTGTGAACTTAAGAGTTGGTATATATAGTTAGGTGGGATGTAGGGTGAAGTCTCCCACTTGGGTGGGTTTGACATACTGTGGTGTGTGTGTGTGTGTGTGTGTGTGTGTGTGTGTGTGTGTGTGTGTGTGTGTGTGTGTGTGAGAGAGAGATTGAGAGAGAGAGATGGTGTCAGTGTGGGTCTAGTATTTCCTTTCCCTGTGTATGGTTCACTGTTATGAACATTTGCTGAATTGAATGTTCTCTGTTTTTTCTGTGATGAAAGGAGATTTGCAGAATTTAAACTTCAATGAATTATACAGACCCTGTATACTTTTATTACATGACTGAGTGTTATACTGTTACTGCACTTGAAACTACTCATTTAGATTATCCATAGCTATTACAGTTACTGCATCTGGATCCATTGAGCCAAACTACCCATTGTTCATTGCTTTTACTGGCTAAGTAGGAACCACATTAGCCTGTTGGTTGAAGCTATTTAGTTGAATTTACCACTGTTACTGATTTCATTTATCTGTCCCTTTTACATTTCTTTTTTCTTTTTGCACATTGTGAGTACTACAGTAGTCAGAGCTCAGTCTTTTATCTTTTAGTGATAGCTTAACACCTTTTTCCAGCCCAGTCACTTATCCTGTTCTTAACCTGTTCTATACCCCTTCATCTGTACTATGCAGAAGGATATGACTCAGCTTGCTATGCTTATGTCTGAGGCAGGAAAGATCCTGGCCTTAAGTAATATTTTGCCATCACCCATATTGATGCCAAGATTCAAAGGGGTCTATGTCATAAGATCAAAAGTTCAAAAGAATGAAAACCAAAATATCTAAAGCTGAAAATATCAAAAACATTTTAATACATGGTGCCTGGGCCGTCCCACACTCTCAGCTAATTATATATACCAAATCTGAAACTGCACAACAATGGAGAATGGACAAATTCCTATTTTCAATATTATGAGTTTTAGATGTTTTGGTTTTCAGTCTTTTGAACTTGAGATCTTATGACATAGACCCAGATTCAAAGACAAAATAATTTCCTTTATTTATTGGCTATATAGTTGGTGTTATTCTACAGGAATCCAGTATGAATCAGCTTGGGATGAGATGGCTGACAAGTCTTCCTGCTTTGCCAGGGATGGCTTGCATCTCTTTGACCAAGGCTTTTTCATTCTGGCTAAAGCCTTTGCTGCCCCTTTACTATATTTTAGGCAGAATCCATCGAATGGACTTTCCAACCTAGTAAATTCTAATGTGTAAACCATTACTGTGGCTCTACTCAGTGTCAGGACCCTTAACAAAAAATGCCTGAACTTGAGGCTTTCCTTTAACTTGAACACATTCATATATGTTTAATTACAGAAACATGGTTTCAGAGCAACGAAAGCACTCCCTGTATTATGGGGTATAATGCTTACAATGTCTTCTGATCTACTGACAGTTGTGGGGGGAGTGTCACTATTTGTCAAGGATTTCATCACCTCACAACAGATTCCTAAGGACAACAGTGGTGAACTCCTGGAAGTACTAGTCACCCTAAACAAAATTAATTACTACTTCATAGCTAGCTATAGAACACCCTCTACTTCCTCTTCTGAGCACAGTATCCTAACACATTGGCTGAAATTCTCATTAAACCCAAGTTCTTCCTATGGGGGACTACAACTATCCCTCAATAAATTGCCTGACCTGTTCTGCTAATGGTTAGTATGCTCAACATTTCCTAAACATTATAAATGCTAACTCTGTTTCACGAACAGCTAACCATTCAACTAGGGTACACAGTATCTGGGAGGTATCTAGGATCTAGTCCTAAAAGATATTGCCATGTCTTGCACAGGTCCATATGTATCATCATGTATTGTTAGATCAGACAGTAATTTAGTGACCTTTTCCTTTAAAACTGGCTCTGTGTTTAGGGGCTTTCCAAAAGCAAACCTTCAGTTACTTGATGACTTAAATCAATTCTGCTGCAGTCCACCTTGGCAGCATCTTATTGCTAAAGCTGCTACCTATGCCTCTGACTTCTGCTTCCACTTAAATATTTGTATAGATAAGACAGTCCCCTATCCACAGTGAATATAATGAGAAGTTTAAAAACAAACCACTATGGTGGAATAGCAATATAAATAAATGACATAACAATACAAAGAAATTGTTAAATGCAAAAGAAAGGCAATGGTAAGGCAAGCTGGATATCAGTTAGTAATACAAATGGCATTGTTTATTTAGCTTTATGTGATCAATGTGATGCATTTTATGTAGGAAAAACTGAAAAAAATTAAAATGCGGGTTTATGAACATATGTGTGATATCAAAAAGAAAAATATTAACACTGTTTTGTACAGACACAATCAAATTTGTATTAATGCCAGATTTGTTTTTTATGCTATAGATGTGTTGCCTATAGATCCCAGGTGTGGCCCTTGGGAACCTATCTTGAATATAGGGAACTATACTGGCAATCAATTTAGAATCAAACGCATACCCTTTTTGAATGAAAATGTATCTTTGAAGCCTGTGTTAAAACTTGAGATCTGCCAAGTTGTAATTCATAACTTTAGTCAGTAGATGGTGAAATCAGACAGGTTTTAATAACCTATTGCATTTATATATGGATTTTATTCATTTATTTAATGTATTTTTATAGATGTATGTTTTTATTTTGATGTATTAATATGTTTAAATGTCTATGGTTTATGGTTTTTAAGGTTTTTAAAGGGTTCTTTTAACTAACAGTGATTTTTAAACAGTAATTTTATGTGACTATTTAGAACTGCATTGTTCCTTTTATTTTTTTGGTTTCTTAATTACTTAGTTCATTTGATTGGCTTTTGGGTTTTTGAACTTTGTATATAATCAAGGATCTAACTGTTGGTACGCTCATCTGATGAAGTTATAAGACGAAGACAAATAGTGAAAACAGTTAAAGTGTTAGTGTGTGGATTTATCTTGCTGTCAATGTGCTTTGGTGTCAACAATAATTTTTTCTTGACTGATATCCAGCTTGCCTTACCAGTGCTTTCTTTTGGATTTATTGGTTGTTTATTTAAGGCACTTTACCACCATTTTTTTTCTGAAAATAAAAAGAAATTGCTTAATGCTTATAAGAGATCTCATTCTACATACCTTAAGGGTACACTTAAGCAAACTAAATAGAGCTTAAGGAAACCATTAGGAAGCTCAAAGCTGAGCATGTATTTAATATAGCCACTAACCCCAGAAATAACCACAAATCTTTAACTATGTCAGGAAATTAAGAACTAACACACAATACACTTGCTGGTACTTACAGTCTGTGATGCAAATCTTAGCTAATAAA
>NC_056741.1:83199211-83267060 GCF_019279795.1 Protopterus annectens
CACAAATAAATAAATTAAATGCAGTACTGTATGCAAAAGAGCAGATAAAAGTGTACTTAAATTCACTTCTACATCCAACTGATTTCAGGTAGATGTTAGCCGGCCAAAGCTCTGATATTAAGCAGAGATAACTGAAAATGTACCACTTATATAAGGTAAGACAGAATGTCAGTGATGAGCTTAAACTACTCCCCACTGCTATCAATGGCTACACAGAAATTCTAAAAAGTACTCTGTAGAGAGACAGCCACAACTTCAGTTGAGTTAATATTCAGTGAAAAACACAAATAAACAATTTAAATACAGTACTATATGCAAAAGAGCTGACAAAAGTGTATTTAAATTCACTTATACGTCCAGCGTATTTCAGGTAGATGTTTACCCGCCGAATCTCTGATATTAAGTAGAGATAACTCAAAATGTACCACTTATATAAGGGAAGACAGAATGTCAGTGATGAGCTGAAACTTCCCCCCACTGCTATCAATGGCTACACAGAAATTCTAAAAGGTACTCTGTAGAGAGACAGCCACAACTTCAGTTGAGTTAATATTCAGTTAAAATCATAAATAAATTAATTAAATACAGTACTATATGCAAATGAGCAGACTTAATCTCACTTATACATCAAGCTGATTTCAGGTAGTTATTAGCCAGGCAAAGCTCTGATATTAAGCAGAGATAACTGGAAATGTACCACTTATATACTGCTATCAATGGCTACACAGAAATTCTAAAAGGTAAGCTGTAGAGAGACAGCCACAACTTCAGTTGAGTTAATATTCAGTGAAAAGCATAAATAAATAAATTAAATACAGTACTATATGCAAATGAGCAGATAAAGTGTCCTTAATTTCACTTATACGTCCAGCTAATTTCATGTAGATATTAGCCAGGCAAAGCTCTGATATTAAGCAGAGATAACTGGAAATGTACCACTTATATAAGGCAAGATGGAATGTCAGTGATGAGCTGAATCTACCCCCCACTGCTATCAATGGCTACATAGAAATTCTAAAATGTACTGTGTAGAGAGACAGCCACAACTTCAGTTGAGTTAATATTCAGTGAAAAAAACAAATAAATAAATTAAGTACAGTACTGTATGCAAAATAGCAGATAAAAGTGTACTTAAATTCACTTCTACATCCAACTGATTTCAGGTAGATGATAGCCAGCCAAAGCTCTGATATTAAGCAGAGATAACTCAAAATGTACCACTTATATAAGGTAAGACAGAATGTCAGTGATGAGCTTAAACTACTCCCCACTGCTATCAATGGATACACAGAAATTCTAAAAAGTACTCTGTAGAGAAATCCACAATTTCAGTTGAGTTAATATTCATTGAAAAACACAAATAAATAAATTAAATACAGTACTATATGCAAAAGAGCAGATAAAAGTGTACTTAAATTCACTTATACGTCCAGCTGATTTCAGGTAGATGTTAGCCGGCCAAAGCTCTGATATTAAATAGAGATAACTCAAAATGTACCACTTATATAAGGCAAGACAGAATGTCAGTGATGAGCTGAAACTACCCCCACTCCTATCAATGGCTACACAGAAATTCTAAAAAGTACTCTTTAGAGAGACAGCCAGAACTTCAGTTGAGTTAATATTCAGTGAAAAACACAAATAAATAAATTGCATACAGTAATATATGCAAAAGAGCAGTTAAAAGTGTACTTAAATTAACTTATATGTCCAGGTGATTTCAGGTAGATGTTAGCCAGCAAAAACTCCGCTATTAAGCAGATATAACTGAAAATGTACCAGTTATATAAGGCAAGACAGAATGTCAGTGATGAGCTGAAACTACCACCCACTGCTCTCAATGGCTGCACAGAAATTCTAAAAAGTACTCTGTAAAGAGACAGCCACAACTTCAGATGGGTTGATGTTCAGTGAAAAACACAAATAAATAAATTAAATACAGTACTATATGCAAAAGAGCAGACGAAAGTGTACTTAAATACATTTATAATATCCGCCCATTTGGTTTCAGATGTTAGTTCAGCGGCCAAAGATATTAAGCAGAGATAACCCAAAATAAACCACTTTTATTTTTATATGGCAAGACAAATTGTCAATGATGAGCTGAAACTACTCCACTACTATCAAAAATCCTACTGAAATTCCCAACATGTACTCTGTAGAGAGACAGCCAGTGAAAAACATAAAAAAAACACAACAACAAATAATTATAATACAGTACTATATGCAAAGAGCAGACGAAGTGTACTTGAAATAATACATGGTTTATGCCAGTTGGTTTCAGGTAGATGTTAGCCGCCAGCCTGATATCAGTTGGAGATAACTCAAAATGCACCACTTTTATATGGCAAGACAAATTGTCAATGATGAGCTGAAACTACCACCCACTGCTATCAATCGCTACACAGAAATTCTAAAATGTACTCTGTAGAGAGACAGCCACAACTTCAGTTGAGTTAATATTCAGTGAAAAACACAAATAAATAAATTAAATGTAGTACTGTATGCAAAAGAGCAGATAAAAGTGTACTTAAATTCACTTCTATGTCCAACTGATTTCAGATAGATGTTAGCCAGCCAAAGCTCTGATATTAAGCAGAGATAACTCAAAATGTACCACTTATATAATGCAAGACAGAATGTCAGTGATGAGCTGAAACTACCCCGCACTGCTATCAATGGCTACACAGAAATTCTAAAATGTACTCTGTAGAGAGACAGCCACAACTTCAGTTGAGTTAATATTCAGTGAAAAACACAAATAAATTAAATACAGTACTGTATGCAAAAAAGCAGACAAAAGTGTACTTAAATTCACTTCTATGTCCAACTGATTTCAGGTAGATGTTAGCCGGCCAAAGCTCTGATATTAAGCAGAGATAGCTCAAAATATACATCTTGTATAAGGCAAGAGAGAATGTCAGTGATGAACTGAAACTACCTCTCACTGCTATCAATGGTTACACCGAATTTCTAAAAAGTACTCTGTAGAGAGACAGCCACAACTTCAGTTGAGTTAATATTCAGTGAATAACACAAATAAATAAATTAAATACAGTACTATATGCAAAAGAGCATATAAAAGTGTACTTAAATTCACTTATACAGCCAGCTGATTTCAGGTATATTTTAGCTGGCCAAAGCTCTGACATTAAGCAGAGATAACTCAAAATGTACCACTTATATAAGTCAAGACAGAATGTCAGTGATGAGCTGAAACTACCTCCCACTGCTATTAATGGCTATACAGAAATTCTAAAAAGTACTCTTTAGAGAGACAGCCCAACTTCATTTGAGTTAATATTCAGTGAAAAACACAAATAAATAAATTAAATACAGTACTATATGCAAAAGAGCAGATAAAAGTGTACTTGCATTCACTTCTACATCCAGCTGATTTCAGGAAGATGTTAGCTGGCCAAAACTCTGATATTAAGTGATGGGTAGCTGTCCCCTTTTCTCCTCCCCAGCTTCAACTTTAAAAACAGGCCCACTTTCCTCTCTGTCTCCAGCAACAAGACACACTACAAAGTTCACAGTGCTTTATATAAAAATGTTATATAACCAGCACTCTCTGAGTAGCATATCATAGCTTTAACAGGCACTCAGTGCATTCACAGTCATCACTAGGGTAAGGTGAAGGAGGTCACTGACCCTGATGTCAGCTATTAGAAGGCATTACTGGCTAACTGGCAGGTGTCAATGGTTTAAGAATACAGTACCTGCATTGTTTTATGAATAGGGTTACCATCTCTCTCCTCCTTATGCAGAAGAGTCTCTATGTGGACAGTTGTGGTCTTAAAACAGCTGCTGTTTTAACATCTTTGATGAGTTTAGTCACACTATACCAATGGCTTTTTTTCAGGGGAAACCCAAGGTGGTATTCACAACAGCAAGGGGAAACTGGACCAAGGCACTGAGGAACTACTCCCTTGACTTTTTCTCCACCAGGTGGTGCCAGAAGGCTGCTACAGAGGACATTTTTTTTCCAAAATGGAGGAGAAAATGAGAACTCAGGCTGAGAATGGTGTGCTGCAGAACAGAATTATTACAAATGGATTCAGTATAAATTGGCATTGTTGTTACAAAGTTAGAAGGAGATATGTAAATCCATTTGATGATAGAGATAATGGACTGGGATTAGTCAAATGTTACTGATGAAGTTAGCTAGAGTACTATGGTGGATCATGTGCTGGTAAGGGTAACAGAAGATGTGCTACCAGATGACCCAATAAGATGAACTGAATTACTGGAAGGTGCTGATGGCAGGTTGGGAATATGTTTGGCCAGTGGAGTAGCTGGTTTAAAAAGCATGCCCTGCAATGTGGTATTACTCTGTTCAATAGGAATTTTTTTTTCATACACAGAAATAGTAACCAAAGAAAGAAAGACGCTATGATTGAAGATAAAATAAGACAAGGACTGATGCAGGGACAACAAAGTCAGAAGAAAAGATCAGTAGTAAAAATCAAAACAAAGAACTGTGAAATTATTAATTTACCTTTGGTGTTTAAAGTGCAAGACACAAGACCTCTAATAAACATTAAGAAAAGAAGATTTTTTGTAAGGTTACTTTTGAAAATGTTACTTTACTTGAAACATTTTTGAATGAATTAAGTGGTGAAAAGAGTTCATATGCAACATGGAAGGAGTATATTTTATTTTTCAGAACATGGGGCTGCATAAATATACAATTCAGAATATCTGACATAGAAGAACTTTAGTTAAAGACCTTTTTAATGTCTGTTTAATAAGATGTTTGACATTTAAAAATGTATGGAAAGAAATATTTGTAGATATGGTTGAGGTTATAGGCAATAATGGATGTGCATGAGGTAAAATGCAGCATATTCAGAATATAATTGTGAATGGGAAAAAGAAAACAGTGAGGTATCGGGGTTCAACCTAAAACATGTTTTTTTTTTTGGATGAAAGGCATTTTGTGTAAGACTGCAATAAAAGAAGATGTAATCTACAAAAAGATGTATACTACAAAAATTGTAGGCATTACATGTGAAAAAAATGCAGCAAGCTTGGACAGTTTTGGTTTGAATGTCCTATACCAGAAAAGGAAAGGTCAGAAGAAAGTCAATCTGATGGTAATATAGCAAAAGATATTGGCGGAGAAATCATCAAGGGGAGAGATAACCAAAGAATAAAATATAACTAAAATGGAGAGGGATGGTAGAAATGAGGTATGAAATATTTTATAAAGAGGAAGTATTGCAAAGCAAGATAAAAACAGATATGCCACACTAGTAAGTGAAAAAGGGAAAAAGGGAACATGTGGGACTGAAGAAGATCAATAAAAAAATAATGTTAAATCAAATGGAGGGAGGGTACAGAGAAAGTGAATAAAAATAAATAATGGGATGAAGAAAGA
Organism: Protopterus annectens; assembly: GCF_019279795.1. Classification (NCBI taxonomy): domain Eukaryota; kingdom Metazoa; phylum Chordata; order Ceratodontiformes; family Protopteridae; genus Protopterus; species Protopterus annectens. The sequence continues at coordinate 83,204,595 of NC_056741.1, forward strand.
TGCAAAAAAAGGAAAGAAAGGAAATGGATTACTTAAGAACATTAGCACAAAATGCAAACAGCATTCATAATGTAAGATAGTGAATGAATGGCATATAAACATTAATATAAAAGTATGTGAAGGAAGAAAAAAGGGAACAAATCAAGGCAATATGAAGCAAGAAGATTATGTGGTCAGTGGGGAGTAATATTTGTTCAGAAATAGGATTTTTTTAAAGAGAAGTGATAAAAACACTGAATGTGATGGTAGTAGTACCTGGAAGACTTGTGGTATGTGATATAAGGAAAAGGGAAAGATGTGTTAGGATAATTGTACTTTATACCTGCACTAATATGGCAGAGAGGAAACATATGTTTAAGGAACTTAAAACACTTTGTCACATTAAATATGTCAATTATGGTGAGAGATTTTAACTGAAAATTTGAGAAATGAGATGAGAAAGATAATAGAACATTTTGAAGTAATAAGAGAAGGTATAAGACGCAGAGAATTGAAAATAAAAATAGAAAACAGACATAAAAAGGAGCACTATTAGCACTGAAATAGATTGTGTGATGTATGCAAAGGATATGAAAGAGGTAACAGATGAAATAGAAACAGTTGAGTTTTCAGGTTATAGAACATTGTAGGCTAGAATACAGAATGACAAAGAAGTAATAACGGAAGGGAAAGGAATAAAAGTATTGACTGGAGAGATTGCTAAATTGATAAGATGAAAAGAGAAATTACTGTTTTATGGAACAATATATGCCAATGAGAGTAAATGATGTAAACTAGACAGACTGGCAGAGTGCTTAAAAATAAAAATACAAAAAATATTTTAGAGTATATGAAAAAAGTAAAGCAAATGAATAAGAGATTATATAATGGAATCATAAAACACACGCAAAAAGAAATAAAATAACGTGTTGAAAGAATTAAAAAAAATTGGAGGGGTTGTATAGAAAAGAGAAAATGTTTAAAACATGTTGTTTAAACAATGATTTTTAAAGGAAAAAAGATGGGCCGGGGAGGCACAGTACTGCAAAGGTTAGCGTTGTCTCCTCACAGCAAGAGGTTCCCTGGTTTGATTCTTGACTTGGGTGCCTTCTGTGCAGAGTCTGTATGGGTTTCCTCTGGGTGCTCCAATTTCCTCCCACATTAGAAAGACATGCAGCAGGTGAACTGAACACTCTAGATTGTATGAGAGTGTGTGGTGTGGAAGATCTACAGCAGCAGTATACCTTTGCTCTAGATGATTGTCACTGCTGAAGTGACACCTCATCGACATGTGCAAAAATGGGAAAAAGGGGTTGTGGATGGATGGGCTGGGTTTCATGAACACCTACACAAAGTTTCACCATTTTTGGGAAAAGCAGTAAAATAAGAGACGGAAGAATGGAATTAATGTTTAATGCTGAATCAAATACTAGATATAAGCAGAGAGAAATATTAGAAATTGTAGAAAAGTTTGTGGTAGAATATATGAAAAGGAAACAGTGCAAGAAAATGAGATTACTATGATAACAATGGAAGAAATAAAAGAGAAGAATCGTAACCATTAGTAGAAGAGGTAGGTTATGAATATTATTAAGAAATGAATGGAAATCAGCAACTGATATTCTGTAAAATATTAAATGAATGAATAGAGAAAGAAGTAAAAATGAAGGGTTTGTGGTGGAATTCTAAATTTACATAGGAAAAAGCTGAAAGAAAATATATGAAAAGGTATAAAATTAATTAGAAACCAAACCCAATGGAAAATAATTGTAAAATAGTTAAGAAAACAATAAAAAAGGGTCAGAAAGTCTTGGATTAAGTTATTGGACAAAATGTTTTCAGAACCAAGGGCAGCAGGATGAAGGAAATACTAAGAAATAGTGAAAGAAGCAACAGATGTGATTTTGGAAGAAAATAAGAAAGTAAGACTATTGCCATAATGTGTCAAAGGATTTTGATTAGGTTAGTCATTAAGCTGTTTGGAGGATTCTAGTGATATATGGGTTAGGAGAGAAAAAATAATGTTATAAAATATTCAATGAAACACCAGTTTTGGTGAATGGGTGGCTGGGAGAAAGGACAGAATATAGGAGAACATTAAAGAATGCCCAATCAATTATAAATAAGAAATGGATAAGGGAGATGGTTGTATGCATGGAGTAACCATTAAAAAAGCTGGGCTTTAGTGAAATAAGGCAAACAGCAACTGTTTCAGAGTATGATTTATGTAAGATAGCACAGACAGTCAGTATTTTAGCAGAGATCATACTGCAGACCACCTCCAGATGTATACAGACATCAAGAACATGACTTGAGCAGGCTAAATACATACTTTATTATCTTTCTAGTCTGTACATGTGCATTGCTGTAACCTTTTTTGTGGGGCTGTGTGGGTTTCTCATGGGAGTTATGAGCCAAGTTTCTAGGAAACATCTTGCATCCTCCATTATAAGGCCTTGTGAAAAGTGCACTCCCTTGAAAACCATATGCACATATCACAGTTGTGCCATATGCAAGAGTCATAGAAACTACCAGGGTGAACTGCACACTGATTATACATGATGTCTTGTGCATTAAAGAAGACCTGGCAGTTGATGGAGTGAAAGCCATTTCTTTTTATATACCTCCATCCATTTCACCAGATGGAGCTTTTATTTTGTTGTGGGTATAGTCTATGGCTCCCAAAACATTGGGAAACTGGACTATGGCATAGACATTTTGAATGGGTTATCTCTGTCCTCTGAGGTACATGGAAACCAGACATACTCCCCCACATTTTGCAGAATTGCATTGCATTGAAAAATTGATGGAGCATTCTTGAAGGAGAGGCCTGTACCTCCCCCACCATGTCCACTGTAGTTTTCTGAAATGTTCCTATAGCTAGTATTCATAATGCTACACATATTTTGGGTTCAAATTTAATGGGTTCTCCGCAATTACCACAGACCTTCAAATAAGGATGTCCCCTATTTTTTTCTATAGTATTTCTGCCCACCTTGTACCAGAGCTAAATCCAAATGGAGGTGACTCAGGCAGATGCTGTGTGGGGGTCTCAAAAGAAGGTTTCTAGGCTAAGAGGAGTCTTGGGGTAAAGAGAATAAGTTTGCTTTTTTGGGGGGGGGGTAAAAAAGTTGTAAGTCATTTAGCCAGACTTCAATGAATGAGACAGATTCCTGAGTGATTTGTTTCAGGTTGCTAAGGTTCTGGGTGGCACATATGAGAGTGGAGTTATTGACGTACTGAATTATTGTGCCTTATTTAGAGGCATCTGTGAGGTTAATAATAAAGATATTGAAAAAACAGAACCAAAGAAGGACCCTGTGGAAACTGAAAAAAGGGAGAAGCTTTTGTGCCATTTTACTGCCTGTGATCTGTTAGCAAGATAGCTGTTAAACTATGTGGTAGAGGATTCATCAAATACAGAGTTGAGAGATTTTGTAGGAGGATAGGTTGTGAGACTGTGTAGATGGCTTTGGAAAGGTTTAGAATAAGGGCAGATACTATCCTGCATTCATTCTTATGGGAAAATACAATATTAATGAAATATAGGAGGACTGGTGTAGTAATGTAATGGAGCGGGATAGCAATAGGGTAGTAGTTACTTAGTTTGGTGTTATTTCTTCCTTTGTGTAATGGTAGGATATAACTTTTTTCCACAGCACTGAGATATACGTTTCTGAGCTAGAGTGGTTTATGAGTAGGGAAATGATAGGATGAAGCACACCAGGATCCACTAGGTAATGTTTTGTTGAGCGTTTTTGTCTTTTGTAATAAAAAAACTTCATTAGAATAACAGACAGGTACAAAAATCAACCTCTGACCCAACTTAAATAACACACCAATTCTTTAGTGTTAATTACCAATTAACTAAAAGGTATATGCCTCTAAAAGGACATAATCCCTGAATAAGTATAAAACAAATACTGGTATTAACCAGCATCATAGACAAATTAAATAAATATTATAATAAACATTAAAATAAATTGACAAATTGACAGGTATTAATAACAAATGCGCAAAATGTCCAGAACATATATACATAAACATAATGACATACATATAAACCCTTGGATATATATATATATATATATATATATATATATATATATATATATATATATATATATGTATGTGTATATGCATAAAAATAACTGTTTCATTTTGTCTATAGATACATAGATATTTACATATATCCTTCTGCCCTAAGCCTAAGAATAGAGCTTATAGAAATAGTGCTGTTAAGTCCTGGTTGTTCAGTGGCATTAGTTCTCATCTGCCACCTTAATTCTTGCAATTCTAAAAAAAAATCATTCAATGGGCCACTTCTGTCCCCCATTGCCACTTGTTCTAATATAGTGAACTTAAAACTATGACCCTCATTTTCAAGGACATGTGCAGCCAAGGCATTTTTTGGATCTTGTGTTTTTATATCGTAATAATGTTGATATACCCTACTTCTAAGGGCATTGATAGTCTTCCCAATATAAAAACTTGGACATAGATCACAAATGGCAAGGTAAACTATTGACTTACTGCTACAACAATATTTCTTTTTATGATATGCCTACCAAAATTAGGTATTTTTATCTCAGTACCTTCTATTATATATTTACATTGAAGGCAAAAACCACATTTGGACATTCCACCTATCCCTGTGTTGCTCTTACAGGTTCTCTCTAACATATTTTTAAATGTAATGTCTTTCTGATAGACTACTTTTGAGGCTGTTCCTACAATTTCAAGAATATCTTGGCTAGTATTGAATAAATTCCAATTATGTTGAATTATCTGGCTGATACCAATAAGTTGCTTATTATAGCTAACAATAGCTGATTTTTTTAAAACCACTGGTCTCTGCCTTAGACACCCCCACTTGTGAAGCACTTCCTTTTCCAAGCAGAGGAAAAACATGGCCCCTCTTTCTTTTATCAACCACTTCTTGCAAAATCCTGTCCAAAAATACTTCAGGGTAACCCATTTGTATAAGCATTACCCTCAATACTTGTACTTGGGGGGGGTGCTGGTCCATTACACTGCCTAGAGCCCCATTTGACCATGAACTGGCTCTGAAATCTATGGTAGGTCAGATGTGGTCTGAACACCCTACATCTTCTAAACTGAGGTGTTGCAGCAGCAACTTGCATCAGAGCCCGTTACACATAAAGATTTGTAACGTCTGCAGAAACTCCTGACATTTTTCAACATTTTCTCATTGCTGTCTTCCAGCATGTATTGTAATTCAGGGCTAAAGAGAGCATGATGTCTTGGCACTCATTTTATACATCTCTGAAATGGTCTTCCATGATTATTTCCTGTATTAGCATATACTCCGGCTCTTTATTCACTCATTAGCATATTCATCAGCTAGTCTTTGTTTTGCAGCTGTCTGCAACACACAATGCGGTTTAAATATGTAGGCATTTGTATGTGTTATAGCTATAGCATATATGAAATGTTCTCTTTGCATACATAAGTTCAAAAGTGACATCTGTTACAAGGAGTTGTACCTTTCCAATTACTGTGTATTATATTATACACTTTCTTTTGTTCTTTGTAACAATGCCTTTGATTCAAATTTTGTGCTTGCTTATGAATAAATTCTGGCTTATCTATTACAAAATGTCTTAAACATTCTGATTTTTAATACATGTCAATGTCTACTAACAATACTTTTTACTAATTCGATATACCTGTTGTAAGTTTTATCATGAAGTCGTGTATCCCATTGCCCACATTATTACAGTATTGCATGTTAGAAAAGACTGGCCCATTATTAATGCTTCCAAAACACCTGACTTTTGTGCTACTGGCATGCACTCAGTATGGCCCATATCCCTGAAATCCCAAATTCAATGATTCAGCTGCATGCACAATTCAGTATCATTACTATTAAGTCTAGAGGGGTGCAACCTCAGCCCTTTTGCAGTATTTTTGAACATAAAAGTAGTACTTTCCTGTGTAGTTATGTGTTCCCCCAAACCACCTTCTTATAACACATATTACAAAGTCTGCTTATTTTAAATTTAATAGCACTAATGTCCAAAAAAAAACACATTTCAGTCTGCAAAACTGCTAATTAAAAATTGTAATAAAACAATACTTTCTGCAAGTAATCAGTAAGTATTTCTAGTTAAGTTTTAGTAGCTCCCCTCAGCAAAAAGATAATGCCCACAAATCTTCTATAAAAAGTTAGTTTTTCAGATATACTTTTTTATCTGAATATACATGTTTCCTCCCAAACATTCTTCACTAAATTTGCATAGGTGTTACCAACTGGTATCCCCATTGCCACATCTTGTTTTTGAAGATAAAAAGTATTGTGAAAAAAATATATCATTTAAAGCCAAATCCATGAAAGTACAGTAATTAAAAAAAAAAAAAAACTCCTGGGGATTCATGAACAACTGTGTAGGCTTCATGTGAAGTCTACACAATGTTTACATGTTAGCTCGATGACCAGCAGCAATAATCACATATGCGTGCTGCTCTTCATACTTAACATGAATACAAGCACATTTCCATGACCAGCAACAGTGGTGGTGGCCATGAAAATGTGTTGAGCAGCAGGAGCACACAGTGTAAACAAATAGGTTTGCTATAGGAAACCTGTTAAGTGTGCTCGCATGGACAGCACAAAGAGCTACATAGGGTAAATAATGCAAGCTATTGCAAGGCAGGGAAAGTGTACTGAGTCTAATGACACAAAAATCTAGCATAGGAATACATAAATAAATAAGAGGGGAGGGTAAACATCAAAGGGCAACCACAATAAAAGGGTTAACCAGAAAGGAAAGTGTACTACAGAGGACAATGTGCAGAGAAAATCAAAAATATGTATAACTGTTTAAATTGTACTTAGATAATTTATTTAAATGTGCTTATGTCACAAAGACAATTTTGTAATACTAAAATTATGCAATATGTACGTCACAATAATTAATGGTGGTCACACTGCCTGAGCAGATGTAGGTAAATAAAAATAGAGATGATAATATAGAATATGAGAGTTATACAAAGTAACTTTGTAACAGTGGGAAGTAAACACAATACAAATGTGATTAACATGCTAAATTGAGATGACAGTCATCAAGGACAGTACATGCATTACAGGATATTTGCATAGCCTTAATTTTGTCAATGTAACATGTTGGAAAAGAAAAATGGCTCAAAGGTCCTAATCTACTTTTGCAAGAATCTAACCCATTCTATCAGTGTTACCACTGAGTTATATATTAATTGCATAGATCACATAAATAGACATAACACATGCAAGAGGAGGTTCACCCTTGAAGGGAATTGTGCAGTTTGATATTCTAATGGGTATTTGTCCCATATGTTGCGTGTGGTCTTACAAATGTGGGAACAGAATAAGCCGTATGTCATACCCTTGCCTAAGACCCTCCTGACAGTTGTTAGGCAGCTGATAAGAACAGATGTAAACACCACATTATGATGCAATTTATTAGACAGAGCTGTGTATAGTCTGCATCTGCCACAGGAAATAGCAATGGATATTGCCACAAACAAATAAAATTAATGTGTGAATTAAGAAAGGATTCCTGATAATGAATGTCATATCAGCATGTCAGACTGATGGCAGTTGACTATGCTCATGTGCATAAAATTGTAATCTCTCCTTTGTTGATGGTCATGATCAAGGAAGGTCTGTCCCTATTTCCGTATACATACCATTCAAGACCTGGAGCACAAGTATGCACAATGCACTACTCTATGCATTGAGCCACAGGAGAACACTCATAATGAAATTGGCAGAGCAAATTTTCTACTGGCATGAAATCCAAATATACTTTCACATGTGTTCCTGCAGCATATCAAGGGATAATAGGTTCATAGGTTCATAGGTAGGTACTAGGCTATCAGCCCAAGGGCCTATATAAGCCTAGCCAACAAGGTTCCATGGTTTACGCCACCCAAGAAAGTTATTTTCCTGTGCCACTGTCAAGCAGAGACACAGACATGATCCCCAGGGTGTATTTCCTATTTCCCATCCACTCATCAAAATTTTTCTTGAAGAGTGCTAATGAAGAACTTTGCTTGACATAGATGGGTAGCATGTTCTAGAGTATAGAGTGTCTCTGGGACAGGAATCTATCCCTCCAGCATGTCCTGTTTATTGTGGCGACAAGGTTTAGGTCCCTAGAGCATGTAGCTCAGAGGGATTGGGATTTCTTTAGGTGTAGCATGTCCAGCAGCTCTGGGTTTGACATAGCTTTATATGTTTGGCAGAGATCACCTCAGAGTAGGCGATATGCTACAGAGTAAAGCTGAAGTTTTTTGAGGCAGTCAGTGTAGGGCATTTGTATGAGGCCAGTAATCCTCTTTGTGAGGTACTTCTGTGGCCTTTCCAGCTGCTGCAGATGTCTTGTGAGGTACATTCCAAAAGGGGCATTGTACTCTATAATGGGTCTAATGAGTGTCGAGTAGATGGGAACAATGATCTCTTTTTTCCTGGATGAAAACCCTTTTATGATGAGGTGTGCCACTTAGAAGGACTTCCTGACTTCTGTGGCGATGTGACTATCAAAGGAGAGACTACTGTCCACCTGGGTCCCAAGGTCTCTTATCACGCATTCGGTGTTAAGTAGATTGCTGCCTATATGGTAGTTCATGGGTACAGAGTTTTTACCAAAGTGGATGACACTGCACTTTTTGGCATTGAGCTTGAGGCCATGGCTCTGACACCAGGCATCTGTCTCAGTGAGGCCCTTCTGTAGGATGTCCACATCATTTGCGGACTTGACTATGGCTCCTAGTTTGCAGTCATCTGTGAACTTCATTAGCCAGAGGCCGTCTATGTTAGCCTGTACTTCAGAGAAGTAGATACCAAACAGGAGAGATCCCAGGATGGAACCCTGTGGTACTCCACTTGTCACTGCTTTGAGGTCAGATTTGGAGTCTGCAACTTTTACAGTGTGGGTTCTGTCAGTGAGCCAGATGGCAACCCATCTTGTGACAAGTAGATTTATACCTAGTTTAGTGAGTTTAGCTATAATTCCAGAATGGGGGATGGTGTTGAAAGCCTTGGTGAGGTCAAGATAGGCTGTGTGAACCACCTTACCCTCATCCACGGCTTTGGTGACTGCCTCAAAGAAGTCGATCAGGATCAGGAGGCATGATCTGCCTTTAACAAACCCAAACTGGGTGGGATCCAAAGTTTGGAGGTTACCAATGTCTTTGTTTATGAGTTCCATGATGATGTTCCATGGCCTTGCAGACCAGACTCGTCAGGCTAATAGGTCGACAGTTCCTGGGAACAGTGGTCTCTCCCCCTTTGTGGAGTGGGATAACTGTTGCCGTGTACCATTCAGTGGGCACAAAGCCTGATGCGAGGCTATTATTGAACATGGTGCTTAGTTCATTCTGAAGTTCATGTAAAACGCAGCCTGGGATGTTGTCCAGTCCCATGGATGCTGTGTTTTTGGCTTTAGAGAGTGCAGCTTTTACCTGCGTAGTTGTGATTACAGGGACTCTGCATTCTTTTTGTATAGCTATGGGCCCTTTAGGGGGTGAGAGGGGGGTAAAGTTAGCACAGAACCTATCTGCTGGGATGTTGGCAATATCAGTTGGTTCTGCAATTTTTGTGCCTTTGTGCTGTAACTCAGAGCAGATCTGGGTGTTGCCATCTAGATTCTTGACATAGCTATAGAATGCTTTGTGGTTGTCCTTGGATTTAGTGGCAATTTTGTTTTTGTAGCTAGCTTTGGAGGATCTTATAAGGGATCTTACTGAGGCTGACCACTCATGAGATTTTACTCTCTTTTGCAACAGTTGCTTCCTTCTGTTGTACAGTTTGTTTATGGCAGGGGACCACCAACTTGGCTTCCTTTGTTTTTGGAGGATAGCATCTTGGTTCTGTTTGGGATAGCATGATCCATGCACTCATGTAAGTGCTTATAGAGTGCATTTGTGCAGGATTCAGAAGTTGTAACTGTATTGTCCATTTGCATGGGTGTCATGAAGTTCACCACTTCTGTCTTAAGAAGCATGAAGTTGGCTTTGGAGAAATTTTTTACTGTGGTTTCCTTAATGGGGTGTGGGGGCGGAATGTGGATATCAAGTGTGATAAGCTTATAGTCGGATTGGACCAACAAGGAGTTGATTTCAGGTGTGGAACACCGGTCACTCATGTTGGTAATGACTAGGTCTAGGATATTGTTTCCCCTGGTTGAGGTGTGGATAAGTTGATCTAGGGCATTGGACTTTATGAATTCCAGAAAGCGTTGAGCTAAGAAGTTGGTACACAAGTAGTTTTCCCAGTTAATGGTGGGGTAGTTGAAGTTGCCCATTATTAGCGTGTTTGGTTGAACCCTAATATTTTTCAGTACATCAAGAAAGGAGGAGTGGGAATCCTGGGGCATGGTGGGGGATCTGTAGCAAGCTACAGTTTGGATTGCAGTTTTGCCTAGAGTTAGTTGCACTTGGATAACCTCGGATGCATTATGCTGAGTAATTATCCTGGAGGTGTGGATATCCTTAATGAATATGAACACACCTCCGCCTTTGTTTTTTTGGTCCAGGTTACATGGCCAAAAAGTGTGGTATGAGTTATAGCCTGGTAGTGCAGGGGTGCTCTCTGGAGCCTTGAACCAGGTCTCAGTCACTGCTCAGATATCGATGTTCTCTATTTTAAGGAGTGCCACGAGTGAGTGCATTTTGAGATTTTGACTTCTAGCATTGAGTAGCATTACCCTCAGTTTTTGCTTGCATGTTCCTGTTATGGTGGTGAATTTGTTATTTGAACCCTGCCTAAAAAAGGCACTATAGGTGCAGCAAGAGCCTTAGCCAGTATCCGGAGTCCCAGGGGTAACAGGTGCAGGCCATCCGTGGCAAAGCATCGTGGTTTGTCGACCAAGTCATCCCAAGCAGACAGATACTGGATCCCCTTAGAATGACACCAGAAGCTTAGCCAATTGTTGAAGTCAATCATTTTGTCCTTGTACTGTGGTATCATTCTGAACGATGGGCAGAATGCTACTTAGGGTCATACCTGCCTGGGCTACAAGATCGGAGAGCTCTTCCATGTCTCTTCATGTAGTCCAGGGAGGTACATCTCAGGTCATTCACACCAACATGGACAATGACAGAGTCATATTTGTACTTGTTGTGGAGTGACTTGAGTGCATGGGTTATGTGGCGGATCCTGGCACCCAACAGGCAGCTGAAAGTAACCTTCTCCTTGTTTAGCCTGGTGAGTGGGACATCAGTGTGCCTGACTATAGAGTCGCCTATGACTAGTGTGATGGGTACGTTGTTTTGCATTATTGGCTGTGGTTGAGTGGCACACTGAGTCTGTGGGCTATGTGTCATTTGGGTTGTGTTGGGGGATGGAGGTTACATGCATTTCTGCTTTGGAGGTCTCCGTTACTTAGGCAGATTATTATTGAGAGCCTCCGCAAATGTTTTTGTGTTACTATGTGTGGATTTTGGTGGTGTAGATTTAGTGAGACTATGTGATGAGTGTGGTGTGGTGCAAATGTTTACCTTCTACTCATGACTGTCAAGTTCAGTCTTAGTTGGAGAGAGCTTTACCTCCAGTTTGGCTAGATAAGTGCATCTCTGACAGGTTGTAGTGTTGGGTGGTAGGAGGAGAGGGTTGTCTGTGTACATGAGGCAATTTCTACATTGTGTCATGATGCCCAGATTCATCAGATAGACAGGAGAGAACACTGGGAGCTGACCCTTGGACATGCCTGAATAAAAAACTATTTTCATCTCGATAAGTGAGGAAAGTGAGTACAAGAGCTGTTTTTCTCTAAGCAAGTGAGAAAAATAAGTACAAAAAATGTTTTCCCTCTAGGTAATGAGGAAGATTAAGTGCTATAGTAATTAGTAGCTTATTTATTGCTTACAAGTTCTGAACAAGTGCTGAGCATGAATAAGCAAATTTAAGTGCTAAAACTAAGAATCTGTATCTGCACTAGATGAGTTAAGGACAGAAACAAGTGCAAATGTAGGCTTTCTAATCAGAAAGTTGAGAGAAATGGAAGACTGCCCAAACGGCCAATTACTACAATTTCTGGGCCAGAACCACTCCTTATGTGGTAGACAGGTTATCTAGTGCTTACCACTCCCACTGATAAGCCAGAAGGCTTCCCTCCAACACAGAAAGGCTTTGGGGGCTCAGAAGCTTACATACAGTCCTGGATACAGCAAATCTGTATCTGGAACATTAGTTGCAGGAAAGGTAGGAAACAGGTAACAAACCCAGCATTGAGTGACTTTAAACGAGTAGAGTAGCAATTATAGTGTGTATGTATAGTAACAGAAGCCTCCCCCATGGATTTTGTCAGATAAAATTATGAGCAAATAAAGTACATCTGATGTAATGACTTCACATAGGAGTTCAACAGCTGTGATTACAGTTCCATAGTTCCATAGTTATATATTATAATCACATAATACAGTTGTGAAGTAATGATTCTTGGTGACATTAGTATGGTCACACAAAATGATTCATTATGCTATAACTGAACATTAAGCTGTACAATTCCAACCAATAATATAGTTATGAATCACATGCACCACTGTGGAACTGTAATCACAGCTGTTGAACTCCTCCTATGTGAAGTCATTACATCAGATGTACTTTATTTGCTCATAATTTTATCTGACAAAATCCATGGTGGAGGCTTCTGCTACTATACATACACATTATAATTGTTACTCACCACATTTAAAGTCACTCAATGCTGGGTTCGAATGTTTGACTAAGCTTTGAGAAAATCAACGCAATAGTGGGATCAATGAACATGTCATGGTATAGGTGCCTATTGTCATATATCTGCTTATGTGAAAGTATTAAATTGTGGTAATGAATCAAGGAGTATGTGTCCCAGTAATTACTTTGAAATAATATTGCTCTGTGTCAGACAACATTGCCTAATGCTAGGTATACCTTAACACACCTGTGACATACTGCTGTTGTCACTGTGTCGATAGAACAATTGTGTATAATGTGGATATAATTCTCTATTGGGGCACATGCCTTACTCAGGCAACAGCACACATTACATCATCTCCTCTCCTCAGGCTAAGATGTTCCAAGACTCTGTCCTATACCAAAACCCGGTATTGTTTCCTTACAGCAACCTTACAGAAACGTATGACTGTAGAGTTTCATGAGGAGTGCCACAAAAAATTCTGGACTCCTCAACACCAGACCTCTTTACTCTAAATATAGCAAATTAATTTCCTTTACCATCCATGTCTGTAGAAGTTATGCACTGTCTATGTCTGAACTGGTGCCAAATTTTAATCTAGCAATTAACAGGCAGTGCACAAACACACATACCCATGCTAAATGCATTTGCATTATGGAAAGCAAAGAGGGATCCGTTGCCCGGCAGTGAGATTTGCCATTTGTGATGCTCAACCTATTCACACCTTTTCAAATAGTCAACACTGACATGCTTAAAGGCTTGTTTTTTTTCTTGGTGTTTCGGAGGTTGAATAGGATGACATGAGGTAACACTTATGGGAACTGCACACTCTAAAAGCTTAGCTGTACATGGCAGGTGTGACAAAAGGAAATATAGCCAGCCTAGCTATCTGCAATTTTGTAAATAATTATATGTCAGTTGTGCATGTTAACAAGATTCATATGCTTGTTTTACAAATGTATTGGAACTGTATGTTATGTGTATATCAAACTGCTGGTACAGAAGTGTGTGTGAAAAGGTTTGTACAGTACTGAGCTTAGAGATGTGACCACAGTGTCCTGTGCTGGATTTGAGCAAAAATGTATATAAACTATTGTAACTGTGTAAATGTATATCTTTTAACAGTGAGAAATGGCACATAGAAGGTTAACTTGCAAAACTTCAGGAAAAAATGGTTGAAATTCAATTATTTTATAACTGCACCATAAAAGGCAGTTTCAATGCAGCAAGGAAACAATATCTAAAACTAGGGAGCCTTCTGCATTGTTTTATAAATGTTTTATTGTTTTATGTCTCTCAGCAGCTGCGAACATCTGAAGGCTATGTATTTTCACAGGGAGATATTAAATGCTGGCAGTTTCTAGAAATGGTGGTTTAGTCTGTGATAGTCAGATGACAAGAAGTGATATCATGCTGCAAGTATCCCAGCAGCAATATTTGAAATAGTAATTTAAGAAGTCTCTGAGAGAGAGAGACTGGGCATTTTGTATTTCATCTTTGACCTGATAAGAACATCCACTCACCACTTTGGCCTGCTTGTTGTTCTGTAAGTAAGTTTACTAGGGTACAGTAATTTCTCTTAGATGCAGTTAGGAATATAGTTATTTATAGCTTACATATTTTCTTTGTTTGTTTGAGACTGTCCTGCAATTTTGTTTTAAATATTTCCTGTGATTTTGAACGCTGAATTAATTGATTGTTTACTGGTTATGTTCTTGTTCTTTTATTATTTATTATTAAATATATTTAAACCTTTCAATTGTGGCTGGTCTGTCTAGACACATTTTAGGGTCTTAGAGTAATTGCATATTTATTTCAAGACACTGTGTGGGCCGCTCCTAAAAGTCTTGCTCGTGGTCAAACCACCATTTGGATTACTAATAACATTACACAGTAAGATTGGACACCCTTTGCAAAGGGTCTTAAAGTAGCTGAGAAGTAGTGGCTGGTGACATTGAAACTACCTTATAGTCTGGGCAGAAGGGGGCATCGCTAGTAAACCTGTGCCACCCTTTCTCAGGTGTGTATAGGTGTGTATAAATCTAATCTCAAAGAGTGTGTGTGTGTCAGATACTTGAGCAGGGACACAAAGCGTTGGTCAGGCAGAGAGGGTGTTGGAGGTCTTGGCTTGGCCTATCAGCTGAGATCTCAACTCTACAGCTGTGCCAGTGTAGAGTCTTATTGGGGATCTGGAGAAAGAGGGAGAAACCAAGGCCAGACTGACTGTCATCTCTGTGTGCTCTTAAAGGAAACTACACTTTGTGTGTGTGCTTGTCATCCTCCAAGTGTGTATGTCCCCCACTGTTGCCAGTGGTGAGGATTGAGGCTCCTTGATTACTGGGCCAGTGCCGGGGAATCACATAGTAATTGGTTGGCAGTAGTGGGATATCCACATATTAGGATTCAGTGGTGTGGATACTGAATTCCTGTAGCCTGTAAATAGCGGTCACTAAGGAAGGTGTTTGTACTCTCAATCAGCCACACAGTGAACATTCAGAGTTTCATATCACAATAGTTTTATTTGTTTTTGTTAGCTTGTTTTAGTCAGGGTGTGCAGGCAAGGATGTCAATAGAGGAGTATGGCAATCTGACAAGGAGCCAATTGGCTGAGGTATGCCAGGCCAAAGGACTGATGCATGCCAACCTGACTAAAGCAGAAATGATTGCAGCCTTGGGCACAGCTGCATCACAGACCAGCAACCAGGAGGATAATCAGACTGGCTGTGGAAATGTACAACTCTCACGAAATGGACAGTTCAACCTTTCCACAGAGGACTTAATAATCCATCTGGCGTTAAAGAGACTTGAACTGGAGGTCAAGCGTTTGGAAATAAAAACAGCAGAGAGTCTGAGATGTCTGGAGTTTGAGGAAAATGAGAAACTGCAACATCTGGAAGCTGAGGAGAATGAGAGGTAGAGCCAACGTGAGAAGGAGATGATGACTCTTCTCCAGGGTATGGAGAAGGGAGTAATTGAACCCCAGAAGCAACAAAGGTCAGTAAATGTCTTCCACAATTTACAGAAGAGGAAAATTTTGATAGTTTTGAAAGGGTATGTAAATAGTATAATGTTCACCAAGGGCTCTGGGTACGGTTCTCCACCCACTTACTCCATGGTAAAAGTGTAACTGCTATTTCTAAATTGTCTGATACTGATTGCTTAAATTATAATACTGTTAAAAATTGTCTGTTAATGTTTTTAGTTAACACCTGAAGCTTATAGAAAACAATTTTGTGAGCATAGACGCAAGGCAGATGTAAGTGTGTGTGAATATATTGCTGAGTTAAGAAGTTATTTTCATAGGTGTGTGAGTGGGTGTCAGTCACCACTTTTGAAGGGCTGACAGACATTTTGGTGAGGGAACAAGCCCTTAGCACTTTGCCTGATTACATGAGAATCTGGTTAGCTGATAGGCAATGTAATACTGCAGATGAGTTGGGGAAGAAGGGAGACCTATACCTAGCAAGCAGGGCATCACTGCACAGGAAAGGGATATCCAGTGCTGCTCATAGGTCTAAGGGAATCCATGGTGGGCAGCCTAAACTGCCCCAACAGAGTCAGCCATTAGCAGGGGAAGCCACTAGTCCAGGTACATGTCCAGAACCAAGGGTTAAATGTTTTAAATGCAACCAGTGGTGCTATGTAGCATATAGATGTCCACAGAGGTAAGGTAGGGAACAAAAGGTGGGACAGCCAGTATGTGGGAATGATAGAGTGCCCACAGCAAGTTGTCTGGAGACAACAAGGGTACCAAACTACCACAAGAGAGTATATCCTATCTTAGTAAATGTGAAACAGGCCACTGCTAAGAGAGACACAGATTCTGACCTAACCATTTTGAAGTCTGCAATGGTTAAAGAGGAGCACTACATGCTTAGGCACTCTACTCCAGTCAGAGCTTTAGGAGGGACCCCATTCCAAATACCTTTGGCTAGGGTTCACCTTGACCAGGAGGGTGGAAAAGAAAGCCAGCAAGTAGGTGTGTTTGAGGATATCCTTGCAGATGTCCTGATTTTGATAATGCAGTACTATGGCTGTATGCAGTGGCAGGCAGTCAGGCTTGGAGACAAGCATGTGGGTCTGGTAGCCTGGGGGTTCTAGACCGACCGCAGACTTGAAGCCAGGACTTGTGTGCTGGTTACTTCAGGGAGGGAGCTACCTTGTAGCAGTGAGACTGAAAGTGAGCCACAGCTATTTGTGGGTGCTGATGTTCCCTTGGACAGAGTGACTGCAAGTGCAGAGGTGAGTAGTAGTACCTAGCCTGACAGTGAGGCACCTCTGTCAGAGAGTGCCAGACTTTCTGTGCAAGGGGAGCTGGGAAGGGTTACAAAGACAGAGTTGAGACAGACCCAGCTCTCAGATCCTACATTACAAGGCCTGAGGGAGGTAACCAGGGAGGCACCTGATTTTCAATGGAAGGGTGGATCTGTATACTGGGACAAAGGGTTACTGATTAGAGAGGGGACCCTTAATGGAGGGCTACCGGGTGAGTGAATGCAGCAGTTGGTAGTGGCCAGAGCCTACTGTCTGGCACTTCTAGCCAAAGCCCATGATATTCCCTTTGCAGGTCATGTGGGCATAAAGCATACAAAGAGACATATTATGCAGAACTTTTATTGGCCTGGGATTTCCAGACATGTAACAGGGTACTGCAGGAACTGTGAGCAGTGCCAAAAAGTAGGCAAGGCAGGAGACAAGTTCAAAGCTCCTTTGATGCATTTGCCTGTGATTGAGGAGCCATTTCAGAGGATAGCTATGGATATTGTGGGGCCTCTGAGTACCCCACATTCCACAGGGAAGTTTATCCTAGTGGTAGTAGATTGTGCTACCAGATACCCTGAGGCAGTGACATTGTCCTCCATTGAGGCAGAAAAGGTGGCACATGCTTTTTTAGAGATTTTCAACAGGGTAGGTTTCCAAAAAGAAATACTGACTGACAGAAGTGCCAATTTCATGTCAGACCTGCTGGCTTGTCTGTGGAAGTACTGTGGGGTGAAGCACCTAAAGACCACCCCTACCATCCCTAGACTAATGGTCTTGTCGAGAGGTTAAACTCTACACTCAAGACATGCTACGGACATTTGCAGACTAGTTTAAGAAGGCGTGGGACAAATATTTGCCACATCTCTTGTTTACTTAGAGGGAGTTGCTCCAGGAATTCACAGGTTTTTCACCCTTTGAGTTACTGTATGTGCATAGGGTGAGGTAACCGCTAGATTTGATTCGTAATGAGTGGGAGGTTGAATGAGAATCCCACAAAGAGTCCATTGTGGCATATGTCCTAACCCTCGGGACAAGGCTCAGGGAACTCATGTGCTTAGGCCAGGAGAACCAGGCAGAAACCCAACAGCAGAAAAAGGGCTGGTATGACAGGAATGCTCGAGCTAAAGAGTATGCTGTGGGGCAGCAGGTTATGGTCCTCATTCCAGTCAGACACAATAAGCTGCTGGCAGCTTGGAAGGGACCCTTCAAGGTGATAAGGAAGGTCATTGATGTTAACTACATGGTAGAATTGCTAGGCAGGAGAGAGGGGAACAAATTGTATCATGTTAACATGATGAAATCTTACCATGATGGGGAGGCTCTTGTGTTAAGTGTTTGCAGTAAGAGGCAAAAAGAGTCTAAGGGGGGTGTTTGGCTACTGGGAGCTAGCCAGCAAAGTCTCAATTATTATGGTGGAGCCTACGACTGCAGGCATGTGATAGGACAGTGCAGCGCTGTACTGGGGTCAGCAATGTCAAGGCAGCTGGAATCTCAAGACAGGGTATGAGGTAGTGTATTCCCAGATAGGCTCACCCTTTCAAGCAACATTTCTCAAAGGTCACTTAAAAAACTAGCTTGAGTCTTTGGAGGGGTGGGGTGTGACCAAAGGAAATATTGCCAGCTGAGCTATCTATAATTTTGTAAATAATTTTATGTCAGTTATGAATGTCAACACGATTCATATGCTTGTTTTACAAATGTATTGGAACTGTATGTTATGTGTATATCAAACTGCTGGTACAGAAGTGTGTGTACGAAAAGGGTTTGTACAATGTTGAACTTAGAGGTGTGACCACAGTGGTCCCTGTTGGATTAGAGCAAAATGTATATAAACTATTGTAACTGTGTAAATGTATATGTTTTAACAGTGGGAACTGGCACATAGAAGGTTAACTTGGAAAACTTCAGAAAATATAAGTTGAAATTAAACTGTTTTACAACTGCGCCATAAAAGGAAGTTTCAATGCATCAAGGAGACAATGTATAAAACAAGGGTGTCTTCTGCATTGTTTTGTAAGTGCTTTATTGTTTTATGTCTCCAAGCAGCTGCAAACATCTGAAGGCTATGTATTTCCACAGGGAGATGCTAAATGCTGTCAGTTTCTAGTAATGGAGGTTTAGCTTGGGATAGTCAGATGACAAGAAGTGATATCATGCTGCAAGTATCCCAGCAGCAATATTTGAAATATTAATTTAAGAAGTATCTGAGAGAGAGAGAGAGACTGGGCATTTTGTATTTTGCCTTTGACCTGACAAGAACAATCCACGCATCACTTCTGCCTGCTTGTTGTTCTGTAAGTAAGTTAACTAGGTTACAGTAATTTCTCTTAGATGCAGTCAGGAATATAATTAACTATAGCTTAGATGTTTTATTTGTCTGAGACTGTCCTGCAATGTTGTTTTAAATATTTCCTGTGATTTTGAACTCTGAAGTAACTGTGATTGTTTACCAAATATTTTCTTGTTCTTTTATTATTTATTATTAAATATATTTAAACCTTTCAATAGTGGCAGGTCTACCTGGACATATTTTAAGGTCTTAGAGTACTTGCATCTTTATTTGAAGACACTGTGTGGGCCACTCCTAACAGCCTTGCTTTTGGTCAAACTACAATTTGGATTAATAGTAACATTACACAGTAAGATTGGACACCTTTTGCTAAGGGCCTTAAAATAGCTGATAAGAAGTGGCTGGTGGCAGTGAAAACTACCTTATAGTCTGGGCAGAAGGGGGCACAGATAGTAAACCTGTGCCACCCTTTTTCAGGTGTGTGTGTGTAGGTGTGTATAAATCAAATCTCAAATAGTGTGTGTGTCAGCTACTGGGGCAGGGACTCGAAGCACTGGTCAGACAGAGATGGTGTTGGAGGTCTTGGCTTGGCCACTCAAATGAGAGCTCAGCTCTATAGCTGTGTTAGTGGGGAGTCTTATTGGGGATCTGGAGGAAGAGGGAGAAACCAGCGCCAGAGTGACTGTGGTCTCTGCTCTTAAGGGCAACTGCACTTTACTCAGTGTACTTGTCATCCTTCCAGTGTGTACATCCCCCACTGTTGCCAGTGGTGAGGATTGAGGTTCCTTAATTACTGCCCAGTGCTTGGGCATCACAACATGAATCAAACCTATGGAATAAAAAATGCATACTTTTCAAGCCAGGTTATTATGTCTCAATGCTAAAGGAGAACTCCATTTCAACCATGGTTGCTAGAGATATAGGACATTCAGTAAGAATGAAGATATACTTTTGATAGGCCTGTATGTCTATGACTTTTAAGAAGTCCCTTGAACTGTAGTCACAAGTAAGAGGCTGTATTACAGGTTGGTGTATAATACATAATTAATTCACAAGACATACTGTCCTAAACACAGAGTTGTTCTATGTGAGGAGTTAACATCATTTTAACCAAACTATTGTGCCCATCATAGATATGCAAGTTCATTTTTAATTAATTATAACTGTCATGCTTAAAAAAATTACTCACACAATTAAATGGGGTTCATAAGTCATTAATGAGATATTCTGCCAAAATAAGTGTAGGTATCAAAGCATTACTGATATATTTCTTGCAATCAGCCTACTTACGATAGCCATTTGTATATAGTGTCACCTTCCTAATCAAAGTGGTGCGGGAAATGGCATTCTGAGAGTCTATATTAGATGAACAAATGCTTAAAATGTAGAGTACGGCATGCTCAGCAGCTTTTCAGCAGGGCATTTCACCTGTCCCTCTAAGATCTATTGTCTCGAGTGAGGGGTGGGTCTCTTCTCATGTATCGAGTTTTGTAGAGCATTTAATTAGACCTGTTGTCAACAACTACCCTTCTATTTTGAAGGACACCTATGACTTGTTGGACACTTTGGATAAGTTAACATTAGATACATCTATTAATCATCTCCTCATCACTCTGGATGTTAACAGTTTGTTTACGTCCATACCGAATGACTTAGGTATGCAATACTTGGATGAGCTTTTGGCTAAAGAGCATGATCTTAGTAATGATAGGAAGATCTTAATTCATCAACTACTTGACATTGTACTTTACAATAATGTGTTTTTGTTTAATGGTCAACACTATTTACAACAGTGGGGGGTAGCCATGGGGACCCCCTGCGCCAACACTTATGCTAACCTGGTTGTTCTGCAATGGGAGAAACAGTTTTTGTTTCCACATGAGATGTATGGCTTTATTAAATTGTACAAACGCTTTGTAGATGATATCCTCATAATTTGGGGAGGAATTAGAGAGGAGTTCATGAATTTTCTATGCTATTTAGAAACCATCACTACGTTTCTTAGATTTACTAGTGAGATCTTGTCAGACGAGATACATTTTCTAGATGTGACCTTGAGGTTACATGCAGATGGCACTATTGGGTCCACTCTTTATAGGACGTCTGTATGGAAGAATAGCCTACTCCCATTCGATAGTATGCACCCTAGGAGTATGTTTCCTGGCATTGTTAAGAGCCAATTCCTTAGGGTGCAAAGATTATGTGGTAAGGGACCTTCTCTTTCTAGAGAGGCCGACATCATGGAGGGTCTATTTCTCGATAGGGGATATGACCGCAATATGGTTCGCAGTATTAGACAAGATACTCTTGGCAGTCCGGATACTGAGACTAATCTGGCGAACCTTATAGATCGACAGTTCACTGTAGATAAAGGCTACCCTGCTAATAATAGGCGAATAGGACCGACAGATATGGTCAAATTTGTTACTAAATACACCAGCAACATTAATGCCATCAAAACTGTTATATCCAATAACTGGAATGTACTTATGACTGACAATATAACCAGAAAGTTAATAGGTGCCAAACCAGGCTTTGTTTTTAAAAATTGTGATAATTTAAAAATGATTTTGTGTAATGACAGACACACTGTTTTACCCCCAATGTACTCTATGTTACCACCTTATGGCACTTTTCCCTGTAATCATTGCAAACGGTGTTCTTTTATTGTGGATGTCCAAACGTTTTGGAATCCCCTAACTCAATTCATGTTCCGTCCTAGATTTCATGCTACTTGTGACACCAAGAATTTAGTATATCTTGCAACCTGCAATGAATGTGAAGCTTTCTATGTAGGGTTGACCACCAAGAGGTTACAGGACAGGATATATAACCATTTATATGATATCCGGAAGTCCAAAGAAACGAATGCTTTAGCTAAACACATAATGGAATTTCCCCTACATAGTTTTTCATTCAGGGTATTGCAAATATTGAGACCCAGACAGCGGGGTGGCAATTCAGCCAATGATCTTGCATTGGCAGAACTGAAATGGATTATGCAACTTGGTTCACATTTATTTCCAGGATTAAATGCTTATGTATCTCTGAGACCAGTACTTGAATTAAATAATATATAACAACTTTAGGACACATTTTGTGTTTAGGGTATTGCCTATATTGGGACCTACATTGTGGGGTGACAGTTCTGCCAATGCCTTGCAGTGATAGGATTGGAATGTATCATGCAACTTGGCTCATATATATATTTTTAGGACTCAATGTCTATATATTCCTGAGACCAGTATTTGAGTTAAATATCATATTATAGCTTTGGGCTATATTCTGTGTTTCATTTGTCTTATTATCTTTTTATTGTGGTGATATATATGAGTAAGATATAATATGCTTCATTTCCTACTTAGGATATATTTTTAAATATTGTTTTTATTTATCCAAGTCATAGTCACACATACATTTGTAGTAATGCCCCCCTTTTTAGCTTTTAGTTTATAGTTTCATATTGATATATATATATATATATATATATATATACACATGTTGTTGTTTTTTATACCTATATTTTTGTTTATGACACATATTTTGATGTGTTATTAAGTTCTATCTCGCCATATTATACTATTATACATTTTTAACCGCATATTTTAAGCATGTGGATTATTTATTCACTTATGCCTATGCTATGCTATATGGGTCTATACAGCAACGGGACATAGAAAATTCTAATGGTATGTGTACGTGTAGTATTTAGAGATTAATGTAATATCGTTGCAGCAATGCACGATGTTATTTGCACAATCGTACACTTAAATTCATATCGGATGTTTCTATGTGCTTGAGTGACGTTTTAGTCACGTGAAACATCGCTCTAACAGTTACTATTTTTGATGTTGTCCTTTTGAAATTCTATAGTTAGAACTACACACTTTGGATATTTAGGAATTCAACAGGGCCATAGGGATCATGTAGCTACATGTCTTAAGTATATCAGGCTCTGGTATACTTTATCATGTTTACGATATCATTTCATTTGACACTTGCGTTTGAATGCAAGTTTTTTATAAATTGATGTGTATGTAGTTTCAGATTGATCTCTGTAGAAATGAGTTTATGAGATACTTTTGTTTCATTCAAGTTTTGCTGCTACAATCTATTGCTGGTTTGCCTCTTTTGTTGATACCAACATCACGATTATATGTTTTGAATGCTTAGCGATACAGTAAAGCTATAGTGCTTGATTCCAACAATGACATTAGTTTCTTAAACATAATCGTGCATTCTTTAAAAACTGTGCTGTGAATATGTCTTTAATTACAAATTGTTTTTTCAAAAATGCTAATTGTTTAATTAATTGGTTGATTTCCCGCCTTGCTGTTTTAGCAAGGAGTATATAAAGGGTTTGCATTTTGTATGTAATGTTGTCTGATGAAGCGTGGGAGGACCCACGCGAAAGCACTTTCTTTTTGGTTTACAATAAAGACTTTTCCTGTTGGATTTTACTGGGACTTATTCAGCTTTATTTGCATCGTGGTTTGGTACTCCTTTTACCATTTTCTTCTTGATTTTTTCACTTGGAAGGAGCACCTTTTGGCTGGACAGTTGCTTCACTTCAGATTTACTTTTCTATATTAGATGAACGAATGCTTAAAATGTAGAGTACGGCATGCTCAGCAGCTTTTAAGCAAATGTTCATCTAAGCAAAACCTCAGAATGTCAAAACAAGGAGTTTCAAAAATTTATAGTTGGCCAGCCAAAAGGAAGCAGTTTGCTGACGGCTAAAATGTACTATACACCATTACAACCCCCCCCCCCAAAAAAAATCTCCAAACAAAATAAAGTTGGGGGCTATGGCCCCCACACACCCCTACTTAAATATACCAACTCTGAGATTGCACCACAGTGGAGGACTGTCATAACATTACACAGTGTGAACATCAAGACCACACCATAGTGGAGGACTGTAAGAATGGCTAGACAGGGTGAACGTTCTGACATCAGCCATTGGCTTCCTGACGGCTGGCCAACTATAAATTTTCAAAACTCCCTGTTTCAACATTCTGAGGTTTCGCTTAGATGAACGTTTGCTTAAAAGCTGTCAAGCATGTCTTACTCAACATTTTAAGCATTAGTTCAAATAATATCGACCCCATTCTGATACTATTTGTAAACATACATAGTATCTTAATTGGAACCATGGATCACCTGTGTTCTGTCTCAGAACTCACTGCTCTTACACCTTACACTGCAGAGACAGCTAGACAGCATGTGGATGTTCTTCACTCAGTACTGTCCAGACTGTTGACATCTGCACATTGTCCCTAAGCCTGTTTGTGTTACAGAAGGCTGTGCAAATAAAATTTGTTCACTTGTTTCCTTAATCAGGTAGTTTGAGTGTTGCACTGCAGTAAGCAAATGCAGAATGCAAGAAACAGAAAGTAAAAGCACATGGAATTGTGATGAAAGTAAAACACATTTTGAGTAATAATTTCAGCATTCCCTTCACTCAGTTTGAATATGAACCTCAAAGCAAGTCTGTTATTAGTACAAAATCACTGCATTTACAGATTGCACCAGAGAGAGGTAGATATAAGGTTCACTTCACTTGTGAAATACAAATACCATGTAATGGTGTGAAGAATGTTTGCCCTTCTGAAGACTATGGAAATTACATTTTTCACTTTTTCCTTCAGCTGTGAGCTTTGTTTGCACTCTCATGTTAATCTTTTTCTGTTATAATACTTTACAACTTGTCACATGATGCAACACTCCTTGCTACTATTATTACTAATGAGGACAACAGGTGACTAGACAACGACTTTGCAACCTCAACTCACATGAAGTACAGTTAAGATATGGAACATTTATCGCATCCTTCAGCATATGCATTTCATATACAACATATTATTATTCTATAGTTATTCTATATCCAGTTTAAAAAAATCTGCAAGCTGGTTTAAACCCTGCATCATCTTCCCTGTTTCGTTTTACACTACATGCTACAGTGACACTTAGGTGAGGTATAAAATTTCTTTACTTACTGCTGTTTAGAGATCTTTTCAAAATGCATCTCTACCACTCTAAAATGGTATGGTAAAATCACACTAATGATGGCATTCCAAATTAAATTTCTCAGTTTGCACCTTCAACAGTGGACTCTCGTTCGCTGCCACATAACGCTGCCTTTCTAGAGTGTGCTTTGCCAAAACACATGCAAATGATGAACCCAGTAAAAAAAATAAAATGTTAAATAGTTGCATACATCACGGAATAATACTGAAAATGCAGGGTCGGTTGGTTTCCTTATTTTGTCTTACAACCTGATCATATGCACAGGATATATGCATTAACTCTCTCAAACAGCACACGGTTTGGATTTGAATGCTCATTTCAGTGCAATAACAACACAAACTCAGTTCTGTTTCTTATTCCTCTTTGCTGCCAACAGAGGCTTAGATTAGAAATCAGAAAATCATGTACATTCCACACAGATGTGATTTAGAAGAGCATCAAATTACAGGTCATCCAGAAGAAAGATCAGAAAATTTATTTTCCTCTTTTGCTTGAACGTGTGTAGGCGAGTATGATATTGACAACATATTTAGGCTAATAATAGTTCATATCATATTAATGTAAGGTTGTCAACACTGCAGCCATTTATTTTCTTTATTTTCTGAGCATTTTCCCTATTTCTCAGAGTAACTAACAAAAATGCAATGTCAAGTGCATTTCTTTGTATCTTTGTTTCAAAGTGTAATATAGCTTATTAACATTGCAGAACATATTTTAATCTGAGGATGGAGACTGTGCTATTATTAAAAGAATATCAATGTTGTTAAGGGTGTTCTTAAAGCTCTCAAGGTGCTACTATACTTTTTCATAAGTCTAGCCTGCATGATACACCCACTTCAGAGGGATCTACTTCTAAAGCTCAAAGTTTCAAAACCTAAAACTTTAAATGGCCGAAATGAGAAGATCGAAGTTTTGAAACTTCGAAAACTAAATAAAAATAAAATAATAAAAAAAAAGCAAAAATACTTTTCCCCGGATTTACAAAGCCATGAGGACCTGTGACAACCTTAATAACTTTAAAACTCAACTTCATTCCTACCTCTATCTAAACAGGAAATGCAACTGTACTCTTCAACCCATACCTCTCAAGCTCTCCTCCCCCTTTACTCCTGGATAACCTTCTTACCTTCCTAACCTCACTCTCAAATTTAGATTGTATATGTAACTAAACAGTAAAATCTAGCTATTATGATATATGCATGTCTTTTTCTCCTGAACAAAACTGCAATTGTTTGTTTTTTTTTGTTTTTTTTTTTTGAATACAACCTGTTGTTTGTAATGCAAACTGTCTTTGAAACTATACATGTAAGTAAACTTTGTGTTGTGGAGCTTTTCTCACCTGGCCTCTACTGAAAATGGGCCCCACAAGCCCAGTGGACGTCCCCGGTCATCAAACTGGAATAAATAATATAATAAATAATAATGCAAAACGTGCAGGATTAGTCTAAGTGCTATTTTCGGCAATATGGCTGACGAGCGATCCAGGAACGGGCTCCGGGGACGTGCACGTGAGCTCTTAGACTAATCCTGCATGGACTGAGCTCCTGTATGCAAATTACCCTCATCTGCAAGTGAAAACCATGCAAATGAAGGTAATATGTGATCCAGGAAGCTGGCAGCTGTCCGTGCAGGATGAGTGCAGTGTGCAGAAATGTACTCGGTTAGTAACCGAGTACATTTCTGCAATCTACAAAAAGGAGCTATGACAGCTCCACATAAAGGCTGCATATCATTGAGGAAGCATGCCAATGGCCAAGTAGAAGGCCATTGGCATTGCAAACTGTTTAAAAAAAAAAAAACTTTCATTTTTTTTTTCGCCGATCTCGCCCGTTTAAGAATAGGGCAGCGGAGTGCAAACAGGATTGGGGGGGGGGATAAGAAAATAAACCTAAAATAAGCATTCTAACTAAAATCAGTATTCTGCCATGCAAGTCAATGGCAGGCAGAAGACAACCTGGCCAGTGAGTAATGGTTGCTAAGGGGGGAGGCTTAGTGTGGGACATGTAACTATGCATTAGCAGGCAATCCTATGCAAATGAGGGAAAGGTTAGTGAATCCCAGATTTCCCCAGGATGTGAGGCAGGTCCCAAGAGTGTAAAGTATAAATAGTTGGGTGCAAGACTAGGATATAGGTGACATCATCGGGGGGCATGTTAGGCATACTGTAAGTGGATTGGAGACCTTTGGCTCTGGATTGCTCCTAGCTTAGCACAGCTAAGCTAGGGGTGTGTCTAAACCTGCCCAGCACTCTTTACAAAGTGTAAGCAGGTGTGCATGCTGCGCACCGGGTTTTACAGGAAGAAAAAGAAAGTTAAACCAGGAAAAAGCAGCTCTGTGCACATTTGAGGACTCCATTTGCGCAGCGCACACACAGGCTTAAACAGGGAGGCAATGGGAAGGGAAAACAGCAGTTGGAAGGCAATCAAGGAGAACTAGCTTAGCTGACAGGTGAAATGCATCAGAATCAGCCAATTACACAGGCAGCAGAACAGCCCAGTCCAGCACATCACTATAAACTATGCAAATTCCTGACACCCTTGTTTTTCCCTAAAACTCTGCACCACCAGTGTATACAGATGGGGAAACTTTACAAAACGAAAGCAAGCGAAAAAATGTTAGGGGCTCCTTTTGCTATCATAAACTAGCATGTGCAAGAGGCTGAGGGTGGTGAGGATGTGAATGCTGCTGAGCAACCCATAGTGAGGAGACAGAGAAAAGTGTACAGACCCAGTGTGACCTACCAAGGGCTACATGAGCTGGAGATAGTGTAGCTCTATAGGGTGGACAGGGACCTCCTACAGCAAATTGTTGGGCTGTGCCGGCCATGCCTCACACACAAAACTAACAGAGGGGACCCATCCCAGTGGATACCAAGGTATGTGTAGGCCTAAGAATACTAGCTACAGGTACCTTCCTAAGGCCAACTGGGGATATGATGGGGATTTTCACAGGCATCAGCATCCAGGGTACTCCGCCAGTTCCTGGATGCCATGTCAGCACATGTCGGTGAGCACATATATATCCCCATCACCTGTGAGGCTTTGGCCAAAAATATGCGTCTCTTCCACCAAATAGCAGAACACCCTGAGGTAGTGGGTGCAATAGACTGCACACACATATGCATTAAAGCACCACCAGGTGAGCAGGGTAGGGTCTACATCAACCACAAGGGCTTCCCCTCCATCAACTGCCAGGTCGTGTGCAATGTCCAGGGCATAATAATGAATGTGTGTGCTGGCTGCCCTGGAAGCCACATCTGGCATCTGACGCAGCTGTACCAGACATTTGCCAATGGGGACATCCCACAAGGTCACCTAGTGGGGGATGCTGGATACACACTGGAGCCATGGCTGATGACACCCATCAGAAATGCACACACACCCAAACAAGAACTCCATAATGAGGCACGTGCACAAACATGAATCATAATAGAGCCTGTGTTTGAGATGCTCAAGTCACGGTTCCAGTGCCTGGACACATCCGGTGAAGCCTTGCAGTACTCACCAACTACATGTACCCAAATTGTCCTTGTATGTGCCATGTTACACAATATGATCCTGTGGAAACAGCTGCAACAGGAACAGCATGGGGCAGGGCCACACAGCCCCCCACCAGTGCCAAGGCCTGCAAAGGCGCAGAGTGACTTGGAGGAGGAACAACCTGAGCCTCCTCCAGTAGGCAGAAGGAAGCATGCCCAGTATGCCCTGGCCTTGGCAAAGAGGCAACGCATAACACATGCACTGACACAGTATGGACCCAAGGAATGACACCTCTCTCCAACTTGCACATACAGTAAAAGGGATGCTAAACATGACGTTACCTGTGCTCAACCATGTATAGGGAGTGTACTATGTGCATCCGACATAGGCAGCCCTGCAGCACCTCCCTCAATACTGGGATACCCACAAGGTAAGTGACTCACACATGCCAGTTGGGGGGGGCACATACCCAACAACAGTCACAGCCAGCAGGATGGGTGTAGACAAACACAAACAAATGCTGTACTATGGCCACTGAATGAGCCCTATGGTTAACCCCTACCCCAGGCCTACACAGACAGACTACAGCAGGCCAGCCAGTTGGATGCAAGTTTTGAAGGCTAGAAAGTCAGAAACTAATATGTAGGTAGTTAAAGCTAAGATCTGTAGTACACTGGTATGCCTCTAGCCAACACGATAGGTAAGACTACAGACTGAAATGGTGTACCCGACATACCAGTACAGTCCTAGCAAATGTGTAAAAGTGTAAGGTGTGCCCCACCATACTACGTACACTTATAGTAACAGTCAGGTGTGCCCCCCCCGTGTAGAAATGTAAAAACAGTCAGGTGCCACCCCCCACTAGCCAGAAATATGGCAACAGTCAATGCCAAATGACCGATGTATACCCTGCAGACACAGCATGCTACCTGTCGGTGTACAACACAAAGGTCAGCACTGCAGTACAAACTACCTGGACTTGATCCACACATGCAATATAAATGGCCATACTGGGCATGCTCACACACTTAGAGGAATGAAGGCAATGTCAGTCAACAACATACTGAAAGGTCATACTGGGCATGCTCACACACTTAAACACATGAAGGCCATTTCAGCAAACACCAGTGCACCAGACATATCTGGCAGTTGCAGTTTTCAGTGAGACACATGTCAGTATGCACCACTCCTGCCTTGCACACACAGCGGATAGGAATACAGACATATATGTAAGGACAACACACTATAATAAGCCAAAGGTAGACAGACATAGATGTGTGGAAAAGGGTGACCATGACAAGGAGCCACCTGGGCCTGTCCAACCCAGCACACAGCCAAAGGACCCCAAGCACATGAGGTGCAGGTGTCACTCACTGCAGATACTAGCCACCAGCATCTGTCAGCATGACAGCATTTTGCACGTGCCAGCTGTGCATCATGACTGTCCAAGGAAGTAGTCACCTAGTAGCTGTATACACGTACCTGAGGCATATGACCCCATGTGGGCTCGTATGTGGTATGTCAACTCCTACATGAATGGATTATGGCCCATGCACACACCACCCTCCCCATAGCAGTATAATGACAAGCCTGCAGAGGTCATCCAATATGAAATACAACTTTGGGAGAGCTGTAGCACAGTAATCCCCATGGTGCGTCTCATAACTGCTTACTGCTGTAGTGATAAACTAGTTAGATAGTAGTCTTAACCCCAGACTTGGCAACTGTGTGAGTGTGTGTGTGTGTGTGTCTCTCTCTGTCTCTGACTGTGTAGAGAGAAATGCTTTTTAGGCTACTCACACTCAGTACAGTTCATACACACAACTTTGGCAAGGCTGCTGATGTCACTCACCTAGAAATACACCTTTGGGGAAATCAGAGCCCAATAATCTCTATAGCATGTCCTGTAACTGCGTACTGCTGTAGTGTGATAAAATAGTTAAGTAGGTGTTCTAACCCCAGACCTGGCAAGTGTGTGCGTGTCTGTCTTGAGTAGAGAGCAATGCTTTTTAGGCCACTCACAGCCTGTACAATACATATACTCAACTTTGGAAAGGCTGCTGATGTCACTCACCTAGAAATACACCTCTGGGGAAATAACAGCCCAATCGTCTCTGTAGCATGTCCTGTAACTGTCTACTGCTGTAGTGTGATAAAATAGTTAGATAGGTGTTCTAATCCCAGACCTGGTAACTGTGTGCATGTGTATGAATCTGTGTGTGTGTCTGACTCAGTATAGAGCAGTGTTTTTTAGGCCACTCACACCCCGTACAATACACATACTCAACTTTGGCAAGGCTGCTGATGTCACTCACCTAGAAATACACCTCTGGGGAAGCCATAGCCAAGTAATCTCTGTAGTACGACCTGTAACTGTGTACCTCTGTAGTGTGATTTAGAACTGCGGTAGGGTTCCATCACCACCCATGGCAGTTCTGGATGTTTTGTGTGTGAATGTCTGTGTATGGAGCAATGCATCATAGGCTACTCACTCGCAGTACATTTCAAATGCCCCACTTTGCCAATCCTGCTGATGTCATTCATTGTGAAATACAACTGTGGGGAGAAAATTCCCTGTAATCCATGTGGTGTGACCTATAACTGTTCCATGCTCTAGTGTGATATAGGCTTTGGTCAGGGGTTCTATACCCACACATGAAAGTTGTGGATGTTTTGTGTGTGTCTCACTGTCTGTGTAGGGATCAATGCATTTTAGGCTAGTCACCCACAGTACAGTTGAAATGCCCTACTTTGGTAATCCTGCTGCTGTCAGTCACTGTGAAATACACCCTTGGGGAAGAAATACTCCAGCAGTGCCATGTACTAAAACTGCGTAGTGTTGTGGTGGAATAAACTAGTTAGGTAGGGGTTTAACTCCCAGACATGACAGGTGTGTGTGTGTGTGTGTGTGTGTGTGTGTGTGTGTGTGTGTGTGTGTGTGTGTGTGTGTGTGTGTATGTGTACCTCGCATCCTGTGTAGAGGTGAGTGTGTGACACCTGTGGCCAATGTGGAGGAGGTTTTGCTTATTACTTTTATGGTGGCCTTACTATATTACAATGTCAACCATACAGGGATAACAGATGTAAATTAGTTGGGAGGCTGGGGTGCAAAGCCATACCCATACATGTGACATCAAGGCCAGCCAATCCAAATTAGCAACCCCACTATTACCCAGGGCACACACTCAAGCCATGTGTCATATGCACACACATGCCTAAACAACAGCCAATATGTAGGTAGTACGCTGCATATTGGCCACTGATAGTAACTATACAGTGATAGCAGTGGGCTACAGAGGGCATGTCACCTGCCCATCTGTCCAATATGCATGTGCATGCAGACAGTGCACCTCCACCATGTTCCCCAATGGACATCTTCACCACCTGTGTTGCCTTCACATGTGACTCACAATGGACATACCATGCCTGACAACATGCCCTGTATGAACAGATGACACTGACATCAGGGAATGCTGTTGGCATGCTATCAATGTAGGTGATGGGTAAACCTGCTGTGTGTGTGTGTTTGTCTGTTTGTGTGTGTGTGTGTGTGTGTGTGTGTGTGTGTGTGTGTGTGTGTGTGTGTGTGTGTGTGTGTGTGTTTGTGTATGTGTGTGTGTGTGTGTGTATGTACATTGTATCCTATGTAAAGGTGAGTCTGTGACACCTGTGGCCATTGTGGAGGGGATTTTGCTTATTACTTTTATGGTGGCCTTAGGAGAAGGTTGCTGTTAGCTGCCTGTTGGGTGCCAGGATACACCACAAAACACAAGCACTCAGGTCACTCCAGAACAAGTAGAAATATGACTCTGTCATTGTCCATGTTTGTGTGAATGACCTGAGCCGTACCTCCCTGGACTACATGAAAAGAGACATGGAAGAGCTCTCTGATCATGTAGCCCAGGCCGGTATGACCCTGACCCTGAGTAGCATCCTGCCCTTACCAAGAATGATACCACAGTATAAAGAAAAAATTTTCAATTTCAACAATTGGCTAAGTTTCTGGTGTCATTCAAAGGAGATCCAGTGTCTGTCCACCTGGGTTGACATGCTCGACAAGCCACGCTGCTTCGCTAGAGACAGCTTGCACCTGTCACCCTCAGGCATATGAATACTGGCCAAGGCTCTTGCCACCCCCATAGTGCCTTTTTTAGGCAAGGCTCAAAAGACAAACCAATTGCCGTAAATAGCACAAGTAACAAAAAACTGAGGGTAATGCTACTCAATGCCAGAAGTCTAAACCTCAAAATGCATGCACTCAAGGCACTCCTCAGTATGGAGAAAATCGATATATGTGCAGTAACAGAAACCTGGTTTAAGGCTCCAGAGAGCACCCCAGCACTACCAGGCTACAACTCATACCATACATTTCGGCCACAGAACCCAAACCGAAATACAAAAGGCGGGGGTGTATCCATATTCATCAAGGATACCCACACCTACAGGTTAGTGGCACAGCATGATGCTTCAGAGATCATCCACATGCAACTAACAATGGGCAAAACTGCAATTCAAATTGTAGTTTGCTACAGATCACCCACCATGTCCCAGGAGCCCCATTCTGCATTTCTGGAAACACTGTGAAACATAAAGGTCCTACCGTACACCCTAATATTGGGTGATTTCAATTACCCAAACATTAACTGGGAGAACTACTCAAGTACTAACTCCCTTGCCCAACATTTCCTAGAATTTATAAACTCAAATGCCCTTGTTCAACTGGTCAACACTCCCACCAGAGGTGACAACATATTGGACCTGGTCATCACCAACATGGACGACTGGTGTTCCACACCAGAGGTCAACCCCTTGCTGGTTAGATCTGACCATAAACAAATCACTTTGGATATCCACATTCCGCCCCCACCCCCAGACAAGAAAACCACCATGAAAAACTTTTCAAAAGCAAACTTCACGTTACTTAACCCTGAGTTGGAAAGTTTTAAAGCCCCCATGCTGAAGGATAACGCTGTCCAAGCTGCAAAATCCTTTACTAATGCATTCTATGGGCACTTACAAGAATGAATGGATCATGCCACCCCAAGCAAAACCAAGACTCACTCCTCCAAGAAAAGGAAACCAGTCTGGTGGACTCCTGCCATAAACAAACTAGACAATAGAAGGAGGAAACTAGTACAGAAAAGAGTAAAATCCCAAGAAGGGAAGACATCCCTGATCAGTATCAGCAAGAAACTACGATCCCTCATAAAATCAACCAAGACGAGCTTTGAAAGAAAAATTGCCAAGGACTCCAAAGATAACCACAAGGCATTCTTTAGCTATGTCAGGAATCTAAGTGGCACTGCTCAGATGCTCGTAGTTAGTGCAGAATGGCACAAAATACACTGAACCTACCGATATCGCCAACATCCTGGCAGACAGGTTCAGCGCAAACTTCACCCCCTCTCACCCCCAAAAGGGCCCATAACCATACCAGAAGAATATTGAGTCCCTGAAATCACAGACACTTAGGTTAAAACAGCCCTCTCCAAAGCCAAAAACACAGCATCAATGGGACCGGATGGTGTTCCAGACTAACCCCTCACCTAAACACACTGTTCAAACTCAGCCTCTCTACAGGCTACATACCCATAGAGTGGCGCATAGCAATGGTTATTCCACTAGACAAAGGTGGAGCCACAATAGATCCCAGGAACTATCATCCTATAAGCCTGACTAGATTGGACTGCAAGGCAATGAGTGCATCATCATGGAACTCATTAACAGAGACATTGGGAACCTCCAAACACTGGACCCTACACAGTTCGGCTTTGTTAAGGGCAGATCATGCCTCCTAAACTTGGTGGGTTTCTTTGAGACAGTTACCAAGGCTATAGATGAGGGCATGGTGGTAAACACAGCCTATGTAGACCTTGCTAAGGCCTTCAACACCATTCTCCATTCTGGTTTTATAGACAAGCTCACCAGCCTGAACATAAACCCCTACATCACAAGATGGGTTGCCAACTGGCTCATGGACAGAACCCACATGGTGAGAGTTGTGGGAGCTAGGTCCGACTCTAAACCGGTTACAAGTGGCATTCCCCAGGGCTCAGTCCTAGGACCCCTCCTGTTTGGCATATACTTTTCAGAGGTACAGGCAAGCACAGGAGGACTATGGATGACCAAGTTTGCAGACGACTGCAAACTAGGGGCTATAATTGACTGTCTGACTGACATAGACATCCTACAGAAGGGTCTCACTGAGATGGATACCTGGTGTCAAAATCATGGCCTCACGCTAAATGCCAAAAGTGCACAGTCATCCCCTTTGGAAAAAACAAAGTACCCACAAACTACCACATAGGTGGTAGTAACCCTAAATACAGAAGACGTAATAAGGGATCTGGAGATCCAAGAAGATAGTAATCTCACCTTTGATAATCACATTGCCAAAGTGGTTAGAAAATCCTTCTACATGGCCCCCATATTCACAAAAAAAGTTTCCATCCAGATCAAAAGAAGTCATTGTGCCACTCTACTCATCACTCATCAGACCCATCATAGTGTACAACGCTCCATTAGGGATGTACCTTACAAGACACCTGCAACAGCTGAAAAGACCACAGAAGTACCTCACCAAGAGGATCACTGGCCTCAAACAGATGGCCTATGCAGCTCGACTGAAGAAACTACAGCAGTACTCGGTTGCATACCACCTACTCAGAAGTGATCTCTGCCTGACATACAAGGTCATGTCCAACCCAGAATTGATGGATATGCTCCACCTAAAGAAAACCTTATCCCCTCGAGCCGCACGCTCTACAGATTTAAACCTCACCACAACAATAAATAGGACATGCCGGAGGGATAGATTCTTGTCCCAGAGACTTCGCATGCTTTGGAACAAGATCCCAATCTACATTAGGCAGAGCTCCTCACTAACACTCATCAAAAGAAACCTTGACGAGTGGATGGGAAACAGAAAGTTTACCTTGGGGATCACTTCAGTGGCTCTGCTGGACAGAGGCACAGGGAACTAATCTAAGGAGGCGGTGAAAGCCAACACATTCTGGCTAGGCTTATATATGCATTTGGGCAGATAGCCTAGTACCTACCTATGAACCTATTACCAGTTCCTGCCACAGGTGGGCAAGCCTGACACATCTGATGATAATCTGTGTTCACAACATGGGCCAGACACCCCAGGTACAGTTCCACATGTCACTGTACATGCATGTGGTAGATGTGTACATCCCAGATACCATCCATGTCATGGACTAAGGAACACATACATGGCATGTGGTGTACAGCATTGGCCACACACAATAGTCACCCAGCTGACTGGACGGGGGATGCAATAACCACCTGTGTGGGCAAATACAGTAACTACAGGCCTGAGCCACAATGCAGACCATTATCATGTGTCCTGATGCCAAAGTATACCCATTGCCTACCCTTGTACAGCCTGCTGGCACAGTTGACCACCATGCACTCATGTAGACATGCACCCATGCATGTCAGAACTGGCACCCTGTGTGTTCATGTGTGTGTGTTGTATGGTGCGTATGTCCACATCCACACTCACTACAACCCCCCAGGGCATACTGAAGCATGCTGTCTGATGCCTGACATCTCCTCATACTCTTTGACCATGCGGCCTCCGTATGACCCATGTGGTGCATTATATACCTGCAAATTGATGTGTTGTGGCAATCCCACTACTGATGAG
This sequence comes from Protopterus annectens, assembly GCF_019279795.1. Taxonomy (NCBI): domain Eukaryota; kingdom Metazoa; phylum Chordata; order Ceratodontiformes; family Protopteridae; genus Protopterus; species Protopterus annectens. The sequence continues at coordinate 83,240,988 of NC_056741.1, forward strand.
TTGCACTCCTGGCCCTGCCAAGTGTGTCAATGATGTATGTGCGTCCCTGTGTGAGTGTGTCTGTGTTGACGCTGGCACCTGTTCATGCAGACAGGCACGTGTACAACACCTACCATATATCTACCATATCCCTGTTGCAGATGTCACTCACCCTGACATATATGTTCTGAGTGCTTCACATCAGGCAACCCATGTGGTGCATCCAATAACTGCATCGAACTGTGATAGCACTACATAGTTGTTGGGGGTTTGATACCCTGTGATGGTGGGTGTGTGACACAAACATGCTTCAGTTTTACACTCCCACCCTTCCCTGACATGTATCTGCCTCTGTCTGCCTCCCTCACGCCCTCTCTGGTGGATGTGGAGACCCACACCTGCCTTGCTTAGGAAGCAGCATGTGTATTTAACATGATTCTCATGATCAGCTGACGGCCTCTGCATGAATTGCAACCCTCCCCTAGCTGATTGCATGTGGAACAGCTGTGGTAACAATCCCATAGCCAACTGCATGGAAACACACTCCAATACCCTGGAACATCATGGTGGTGTTGGGCCTTTGCAGTCACTGTGAGCAGGGGCCTTTGCAGTCACTGTGAGCAACTAGATCTGATGATTGGCAAACAGCATCACAGATGGATTGGGGATTTACCTCTAACAACATACACTGTGGAAACAGGGCAACCAACAGGAGGGGGATGTATCTGACTGACTACAGACTGTAAATGCTGCTATACTGCATTTAGAGTAATGTTGGTTTAACAGTGTTTGGATATGCCTGCCGTACATGTTGCAAGACATCCCATGTCAGTTCCTTGTGTATGAGGAATCCCCATCTGCAGGGTCATCTGCAGACTGGGCAGTGTTGTGCCTATGGTTTCATGTGTTAGCCACAGTGCATCAATCTGTGGAATGCAGAAAGTAGTGTGAGGATTGCAGTCTGTAGATGGTGATGGCCATGACAGTTACTGACTTCATATCCCTCATAGGACATATGTTGCAACAAACCCTGTCACAATGGAAAATATATGAGGGTATCACAGCAACATGTCTATACTGGCCCTGTATATGTGCTGTCAGTCACACCTCTGTCAACCTTTGTACATACAGTGTGCATGAAGTGGTGCATATGTGCTGTACACCATAAATACTGTCATCATACCTGATAACAAGCCAGTGATATATCAGATTGCTACAGATGTCATGTACAGTAGTGGTTATATTTCATGACATAAGCTGGACATTCTGTGGATGTTTGTACAGTACTGAGGTCTGTGTAGTGATGGTGAATGTCGGCATTGTGTGTATTGTTAATATGTACTTCAGCCTGTGTACAGACTGTGGTAGGTGTCATTCTTCTAGCTCCCCTTCTATCAGATGTTACATGCTGCCCCACTGTATGGTACTGTTTTGCCATACATGTTTGTAGGGCCATACACACACATGTCCCATACCAAAGAGAGCCATCATACCAAACTGTGTAGCAGCCTAGTATATGTAGGGTTATTCTGTGAGTGGCACATATGAGGATAGTGTAGAACAGATAGTCCATATACTGTAATATTATGCTAGCTTACCATATGTGGCTGTGGCTGTATTCACATTGGTTGTGGTTGTGCACTGTCACACAGGTGTATCTTACCCTGTGCTGTGACATGGCTGTTGAGCCGGCTATATATGCAGGTACATGTGCATTCCCCCATACAAGACGTAGGCCAGTGTTGAGCCAGTCTGCCTGTAGCCTGCACAGTGCATTGTTACATGCCTAGTAGCTTAGTGTATTTAACCAGTGGGATGTTATGTGCAGATACTTGCAAGCTGTACTGCTGCTGGTCCTCCCTTAAATGTCATGTATGTCAGACAGAGCAGTGGGATGCTGTACAGATGTATGTCAATATTTAGTGGGTGGTATGTGTCCATGGCACCCCTGTACCAGCAGTCATTATGTTTCAGGCCAGACAGGCATGTGTGAATCCAACACCTATGGTGTCAAATGTATACCAGTCATTATGTGTTATACCCATCTACTGGTGACAACAATACAACATTGTTAATTACAGGTATTATGCATCATGGCTGCACAGCTACATCTTTGAAGATATTAGCATTTCACTTTACTGCTGACAACATGCTACACATCATTCCAGTGCTACACTGTTGTACAGTCACCCTGTGCATCAGCAACATGTTAGCCTGTCCCTGCATCAATGTTACGGACGTCAAGTGGTGGCACAGGTATCATCATATGCACAGGGTGTGTTGTTGGTTTTCCAGAAGCCTAGGCTGAGCCATACAATTGACAACATGTGTGTGTGTGTGTATGAGGGGGCTGAGTACTGTTATGGACCACTGATAATGCCGTGTGTGCAGGTATATGGTTGCCCTAGGTTTGTTGTTTATGTGTGTGTGTCTGCATGCACACAATTCCTCCATATGGCTGCCCTATACAGGGAATTGTGAGACAGCTGCAGACTGAAATGTCAGGGTTTGCAGTTCACCGTCTCCAGCCACGGACACGGGACCTGTGCTTGCAGGGGTGTTACAGGCAGTATCAGGTACAAAGCCAGAATGAGTACTGTCCCCTGAGTTTGACAGATGTCCACTGGATCTAGATCCCTACTAAGACTGGTCAGGGCCACATACACGTGTTCTGCTATGACTGTCTGTGTACAGCACCCCCGCCCAAAGTGCTGGGGCTGGTGCTGCAACTACAGGAGTGAATGTGACTGGTGAGATGTCCACGGTGACCTCCAACTGCTGGTGTTGCTGGCATACATCCACATGGCCACAAACTGAAGTATAAAGACAAACTGATAATCCAAAAGAACTGCAAACAACGTCCACTGGAAACTAGTTGAGGAAACACAGTTTTAATGTTACAGTAAAGCGCTTTTCGTCACTCCCAATCAGAGCAACTTCTTCAGACTTCTTACAATTAATTAATTAAAACTTTATATAGTGTATTCAATTTGCCAATTAAGCCATTTTAAAAACAATCAACATATAAAGCAATATATGCACTTATGAACTACAGCTAAAACACCATACAAATAAAGAATAAAAAATAAAGAATAAAGAATAAAGAAACCCAGCTTGACCTTCATATATATAAAATGTGCTATATTGTATATAGTGCAAGTCTCATACATTTTATTCTTACTATTATTATTAAAACTGTTATATTATTTTAAAATTAAGTATTCATTATAGCCTCTTGCAGTAAATATTAGCAAAGGTTACATTATAAATGCTAAATGTGTGTAATGATGTGTCATATAATTAAATTCTTTCTAACAGTATGGTTAGTAAGATTGTGTTATATATAACTTTAACATGTTGTATTTAGAAGTTATGAATATATATAAATGCACAACTATGTGAAACATAGGTACATGCATCTATATATATATATACTTTAGATATTAAGTTAATGTATAAAAATACATCCACATGGCCATCACAACCATCCTGCCCTGTCCTGATGCATGGACGTGACATTGTGGATGAGATCCAATGTATCACCCCACCGTCTATCCATGACATCAGTGTAATTATGGATGGCACCTGCTAGGTCATGGAGGATGTCAGTTACAGAGGTGTGATGAGCCCTCTGTGCCCTTAAACCCTGCCTGGTGTACCATTGCATTCATGCCTGTGCCTCCATGACAGTCTGGAACATGCGTGTGGTTGAAATTGATGTGGCACGTCTGCCAGGAGCATGATGACCAGCAGTGCTCCGACAAGCACCCCTAAACATCTGCCTATGTGATACCCCACCAGACATCTGGCTATGGCTGCTGTGTCTTGACACACGTGACATGGATACCACACTGTCCTGGCCAATGCCAACCGTAGACTGTCCCTCAGCTAAGGCCAACGGTGATGAGGTATGTACAGGCAGTGTGATTGTGTGCGTGGATGGGGTGGATATGTGTGGATTGTCAATTGGTGGCCCAGCGGCAGCCCCTGATGACCCTTCCTTTGCCTCAACACACCTGTCCTCATGGTCACTGCCTGTATCAGTAACATTAGATTCCCTGCAGGGGGAACCCAGCCCCACCTCGCCACCTGTGAGAGGAAAACAGGGAACAGACTGTAAGACCTGTACATTACCACTAAACAGTACATACACAAACACACACACACATATACACACACACACACACACACACACACACACACACACACACATACATACATACATACATGCAGTTGACATACATGGCAACCCATACACTCCACCAGACAGCACCTACAGACAGCTCCCACATCCCCATAACACACACAACAGCAGGCGATGGTGAAGTACAGTATCACACACAAACCTGTAATTACACACATGTCAGCATGCAGGACATGTGGCATTCAACAGCATGCAGTGCAACTGTAATCAATTCCCGTTACCAACATTATACATGGCTGTGATGCATGGCTTCCGTTAGTAGGTGACGTCTTTTCCCCTGGAACTCACTGCACCCATGTCCACAGCATTGCTGTGCATCTGTTCAGCACCCTGGCATGTACTGTGCACCATACTCACAGGTGTACACACCATTGCAGGATTTGAATCTGTGTGTCAGTTGTGTTTCCGCTGCTGCTCACAGCCTCTGTGTGTTTCTGGATCACATGTGGACACATGTTTAGTGAATGCTTGATGTGTATTCACAGATGTCATCATCAGTGGTGCATGTATGAGTGAGGGACTACCATTAGACTGACCACAGACACAATGTACTGTACCTATTGTGATTGTAGAGGCCATTATTGACCATGATTGAGCCCTGGCTGACGTTGCCTGTGGTACACATAGGTTCATAGGTGAGTACTGGTCTATTGGTCCTGGGGCCTACATAAACCTAGCTACAGGGGATCCCAGCCATGTACCACCCACTAATGTTATTTCCCTGTGCCCCTGTCAGGCTGTGGCACAGACATACTACCCAGGGTGAATTCCCCATTTCTGATCCAATTGTCAAGTGTTTCTGTAAAGAGGGCCAATGAGAAGCATTGCCTGACATGTATGGGTAGTCCATTCCAGAGTGTGGGGATTCCCCGGGACAGGGTCCTATTCCTCCAGTATGTTCTGGCTAATGTATTGATGAGGTTTAGGACCCAGGAGCATGTGTTTGCAGATGGAGTGGGATGTCTTTATCTCAACTGCTCTGTATATGACATAGCTGTGTATGTTGGGCAGATGTCAGCTGTGCCTGGGCAATGTGCACTGGAGTTTAGCCACAGTTGTCAGAGATGGACTGTGTATTGTATGTGTTTGAGGCTGGTAATCTCATTAGTGAGGGGTGTGCTCTGTCAGTGCACACGTACAGCATGCATTATGGGTAGGTGTGTTAGATGTGTACATGGCCTACACCTTAGCTATGACATGCACAGTGAATTGCCAAGCATAACCTTAAACCATACTCATCGACATCCGGCCACTGCCTTGCTGGTATCCCAGTTGTACCTGCATTGAGATGGGATGGAGTTTATGTCAGTGGCCACAGTTGGCTGCATTATTACAGTACAACAACATCTGAAGTCCACAGTACTACAGATTATGCATTACTGCTTATCAGTACTACACAGCAACAGACCCCACATCTCACATATGCATGATCTACCTGTACAGATGCATACACTACAGTAGTCTACTGATATGCCCTGGATCCTTACCTGCATGCTCCATGTCTGGTGTGTGTGTGTAGCACCCACCTCCATGACTGTATAAGTTTGTAGCTCTTGTGGGGCAGGCAGGTGCTACCAGGCTCATGAGCGGCTCCTCCAATCTGGTGAGGGGGGATGGATGTTATTGCCCCCCCCATTTGCAAGGTGGTCACCTCATATGGCAGCAGCACAGCAACATACTTACCAGAGCAGATCACTACAATGGGGGCAGACCTGCTCATATGTATGGCTGTGCATCCTCACCTTATTCACCCTGCGGACCACATCATTCAACATGGCTGTTCTCTCCTGCTTGTCCTGGCTTGTCCATGAGAACAACAGCTGGCAGTTGTGGATGATGCTGGTGGTTATAATTTCATCCTCAGTGGCACTGTATGTGGGATTCCTCAGGTGCGCTATACTCCCTGAAAGACATAATGATGTAAATATGTCTGAGCAACTCATATGTCAAGTTTACCATAATACAATACACATATCAGTCTTCCGCCACCATATCAGCTCCAACATAATGTTCGCACAACACCAGTGGTATGTGCCCGGTATATGTACATGGGGTCATATATTGTATTGTACAACATTTTCTGCTATGTGTTTATAGACATGCTCCCTGTGGGGACACTACATTTGCTGGGCTATTACAGGGTATTTCACCTGCATGCCATTGTCACTGCCGCTATGTTTCCACATATGCATGTGGTAGGCCTGCTTTGTGATTGCTACACATCTGCCATTCTGTGATATTGGGGATATCTATGCATGCTGTTGGACATGTTATGGGATTGTGTGGACTATTACAGCCCACATATGCTCCATGACAGTTACACACCAGTATGTGTCGGGGTTATTTGCCAGCAGTAACGCCACTCTGATCTAATGTGCACATGTTACCAGTCCACATCACATCTGTAACCCACCATGGAACCTCATTATCTACTGTTCCATCACTATCTTCATGTGGAACCACCTCATGGGATGGTGCCCCCCCCATGGAGCACACACAGACATATGTCTGTCACCCAGTTAGGTCGAGGGTCTTGTGCATAGGGAGCTCCACAGAGGCATGGAGTATGTGCTACATCACCCTGAGGCATGCAGTACATATACACAAGGTCTGACATGCATGTCCCTCCTGCCCAGTGCACAGCCCAGGCACTTTTATGTCCATGTAGATGCTATGGTAACTGTCCATGGGTGGGCACCATGTTCTCTTTGTTCCCATGTGGGGGTTCAATGTCCTCCACATTCCAAATGTAACTACCTGTCCACAGTGTTTAACCACCACATGTGTAATTTACCAGCCCTGTAAGCTGTCTTGTTTGACACCCAACCAGACCTATATACTAATATGTGCCTAATACCCTTCACCAACATATATATCCCACTATCTCATACAGTTGCGATGTGTTCCCAACATGGGTTACACACCACACTCCACACTCCATCTTGCAGCCTTGTACTGGTGTGTAGATATGTTGTGTATTGATGTGTGATGTTCTCTCACACATGTCATTGCAGGGGACATGTATTGACATATATATATATATATATATATATATATATATATATATATATATATATATATATATATATATATATATATATATATATATATATATATATATATATATATATATTATATATATATATTTACACACATATATATATATATATATATATATATATATATATATATATATATATATATATATATATATATATATATATATATATATATATATATATATATATATATATATATATATATATGTACATATATATATATATATATATATATCTATATGTAGATATAATTTTGTGTTGTTTATATACCTATATAAATGTATAACTGTCCGAGGTTCTGTAAACATACACAGCTGTGAACATGTATCACACATATATGTATCTGTATGTCGGGTGCATACGACCATCTGGACCACGCTCATGTACCCTCTTTACTTCACAGCTGAACTGTTCGGCCTTGCTGCAATACAGACAGGTGTCTCATGTGAACACAGACTAACATTAGGGGGGTGTATATGGTGACAAACATTAGATAAGCATATTATACTGCTATGGGAGTTGGGCATGCTATGCTACACTTTAACATGACTGTCCTGCAGGTGGTGTGGTCTCTTACCCATGTGTCTATCATGGCAGTATTAATCCCCCCGCCAGCCATTGGCCACAGTAATTTGCAGAACACAGATATCATGGGTCACATCTTTGCCCTTCACTGCTGGTCTGCACATTTGACAGGTATGTCCCACTGCCCACAGGGATTGACACTACTGTCTAGTGCAGCTGTTGAGCAGAACATCATTACAGGAACAGGTACTCATGGCACATATACATCCTTTCACAGTATACATCCTATTATTCTATGCCATATACTGCATGCCAGTAAATGCATATCTGTTTCACATACCTGTTATGTTGTTTCCGCTGTAGCACAACCCTGAGCTTTGTGACCTTTCGAAATTTTTTTCTTTTTTTTTCCCTCTCTCTCTCTCTCTCTCTCTCTCTCTCTTTTTTTCTCTACGTCTCTCCAGTAGAGTGATTGAGCTGGTTTGAATAGACTGCAGCATGCTTTTGTTGGTATTGCACATGATCAAGTGGTGGCCTCTGCACCAGTCAGTGTCCACCAGTTGCAAATTGCATGCAGCCTGCTGTGTAGTACTTCAGATAACCACTGTCGTGGCAACCCTGTACTATAAATTGCTGTCTTCTGTGGGCATTATCCCTTCACCTTTACAGTATGGATGACATCCTTCCTGTGTATGGACATCAGTGTTACAGACTGCAGGTAGCAATATCTCTTACAGCAGAACCTGCAGACACAGGCCAAATACACATTTAGGTAAGGTTCCAGACCTACAGATAGCTTGAGTTGTGTGCAATGTATCTTGCTGTTCTTACAGGGTTTCTGTGTACATGGTACTTTTTCATGGAATGTTGTTTGTCTGCATAGCTCTCAACCATACCTCTCAACTGTACAGATTATTGCACAATGTCCAGATTTTTGCCTTATATTTTTGGTCCGGTTTTCATAAAATTGTGGCTTTCTGGAAAATTAGTGGCAAATCATTAAATACTGAAGTTAAAAATAATGACAGATATTTCAGTTTTAGACTTCATACCCTTCAGAAAATTCATGCTAATGCAAAACCTGTTATTCTATCAACTTTCTAAGTTTGTAAGAGCAATATTTAAAAATTGTCCCTATTTGTACCACTTTTTTCATGGCTTTGTCCAGATTTCTTACTCTAAGACATTGAGAAGTATGCTCTCAACTGTGGGACTATCCGTATGATACCAGGAGGATTGGCTGTTAGGTTTTGTCTATGCACCACACAGGTATTGTCCCAGATATATCTGTGGCATTCTGTCTGTTGAGTGCTATCAGTACATGGCTACATACATTTGTATTTCAATGTCGTATCCCTGCATAAGGGTATGCTGCAATGAATCCTGTAACACCAGCAATTTCCAGGGTGTGTAACAGCAATAATGCAAATATGGCCCTATGTTCCTGCCTCTGTCCACCACATATATGTCGGTCATTGTCCTGCTGTGATACAGGAAGGATTGTTAGGTAATGGCCTATCATTATTTACCGCTAACATTACTGCTATCACCCCAGTCATGTCATGGACTTCCACACCAACTGTTGGGCCAAGTCCATATGTATGGGGGCAAAAGCTGGAGAACACATATATGCCCTTGTACATTCCAGAGGTACGTGTGTGGTACACAGTGTTTCTTCCCCTTGTACAGCCTTTAATGGGGGGTTCTATGCCATTAACCTAGTCTATGGCACCTTTTCAGTGATATAACTGTTAAGATGGGGGTCATTCAGTGTGATAATGAGATGTTAGGTTAAGCAATATGTACAAGATACTGTGACATTAACACACGTGCTACTTTTCCCCCTAGGGCTTGACTACAGGGTGTAATTGGAGGCTGCTGAACAACATCTGTAATTGTTGATTGTTACGTATGCTGAAGGCAAATCCTGTTTCTACTGTTCTACTAATTGAAAACCTTGGCCTGGATAGCATAATATGGCATATATATATATATACACATTGCTTGCATCTACTGTTTTGTGTGGGCCTTGCATTCATGACTGATTACATATTTTAAACGTTATGTGGTGTCAGTACTGGCATACATTATTGTATAGTACAGGGATAAAGGTTGTCTGTGTATGCATACCTGTGTGTCGTGTCATGTCCTTTGAATTGTGGGTGGGTATATGTTTAATGTCTGTATTCTCATTTGTGAGAATGGTTGCCACACTACACATTTCACAGGTGCCAGTTGAAGGGCTTGTGGCTGAGGGATATACTTTGCACCCAGTACTTCCACATTACTTCTACATATGTATGGCTACTAATACCTTTTGTGTGTGTATATGTGTATGTACCTACATATATCTCATATGGCTATATATATATATATATATATATATATATATATATATATATATATATATGCATCTACATCTGTATATATATATATATATATATATATATATATATATATATATATATATATATATATATATATATATATACATACATACATATGAACATATGTATGTATCTATATACAATTGATGTTATATGATTATTTATGCATCATACATTAATATATATATATATATATCTACATATAGCTGTCTATCTGTCTACATTTACAGATGTATATCTGTCCATATGTCCATGCATGTTCTGCTCATATTTTGGCCTGTTCCTCATTCACTTGGCAATTGTCATGGATGATCGCAACATTGAAGTCAGTAACTAGTTGAAACACTTTTGTGTTTCAGACTTCATCTCCTTCTGCATGTGTTCTAATACATATAACTGTGTAACTAGCAACTTTTTAAGTGTATCAGAGCATTAGTTGACATATATCCCTATTTGTACCCACAGTGTGGCATACTTTGTCCAGACTTCTTGAATTAACAGGTTGTGTGGTGTGATAATAATACATTTCCTGTACTGTTGACTGATTGTGCTGCATGTTATGTTTGTAAAAACTTCAAATTATGTATATCTGCCATGGTTTAGAGGTAAATCAGTTTGTGTGTGGAGTGCCGTGTCCTGGGTTTGAGCCTTGGAGAGGCAGTTTATTTTGTTGTTGGGCAGAACAAGGGACATTGGATACAGAGTGATTACGGCACTTTTAAGCAGTTGTAAGCGGGTTTGCATGGGTTTACATGACAGTAAGCACTGCCAACCTCCGCTTATGTTTTCTTACCGTCAGTTAGCTTCAAATTTCTCAACCTGTGTAGGCATAGCTTACCCCCGCAGAAACTCAAGCAAACCCGCTTACCGCTACTTAACAGTGCTTACTGCCACTTACCCCCATGCTAATTCCTTTAAAAGAAAATAAAAAGGGGTTGATAGGAAAGTGGTGAAAAATGGGGCACAAAGAGAGAAAGACAGTAGGGAAAATAGCTAGGCATGTGCAAGAAGGGTATAGGAAAAGTACATAGCTGCCCATTTCTTCTACAGCAACAGTTGTGCATATACACTATATTTGCAGGTACATTTAGACCCTCAAACCCCTGGGAGGGGGATGAGGACAACATATATTCATTGTGCTGCCAATTAGACTAGATTACATGTGTCCAGTGGACACATGTGCAAAATGGACAGCTATGTATGGGGCGAGATTTTTTTGTTGGAACAGATTGCCTTTTTTTTTCAGGTGATAGTGGGATGTTAGGGAGGGGGTAGTAGGTATATTTGGGGAGATAGGTTGGGTAGGTTAACAGACAAGACACACAAGATGCATACAGGGCTGGTATATGACACATGTGGGGGGTAAACACCTTGGATGGGGAGGGGTGTTTGAAAGTCGCAAGCCCATGAGCCCGCAACTGGAAACAGTGGAACTGAAGTCCACACCAATGGGCAGTCACCACTGCACCTTCATGGCCCTGAAGGTGGCTGTGCTGGGGTCTGTGTAGGAGGGGCAGGCTCACCCTCTAATAGCACCACTTGGCCCTCAAGCTGGTTTAGCCACTCTTGATACTCCAGATCAAGCTTCTTATGCACCATGGCCCAGAGCTGTTGATGAGTGACAGGTTCCCCTCTGTGCCCACTCTGAGCGGGGGAAACGAGCCCCATCCCCTGCAGTGGTTCCACCCGAAGGTAGTGCAGGGCCCATGGAAGAGGAGGTCCCAGGCTGGGCCCCAGATGTGCTGGTGCCTGGTGCCATGGCCAGCTGTGGTGGGACAGATGGGTCCACTGGGACAGGCCTTCCCATACGAGCTGTGTTGTCACAGGTTTATGACAGATATGGGTTAGTAACAGTCAACAGCATTCTGGATTAGTTATAACAGCATGCATAGGTATTCCCATTAACCCAACACACCAGAATTAATACAGTTGCAGAGCAAGCAGAACACATGCATATAGGAACAACAGTGGCCATTACAGGAGCATGCAGGTTTCATTGATGGCAAAAGGCCACCAATATGGGTGTATTTTCACATGGCACATGCATAGAAAACAATGTGAATATTTGTAAACCATTAGGACATATGTCTCAACAAAGGATTGGAGTGTACACATACTAGCTGAGAAGTGTCATTGGGTTATTATGCACATATGGTAGGGGTGAGAGAGAGAGTTCAGTTAACAACTAATATATCCTTGTAGTTTTCACAACATTCTTAGTCACTGCAGTGGTCTTTCCCTTACATGTATTATTACACTACACAATGGCCTTATATTGTACACTGGTATATTTATAAATTATTATATACATGACCTGTGTCTTACATACAGGCATGACAGGCTGCAGGTGTTAATGCAACTTATTTTGAGAATTGCTGTCATACACTTTGGGTGAGGTGGTAGAATGACAGATTTGTTTCCATATACATTCTCTGGCTATGTGCACGTTTGACTATCAGTTATATGTCATTGACAGCTGCCTACATTTCTTGGATCATCACACTGGATTTTCAGGGGAACAGGGTACTAAGCTTGTGATATGGGTCATTTATCTGGACATGCTGGACAGATTGGAACAGTTGTGGGGTATGAATATTCATACAACTTACAAGTAGAACATTCTAGCAAATTCAGTACTGTTGTTGGGTGTAATTATGCATACAGCTTTCTATCTGAACATTGCATCAAAATTTGTACAGTTGTGGGGTATGATTATGCATACAACTTAGTAGCACTCCCAGGATTCAAACCATTGCTGTGTGTGACAAAATATTATAGCTAACATCACAGTACACTGTGCTGTCAGAGAACTGATGTAAAACTTTTGACTGTTTTCTAAGTCTCCCTAACTTGTACAATATGTCTGACCTCTTGGCACTTCCAACATTGTTATGGAGGACTTCATGCCCGTTTTATCTGCATACCACAGTGTGGGTGACACTGCTTAAGATACAACAGTACTATTTAATGTATGGAACAGATCACCAACATATGAGAGAAAAGTAACCAGAAGCACTCCAGGGGTTATACCTTCATTCACAGACTATTACACATTTATTTCTATTGGTATAACACTTTCTAAGGCTCTTATATTTATTTGTTATGACAGTACATGCAGTCTGATTACTAACCTGCCTTGCAACGCAGCCTTTGCAGCCTAGCATCATGGGCTTGCTGGTTCGCAGCCCACTCATCTGCAGCTGTCAGAAACATGTAGTGATATTTAGCTATACCTATCCATATTATACACAAGCTAGGCAATTATTTACTGTTTAATAGAATGAGTACTTAGTACTGGGACATTGAGCATCTACTCCTGGATCCACTGTTCCAGTACATCCCCCTCCACCTCTTCAGGTGAGCATGGTGGTGCCTGACCTGCTCACCAATCCAGGGGATACCTATGGCACTGGTGAGGTCATGTGCAAGACTGTCCCAGACCACTGTTTTATACTGTGAGCCCTAGTACTGGCCCTGCAGTAGTCTCTAAACATGGTGTTTTACCAGGAGCCATACCATGATTTTTGACTCCTGGATGCCCCAGTGCTGTGGTCTAAATCGAGTGCCTTCACTCACACCAACTTTTCTGCCTGTAGTAGGAAGCTACAACCAGTTATGGGAAGTATTTCCACCTGTGGGGTTTAAATACTGCCATTTTCCTGCACATCCCCATGATTGGCCAGTTTTGAAAAGGCTAAACTATGGGCAGACCTGCTTACATGAGGTTGGCACTGCTTAAAGAGGTATACCACTAGACAGATTGAACTGGCTCCCCTACACATTGCTTACACTTACTAACTTGAGCTGTGCTGTGGTTAGCATTGCTTCATAGTTCATTAGCACTATATTCACCATTTGGCAATGATTTATTCTTCATTACAGGTTATATATGTGTCTGGTATCTGTGATTCATGTGTACATACACTGTATGGGGACCTGGGGACTTCTACACTTAATTACAAAAACACCTCAAATCTATGCTTACTGCAGTACTCCAGTTCACATATTTATCTTCTGTGGCAGGTTATCCAACATCACACTGTACATAGATTCAGTTCACATGTTTGGTTTGATTTTCCTGTTGTGAGGATTAGTTTGCTGATACCTCATTTATTTCTGTTGCTATGATGGCTTAGTGGTTAACTACTGTGACTATAGTGTACAGGGTCCTGAGTTGGAGCCCTGCAAAGGCAGTGCATTTTGTTGCTTGCCAGAACATGGGCCTTTGGATCCAGAGTGATTAATGCACTTTAAGGCAGTTTTGAGTGGGTCTGTGCGAGTTTGCACAATGGTAAGCACTGCTAACCTCTTGTTACAGTTTCTTGCACTCAGTTAGCTTCTACTTTGCTTAATCTGTGTGGGCAATGCTTAGCCCCACGCAAATGCACTTAAACATGCTTACAAGTGCTTATATATGCTTACTACTGTTTATTTGTGCTTAAACCTGCTTACTAGTGCTTATTCATTATGACACTGACACTTCACATGTGCATTTCATGCAGTACTCCAGTTCACATTTAAATGTTATTATGTAGGTTATTTGGCAAAATTATGTAAAAATATGTTCATATACAGATTATACATGGAAAATGATATGTGCTGCAGTGGGATTTGAATCGGGAATGCCTGCCCGTTAGGCAGATGTTCTAACCACTACACTATTGCTGTGTTGCTTCATTTGCATATATATTCCTTGTTATCCTCTTCAGCCTTTTCAGCTGCTTTAACCATAGCTAAGCGATGGGCAAACCCACGCACCTATGGTTAGCTGTACTCTGGGTTTTAAAAAAAATAAATACAAGGGTTTCTTCATTTTATTTCAATGTACTGTTGCTGTTGAACACATGGGGACTGTTTGTGGGGATATGTGGACACCTATGAGCGTTTTGCTCATTTATTTACACATTCTTCTGTTCTACTTTGCATGGGCATGTTTATTCTGAGAGCTCTGCTCTCAGACATATCCCCTGCACTCGTCCACGCTCACCGTAGGATTTGGAGCTCAGGCAGCTTGCCTTCATTAATATGCATGGCACGCTGCCATCCTCCTCTTAAACTGCCACTTCCATGCAGGACTAGTTTAGTTCTACATGGCAAATTAGTAAATCCGGGTTTTTGTTTTTTTTTACGTTTTTGCCCTGCACCGCTCTACACCTCCTGCTAAATAAATATATCAACACTGACATCACACTACAGTGAGGAAAATGGTAAATATACCATTTTGCATTGTACAACAACCTCCATTTTCAAAATTTCAAAACTTCGATCTTCTAATCTCGGCCATTTAAAGTTCAAAGTTTTGAAACTTCAAGCTTTAGAAGTAGATCCTTTCAGACAGGAGTCTCTTGAGTTTTCTTTGCTGCTATACTCAGAATAACAATTAACACATGAAGCCATTCTCAGCCAACAGCTGTCATTGCCCCTCCCTAAAGTCCTGGGACATGGGTATGCAACCATGTAGCTACTTACATAATGTTTACCTCCCCTACACCAAGGGAAAGTTTTGGAATTCAGGAATTTTAATGATTTAACACTCATCTGCATTTTTATAGTGTTCAAAGAGATGAATCTGCACTATATAAAGGTAATGATATAGCTAGGGAACTTGAAGGGAAGGAGGGGAAATTGTATTGTTACAGAAAGACCATTAATGGTACTCACTTGGAGGAGATTTTTCTATAAATTATTGCATTTTTTTCCTAGGTGATATTTGTCCTGTTTATAAACTGGTCACATTTTCATATTTGGAATGCATTTCATTATACAATAGAAAAACTATATGTATGCATTTTTTTCATTCACTTTTGGCATAGTGCAGGTATATCAGTTCCTGCTCTGCTTTCAAAGTTTGTTAATGAATATAACTTCAAATTCAAAGTCAAAGTGCTGACCTGAAGGACTGAGAAATATATGCTAAATAAGAGCGGGCCCAAAACTGAGCTTTGTGATACAACATTGCTAACTGTTTTGTTTTCAGATGTGGTACCTTCTACTGTAACCACATTGGTTCCGCCAAACAGCCAATTAGCTATCCATTGCACAATATTTATTTATTTATTATTTATTTCACATTTGTTAACTAAGTTAGTCCAACTGAGTTTGTAAACAAACCCATTTATAGGTTCATAGGTTCATACTAGGCTATCTGCCCTAGGGCATTTCTAAGCCTAGCCACAGTGTGTGCGGCTTTCACCACCGCTTAGGATGAGAATACTATACCCATTAGTTTGCTGTGCCTCTGTCCAGCAGTGACACAGAGATGATTCCCGGGGTAAACCTACGATCTCCCATCCACTCGTCAAGATTTCTCTTGAACAGAGTCAGTGAGGGGCTCTGCCTCACATGGACTGGGATTCTGTTCCATAGTGTAGGGAGTCTCTGGGTGATGAATCTGTCCCTCCAGCACGTCCTATTTATATCCGTGTTGAGGTTTAAGTCTCTTGCTCTCGTGGCTCTGGTGGATTTGGATTTTGTGGAGCATGTCCATTAATTCCGGGTTGGACATGGCCTTGTATGTCAGGCACAGATCACCTCTGAGCAGATGGTATGCGACTGAATAGAGCTGGAGTTTCTTCAGTCGGGCAGCGTATGACATATGTTTGAGCCCCTTTATCCTTTTGGTGAGGAACTTTTGGGGTCTTTCCAACTGCTGCAGGTGTCGGGTAAGGTACATTCCGAATGGGGCATTGTACTCAATTATTGGTCTGATAAGTGAAAAGTACAGGGGTACAATGACCTCTCCTGATCTGGATGTGAATCCCTTCATGATCAGGTGGGCAATGTAGAAGGTCTTCCTAACCACTTTGGCAATGTGAGTGTCAAAAGAGAGTTACTGTCAACTTGGGTCCCCAGGTCCCTGATAACTTCTTCCGTGTTTAATGGATTACCACCTCTGTGGTAATTAGGGGTTACCTTGTTTTTCCCAAAGGGTATGACTATACATTTTTTGGCATTTAGCTTAAGGCCATGGCTCTGGCACCAGTTATCCATTTCTATGAGACCTCTGGAGGATGTCTGTGTCTGATGGAGTGTCAATTATGGTGCCCAGTTTGCAGTCATCTGCAAATTTTGTCAGCCACAATCCCCTATGTTTGCCTGCACTTCAGAAAAATAAATGCCGAACAAGAGGGGGCCCAGGACTGAGCCCTGTGGGACACCACTCATGACCGGCTTAGAGTCTGACATGGCACCAGCAACTCTAACCCTGTGGGTTCTGTCCTTGAGCCAGTTTGCAACCCATCTTGTGACATATGGGTTTACATCTAAGCTGGTGAGCTTTTCTATGATGCCCGAGTGGGGTATTGTGTCGAACGCTTTTGCTAGGTCAAGGTAGGCTGTGTGAACTGCCTTACCCTCATCAATGGCCTTAGTGACTGTTTCAAAAAAGTCGACTGAGTTCAAGAGGCAGGATCTGCCCTTGACAAAGCCAAATTGGGTAGGATCCAGTGTCTGTAGGTCCCCAATGTCTTTATTTATGAGTTCCATTATGATCCTCTCCATAGCTTTGCAGACAAGGCTCGTCAAGCTTATGGGGCGGTAATTTCCAGGGTCCTTAGAAGCACCACCTTTGTGGAGTGGGACCACAGTTGCCGTACGCCATTATTTGGGTACGTATCCTGTAGTAAGGCTAAGATTAAACAGCAGCCTTATGTGTGGGTTTAGTTCCTCATTGAGTTCGTGTAGCACACAGCCGGGGACACCGTCTGGTCCCATTGATGCTGTGTTTTTTGCTTTAGAGAGAGCAGCTCTCACCTGGGCATCTGAGATGTTTGGGAGGCTAGACTCTGGTGGGATAGATATTTCTCCTTTTGGGGGGGAGGGAGGGGAGAAATTTGCACTGAACCTGTCTGCCAGTATGTTGACAATGTCTGTGGGTTCAGTGATTTTTGTATCATTTTGGACTAATTCTGAGCATATCTGGGAGTTTCCCCCCAGGTTTCTAACATAGCTAAAGAAGGCCTTATGATTGTCTTTTGTGTCTTTAGCGATTTTTCTCTGAAAGTTGGCCTTGGATGATTTTATGAGTGATCGTAGTTTTTTGCTAGTATTGACCAGAGATGCCTTCCCTTTTAGGGATTTTGCTTTGTCATGTAGCAGCTTTCTCCTCTTGTTGTAGAGTTTGTTTATGGCTGGGGTCCACCAGACCGGGCGCCTGCCTTTGGTGGAAAGTCTCTTGATTTTAATAGGGATTGCTTGATCCATACATTCCTGGAGGTGCTCGTAGAAGGTATTTGTAAGGGTTTCAGCAGCGTGAGTTGTGGTTTCCACTGGCTCGGGGGCCTTGAAGGATACCACTCCAGTCGTAAGAAGTGTGAAGTTTGCTTTGGAGAAGTTATTCACTGTGGTCTTTTTTGCTGGGGTTGGGGGTGGGATGTGGATCTCCAGTGAGATTAATTTATGGTCTGATCTCACCAATGAGGGATATACTTCCGGTGTGGAGCATTTTGTCCACATGTTTGTGATGATCAGGTCTAAGTATATTTTCTCCTCTTGTGGGAATGGTGACTAGTTGTTCCATAGCATTTGAGTTTATGAACTCCAGGAACCTTTGGGCTAGGGTGTTGGGGCTTGAGTAATGTTCCCAGTCTATGTTTGGGTAGTTGAAGTCACCCAATATGATGGTGTTTGGAGAGATATTCATACTCTCCAGTGTCTTCAGGAAGGCTGTGTGGGTTTCCTGAGTTTGAGAGGGTGGTCTGTAGCATGCTACAAACTGTAGGGCAGTTTTACCTATGGTTAATTGCACCTGTATGGTCTCTGATGCTTCGTGCATTGCCACTAACCTGGAGGTGTGGGTATCCTTTATGAATATGGATACGCCCCCTCCTTTTGTGGTTCGGTCCGAATTTTGGGGCCGGAACGCATGATATAAGGTATAACCTGATAGTGCTTGGGTGCTCTCAGGAGCCTTGAACCAGGTTTCAGTCACAGCACAGACATCGATGTTCTCCATACTGAGGAGGGCTTCGAGTGCATCTTGAGTTTAGACTTCTGGCATTGAGCAGTATTACCCTTAGTTTTTTTCCATTTTTGTTTTCTAGGGCGGTAGGTTTATCATTTGAGCCTTGCCTAAAAAAGGCACTATGGGGGTGGCAAGAGCCTTTGCCAATATCCGGAAGCCCAGGGGTGACAGGTGCAAGCTGTCCCTTGCGAAGCAGTGTGGCTTGTCAAGCATGTCATCCCAGGCAGACAGACATTGGATCCGCTTAGAATGACACCAGTAATTAAGCCAATTATTAAAGCTGATCATTTTGTCTCTGTATTGTGGCATCATTCTTGGTGAGGGTAGGATACTGCTCAGGGTCAGGGTCATACCGGCCTGGGCTACATAATCTGAGAGCTCCTCTATGTCTCTTTTCATGTAGTCCAGGGAGGTACGTCTCAGGTCGTTCACACCGGCATGGATAATGACTGAGTCATACTTGTACTTGCTGTGGAGTGACCTGAGTGCTTGTGTTATGTGGCGGATTCTAGCACCCGACAGGTAGCTTACTGTGATCTTTTCCTTGTTCAGTCTGGTGAGTGGGACGTCAGTGTGTCTGACTATGGAGTCACCTATAACAAGTGTGTCTGGCATTGTGTTTGGCCTTAAGGGCTGTGACTGTTTAGCACACTGACTTTGAGAACTATGTGTTGCATGTCTTATGTCTTGAGGTGGCAGTTGCTTGGGTGTCTGCTTTGGAAGCCTCTGTAGTTTTGGTAGATTTTGATCAGTGCCTCGAGTATGTCTTTGTGTGTTTATGTGTTTGTTTTGCAGTTGTGATAGTTCTATGTGAAACTGGGTTTGTGGTGTGCGTGGTTTCCTTCTCCTCCTGTCTGGTCTTGCCAGTCCTGAGTTGAGAGAGCTCAGCCTCCAGTCTGGCTATATAGTTGCATCTCTCACATGTATTTGTGTTTTGTGGGAGAAGGAGTGGGTTGTCTGTGTACATGAGGCAATTGTAACATTGCCTCAAGATGTCCAGATTCACCAGCTGAACAGGAGAGGATGCTAGCAACTGACCCTTCAACATGCTAGAAAAAGTGAAAAAGTTTGCTGTGTAACTGAGTCAGAAGGGACCTATAGGGAAATGGGTACTCAAGGGGATTCTAGGCTAATGTAGTACTTTGTTTAGTATATAAGTACTTTACCTATATAAAAATGCTTTAGGAGCAAGTGCTGAGCTTTTGAGATAGAGAATAGACTGTTTAGATTGCAAGTAGAGAAGTTCTAAGGGAAAAATTGAAGAGCAGACTTTACGGAGCCAGAAATAGTTTAACCTTGTTTAACCGGCGCTGCTCGATGGTGCTCTATGGGCAACTCCGTGCTAAATCACGCAAAAGCACGCTAAAGTGGGCTTTATAGCAGGTGATTGAAAAGAGCTAGGAATTGACCCAAAATGGCCAATAGACTACAAGTTTCTGGCTGGAACCACTGCTCTAGGGACAAATAGGCTGCTCAGTGCTCCCCACTCCCACTGGTGATCAAAGAAGCTTCCCTTTATCCAAATAAGGATACGGAATAGCACAGGAACCAAGCCAAAGCCCAGAGATCAGCAAACTCTGAACACTGGACTATTCTAGTTTAGTAAGGTGGGAAAACAAGATATTTTTTGCAGAAAACAGAGGAAAACACAGGCAGTAAATGCTATAAATGCTTTTAAACGGCTAGCGCACTTGAGTGTGTTAGCCTACAGGTAAAATTAAGCAACAAATAACTTTTTTTAAAAGTGCAAAACAGTTAATCAACACAAAAACAGTTTAAATAGAATGCAGAGCTGTATAAACAGGTGAGAATGCAGTCGCTAAGCAGTAAATAATCAAAAAGCCAGAAAAAAAAAACTTAAATCAGGAAAAAGTCACTCTTTTGCTCTCTGCTGCTTGTAGAACTCTGCAGGACACCACGAGGAGCGGTGCTGAGTTGAATACAAGCGAAAAAGTATGCTAAAGCGGGCTTTATTACAGGGGGCTGAAAAGAGCTAGAAATTGACCCAAAATGGCCAATAGACTACAAGTTTCTGGCTGGAACCACTCCTCTAGGGACAAATAGGCTGCTCAGTGCGCCCCCCTCCCACTGGTGAACAAAGACGCTTCCTTTATCCAAATAAGGATATGGAATAGCACAGGAACCAAGACAAAGCCCAGAGATCAGCAAACTCTGAAGACTGGACTATTCTAGTTCAGTAAGGCGGGAAAACAAGATTTTTTTTTTTTTTTTCTTTGCAGAAAACAGAGGAAAAACAGACAGTAAATGCTATAAATGCTTTTAAACGGCTAGCGCACTTGAGTGTGTTAGCCTACAGGTAAAATTAAGCAACAAATAATTTTTTAAAAGTGCAAAACAGTTAATCAACACAAAAACAGTTTAAATAGAATGCAGAGCTGTATAAACAGGCGAAAATGCAGTCGCTAAGCAGTAAATAATCAAAAAGCCAGAAAAAAATACTTAAATCAGGAAAAAGTCACTCTTTTGCTCCATTTTCAGTGGAGACCCAAGGGGAAAAGCCCCAGCAAACATAAGTAAAGATAAACCCCGGGATTCATGAAGCTCAGCGCAAGGCCGGTGTAAGGCTTGCGCCGGCAGTGCAGTGAATAATCGGCGTAGCAGCACCATATGCATAGTAATGAGTGCGTGCCGCAACCACAGACACGTGCGGAGGGTACGTGAGCGAGCCCAAGTAGGATGCGTCTGGAGGCGTGGCCAAGCCGGCAGGCGATGAGCAACCTAAAGTGCTGACTTCCACAGGCTGCCTGCAATAGTAACCGCACCAGCCAGGGCCCGTGGATAATGAAACGTACGCAGACTATGCAACATAGTACCCGTTCACACAAAACGGAGAACCAAACATTAACCCACGAAGTCCAAAGTGTACCCGTCCAAGGAACAAAGGATACGCGTAATACCGTGTCCGTCCCGCAAGGCATTGTCAGTGGGCATACCCAGTGAAGGTGTACCGCAGCATGTCAGCGCACCGCACCGACATAGAAGTAGCGACATGGGCATGGTCACCAGCAGTAGTGAGAGTACACAGCCGGGTAGCCGTGTTGATATAACAACAAGAAGGAAACAAGATACCCTAAACACAGGCAAACATGTGCATAGCAACATGTACTACACCCAGCAATGTGCTTGTCGCATACACATAGGACGGCGTATGCCTAAGCGTAATATCCAGAAGCGGATCTCATGCATGCAAATGTAATACACAACAGCCCCGTCATAGCATGTAACCCGCACCCATGTACGACCGTGCACCCAACCCAGCTAGCAGCCTTGCAGCTACACACCTACACACAATGGGCATACCTGAAATGTAGTAAGAAGTATTGTCCTAGGCAGTGCCACGCGGGCAAATATGTACCCCACATGTTAACATCCCACCTCAGGTACAGATATCCAAATGGCTGCATGTAAATGTGTCAGCAGAATGTGTACATCCCGCATGTGGTATGGACCTGTCGAAACCCCATAGGCGTGCACACGCCACGGTGCCCATAACTGTACACATCTGGACAAGGCGGTATGTTCAGCCACCGTACCGATGATTAGCTATGCAGACATGTCAAACACAACACATATGGCGGAACATCTGCCCACCAAGCAGAACGCCCCAACAGGGTGCCACAGGCACAGAAGGGGAAGGTGGGACATCACACATTGAGAGTAGTGTTGCCGGACGGCCAAACACCCACGGCCAACGCAAAGGACGGAATGACATGTATATGCCTGGATGGATGGGTATGTCATAGCATGGGAATAGGCCAAGCTATCCACCATAATAGCCATGCGTACCAGATACAAACAGCCAGTAACATGCAGTAGTAATGCAGGAAGGCATACACGACTGTGGGAATAGCACAGGACATATGGCACATGCCAAGTGTAGATGCATGACACAAATGTCCAGGATGGGGCCCCCTGCAAAGAGGAACATGTGCCAACACCACCTCCCACAGATGTACCGGCAGTGAAAACACATGCCAAACACACACCAACACTACCGTCCATCCCACGACAGCAACGGGGGCTGGACAAAGACCACCATGACGCGTGCACAAACAGGGACACGTGGAACCGTTGCCTTAACACCCCCCCCTCAGGCCAAAGAATAATAGAATGGACATATGCATGTAATGCTGTGAAGGATGTGTGGTAGTCCTCAGTATCACAGAGGTAGGTACACAGATACACTGTAATCAACTGTGACGTATGTGCACTGTAGACAGCATACCTGCAGGTAATACATAGTTCAATCACGTGCCACAGAAATATACACATAAGAATAAGGATAGGGGATAGACAAGTGTGAATGGGACAAACTATGAACATAGGTTCATAGGTCCATAGGTACAGAGTAGGCTATCTACCCAAGGGCAGCCATAACCCTAGGCCACAGTTATGTTACCTTTGCCAACCCTCCAGTCTGGAGATAAAATGCCTATTATATTGCTGTACCTCTGTCAAGCAGTGACAATGATGTAATCCCTGGGGTATATCTGCAATCCCCCATCCAATGGACAAGAACCCCCTCGAACAAGGCTAGCAAGGTTCTCTGCCTCACATGTACTGTGATGTTGTTCCACAGCATAGTGAGTGTCTGGGTGATGTATGTGTCACTCCAACACATTCTATTAATGACCGTGCCAAGGTTCACGTCACCTGCCCTTGTGGTTCTGAGGGATGTAGATCCAGTAGGTGAAGCATAGTCATCAAATATGGGTCGACATGGCCTCGTATGTCAGGCACAGGTCACCACTGAACAAGTGGTATGTGACTGAATGGAGCAGGAGTCCTTACAGTGGGGCAGCATAACACAAATCCCTGACACCCTGCATCTGTCTGACGATGAACCTATGGGGCCTTCCCAGCTGCTGTAGGTGTCAGGTCAGATACCTTCCGAACTGGGCAATGTACTCAATCATAGGTCTAATGAGTAATGAGTACAGGGAGACGATGACCTACCCTGATCTAGATGTGAATCCCTGCACGATCAGGTGGGCAATGTAGAAGTTCTACTGAACCACGATAGCAACGTGTGTGTCGAGCTAATGGTGACTGACAACCTGGGTCCCCAGATCCCTGGTAATTCCCCGTGATCAGTGGACTGCCACCCATATGGCGGACAGGGGTGACGTTCTTCTTCCGGATGGGTATGACTACGCATAACCGGGCATTTAGCTGTAGGCCATGTCCCTGACAGCAGATATCCATATCTGTGAGGCCCCTTTGAAGGATATCTGTGTCAGATGTCCGTCCCACTATGGCACCCGGTTCGCAGTCATCTACAAACAATGTCAGCCCTAACCCCCCTGTGTGTGCTTGTACTTTGGAAATGTAGATGTAGAAAAAGAGTGGACCCAGGGCAGAGCCCCGTGGGACACCGCCTGTGACAGGCAGTAAGTCTGACATGCTGCCAGCAACTATGACCGCGTAGGTGTGTCACCTAGCCAGTTTGCAACCCATCTTGCGATGTACGTGTTCACATCCAAGCCGATAAGTTTATCAATGATACCCGAGGGGGGTATTGTGTTGAAGGCCTTTGCCAGGTCGAGGTAGGCCATATGGACTGCATGACCCTCATCAATGGCCTCGGTGACTGTCCCTAAAACGTCAACCAGGTTTTAAACGCATGATCTGCCCCTGACCAAGCCAAACTGGGTTGGATGCAAAGTATGCAGGTCCCCTATGTCGTCATCTATGGGCTGCAGTATGATCCTTCCCCATGTCTTTCCAGATAAGGCATCTCATGCTAATGGGACGGTAATAACCAGGGTCAGTGGAGGCACTGCCCCTGTGAAGTGGGACTACAGTCGCCGTGCGCCGCAACTTGGGTACGTTACCCGAGGTGAGGCTAAGATCAAACAGCTGTCCTAACTGTGGGTCTAATTCCTCAATGAGATCACGGAGTACACAGTCGGGACACCAGCTGGTCCCATGGATGCTGTGTTCACTACCTTGGAGAGAGCATGTCCCACCTGTGCGTTACAGAACATTCGGGGGCCACAATCCGCTGGTACAGACATCTCTCCATGTGGGGGGGAGGGGGTGGAGATGTCTTCACTGAACCTGTCAGCCAGTATGTTGGCAATGTGTGTATGTTCAGTACACTTCACATCATTGTGAACCCAGTCAGACCATATCTGGGAGTTAACTCCCAGGTGTCCAGCATAGCTAATGAAGGCCGTATGATTGTCTGTCGAGTCCTTGGAGATATATCTGTGGAACCTGCCCCGGATTATGTCATGAGAGCTTGTAGCTCTTCACATATAATGAGCAAGGGTGTCATACCCCACAAGGAGTCTGCTCTGTCTTGTAGTAGCCACCTCCTCTCATTGTACAGCTTGGGTATGGCTGGGGTACACCACACTGGATGCTTGGCATTGGTACAAAGAACCACAGTTGGGTAAGGGAATGCCTGATCCATGCAGTCCTGTAGGTGCCGGTAGAAGGCATATGTAAGTGATGCAGTGGCTTGAGTAATGTTGACCACTGGCTAAGGGTCCTTAAAGGAGACCACAGTAGTGTTTAGAATTGTGAATTCGGCCTTTGAGAAAGCCATGTGTATGGTAACCGGCACCACCCACAGCATCGTATGTCAATAGCATAAGCTATTGTCCAAATAACATAGGATTAACTTTAGTATTAAAATATGTATTATTATTCATTTAATGATATGTTTCTGCTAATTACATTTGCAAATGCCCAGTAAGACCGGGCCAAAGTGCTCATGATCTACCTGTTATGGTGGTGTCATTCTGACAAGAAAGTGGCGATACTTCCCTACTGGGACCTCTGGGGATTATTTAAAGCAGTTGTTAACCTGCATCATTGGATGTACACCATTTGGTCTCGGTTTTGGAAAACCTGGTTTACGTAGCACTACACACTATGGGTAGTCAAGCAGACATCCCCGAATGGGGAAAGGGTAAAAATTAACATACA
>NC_056741.1:83267560-83270060 GCF_019279795.1 Protopterus annectens
TTCCCCCAATGAATCTACACAAAAATGCAGCAAAATTATGCAATCAAACAGTTATTCTTGTAAAAGCATAGAAAAACACCCCTTTTCTTGTTGCTATATTTTGCAATAACATACAACCTAAAATATTCAGTTTAATTACTAAATGACAGCTGTTGTATTTAAACAAAATCCTAGGGGCATATAAATAATAATAATATGGTTTAAAACCTGAAGATCATCTTACGTAAAATAAAGGGCATATCAACCTGATAGTGTCAACATATCCTCACTGTAAAGTTGATATTGTTTTAATTTATAAATGGGCAGCCCTTAATTTCAAAACACTACTAATGCTAATATTATCGTTCAAACCTGGAGCCCTACCCACATCCAGCTTAAGTTGCTAAAGCAACTCCTTGTATTCCAATCTTGATTCCCAGTTACCTCCACGTAGGTCTGAAACCATCTGCTCTAAAACCAAAAATTTAACATTCATATTTTCACAAAACTGGGAATGTTTATAAAAAACATTAGTGTCCTTGCCCTTAGAGACTTCATACATGTGTTTATACACTCTCTTCTTTAACTGCCTCTCTGTTTTGCCCACATAAAAACTATTACAAGTCACCAAATTCCCAGGTAAATTACCTCTTTAGTCCCACAGTTGAAATATTTAGTTGATTTATGTTTATATTTTCTGGAAGGAATAAAAACTGTGCCTTGATTAATTATAAAACTGCACTGTTGGCAAGCACCACATTTGTATGTACCAAATTTAGATGTATCCATAATTGATTTTGTTTCAACTCTCCTTTCCAGTATTTCCTTCAAATTAATGTCTCTCTTCCTAACAAACTGTGGGTTAATGGGAATGTACCCTTTAATTCCATCGTTCAGGGTCAGTATTGGCCAATGTTTCAAGATAATTTCTTCAACTTCATTAGATGTAACTGATGTGAATCCTAAGTATGTATGAAATTACTTTTAAACTCCCCATTTTTTGTTAATATGTTAACAGTATTCATTTTTCCTGTCCCTAACAAAGTAAAAAATTTGGAATTCCTATTTTCAATAACTTCAGCTGCCATACTGTCAATAAGATTCCTTGGGTACCCTTTTTCTTCAAACAATGCTCCAATCAACTTGACCTCATCCAGGAAGACTTCCATCTTACTGGTCATCCTAGAGGCCCTGATACATAGTTGAATTCAAAATGTTTATTAGGAACCTTTGTTTACAGTTAGAATTCAACGAATCCATCTGTGGAACTCGTCCTCATGTTTTTAAGAAGCCAAGTCAGTATGTTCCACCTATTCCTCCAGTAGTACAGCAGTATTTAGCAGTAGATTAGTGGAGAGAGGATATATATGAGAATGAGATAAAGGGTGTAAATAAGAAATATAGGCGAGAGTAATCTTGGCGGATACAGAGAGAGACCTTGATGGCACTTAGGAGGCGGTCATCCTTCTTTAGCGCGTTAGACCTTGCGAATAAGGGTGGCACCCTGGTAGTGATGGATAGTGACAGGTATGTGAGGCTCCATGATTGAGATGCTTCGGATACTAAGTTTTATTCATTTCCAGTGAAGGTGTAGAGGTGGCTCAGACACATGTTTTGGGCATTTTCGGACTATGTTGGAGGAATTGGTTTGTGACATCTACCATGTAGTCACTGAGGGCTCTATGATTTTTACTTATAGATGAACCCTTCCTACATGTCATACAGGGTCTCCCAAGATCCATAGAGAGATCCCAGTTGTGCCTCCTTTGAGACCTATTGTGGCAGGTAGAGGATGGGTCACCTGAATCTTTCTCTATATGTTGAGGTTTACTTCCGTCCTATGGTTGATCTTTGAATTCAGTTTCATTTGTTTCGAGGACTCAAAACACTTTCTCATTGGTCTGTATGAATATTTAGGCCCCAATGAGCCAGTATGAGCGATCACTTCATTTTAGCAGTGACCATGCGGGCGTTCAGTCCTTGTTCACTGTGATATAACCCAATAGTATAGGTATACAGTATGTACAGGAATATTTGATGACGACCACTGCGACACATAGTGATGTATTGATTGATTTGATTACTCTATTTTAGAAGTGGTATTGAAAGAACAATTTGTTCTGCTTTTGGGTCAGATATGTATGTGTTATGCAGAGAGGATGGGCATTGGCTATGGGCACATCTTGTGCTGTGCTTCTGTCCAACCTCTTCATGGCTAGATGGGAGGAAAAGTATTTGTTTTAGATGTTGAAGGTTACATACTGGAACATGTACTGTTCTATCGTCATTTTCGGTAAGGCGATGTCTTTTTTAGAAATTCCAATGATGGAACTGAAGTAGGATTGTGTTCCTTTTTAGAGAGGGTCAGTCATATTACTGATTTCCTCAAGTTTACTTCTAGTACTCTGTTGAAGGATTTCTTTTGGATATTTTTGTTGAGAGGATGGAATGTGGACTGTACAACACACTGGTGTGTTACAGGAAAAGTTGTCCAGAGAAACTTCGTGTTTTGCACCGTCTG
>NC_056741.1:83275060-83287919 GCF_019279795.1 Protopterus annectens
ATCAAAACTAGCCCTAAGTGGAGACATCCACCCCAACCTTGGCCCTACCATCTCCAACCCCAATCGTCATAATCAGACTAGAAATCACAACTCCCATATTAGAGCCAATAGAAAGCCAAGTGACTTCCTTCTACTAAGCCTAAATATTAGAAGTATATCCAACAAAGTCCATGAACTCCATGCCACCATAGACTTATACTCCCCAGATATAGTCGTCCTGACAGAAGCCTGGCTAAAACCTCACATTACCAGTGAGCAAATACTCCCTACAGGTTACGGCATACTAAGAGTAGACCGGCAAAACAAAAAAGGAGGTGGTGTAGCTATAATATTTAAACAACATCTAAACATCCAGATCTTAAAATCATCAGCTCCACAAATAGGCAATGAAGAAATAATATATACCAACCTCAAAATTAACTGAAACAAAACCATCAACATAATTGGATGCTACTTCCCACTTGGCCAAAACATCCCTCCACTAGAAAACCTCCTCAGCTGGTCTACCCACCATCTCCCCCAAGAAACTATCATCTTAGGTGATTTCAATATTGACTGGCAATCCTGTTCTGGCAACAATCCAACCCATCATGTACACCTTCATGGCTTCACCCAACTAGTCCAGTCACCAACAAGGATAAATACAAACTCCAGCAAGCACTCTACCCTGGATTGGATACTAGTCAGTAAGAACCCCCAGTCATATATAACAGGCTGCTTATCAGATAGCCTCAGTGATCACTCCCAAACATTCCTACTCGAAAAATACCTGTACCAAGCTAAACCTGTCATCTATCGTCAAATACGTAAAAAAATAAACTTTAACCCACTCACATTCATCTCATCCCTCAAAGAATGTAACTGGCATGCTCTAAAGTACCTCAGTCTAGATGGCCTTGTTGAATCTTTTAATACTACCTTCCTGAACATCCTTAATTACCATGCCCCCATAAGATTTTCCAGAACCAAAGCACAACCCTCCCCATGGCTACAGAAAACCACTAAGTCAGAAATGAAAAACAGGGATAAAGCCTGGGAGCACTGGCAAAACCAAAACCCCGCAGCTAGACAGAAATTCCTAGAACTACATAATAGAGTCAAAAAGCTAATAAGCAGGACAAATTCCAATACTACCAGTCTGCCTAGACTCCTCACAACACAGCCCCAAACAATTCTGGTCCTCCATAAACTCCATCCTCCACCCAGGTACAGTCAGTACCCCTCCTAACATCCCTCACTCCTCAGAAAATATTGCTACCTCATTCAACACACACTTCACCCAAACTATTCTATCACTAGCTAAACAACACAACCCTCCCTCCAACCCACACCTTCAACTAGTAATCTCCCCACTGCCTTCTCTTTTTCTCCTGTACCTACCTCCAACATACAAATTAGCAGCAGACAACCTCCCAAGTGAATACCTACAAATCGCAGCTGATGCTCTGGCCTACCCAGTATCCATCTTGATTAACCGATCTCTGTCAGAAAGTTACGTTCCTACATTGTGGAAAGTCTCATATAATTCCCCTCCACAAGCGGACCTCTGCAGAACTAACCAATTACCCCCATAGCTATTCTCTCCACTCTCCAAAATACTAGAGATGCATACACTCTCAGCTCTCACACTACCTCCTTACTAACAACCTCCTTTCCAGTACTCAGCATGGTTTCGACCAAACCATAGCACCACCACTGCCTTACTCTCCTTTACAAACACTATCCTTCAGCATAAAAACAATGTCTATCTCTCCTTTGCTACTTTCTTAGACCTATCTAAAGCATTTGACATGGTCCCACACAAACAACTTATCTCTGTCCTCAATAACCTATCCTTCTCACAATCAGTCACCAACTGGTTTCAGAGTTACCTGTCTGACCGACAACAATCCGTTGTATGGCAGAATGACATATCTCCCCAACTACCTGTCTCCATAGGGGTTCCCCAAGGATCCATCCTTGGACCCCTACTTTTCTCTGTTTACACCAATAATCTAGCCTCTGCCACCAAACATGGCACACTCATCCATCGCCAGATGACTCTACCATCATCTGCTCAGCCCATTCCCTACCCAAACTGCATAAAGTCACACAGGAAGCCTTTTCCTCTGTTGAAACATGGTTATCCGATGCCCATTTAATACTCAACCCAAACAAAACTAAACTACTCATCTTCCAACCCACCAAACATACTCAAAACAACTCTCACTTCAACATCACAGCAAAAGACAACACCACTATATACCCAACTGAACACACCAAATTGCTAGGAGTGGAAATAGACAATAAACTAAAATTTGACATTCACATATCTATGACCATAAAAAAAGTCCACAAAAAACTAGGAGCATTATACAGAAATAAACAATTTCTCACCAAAGCAGCAAAGATTTCAATAGCAAATTCCCACCGTATCTCCACCCTACTTTATGCCTCTCCAGTATATACCAACCTAAGACAATGTGATCTAAACAAGCTAGAGACCTGCTACAACAAAATCGCAAAATTCGCCACAGGGGCATCCTACCGTAGTTACCACTGTCTCTCACTTGCTGAACTGGGCTGGCTTGAACTCCCTCACCTTCTTCAGTGGTATCAACTGTCACTCGCCCACAAACTAGTAAACCATCCACTAAATGTCCCATCCCTCCAGAATCTACTCCAACCCTATCGCACCACCAGACCACTAAGATCCAGCAACAAAAATCACTTGCGGATCACTAAAGCCAATAACTCTGCTGGTGAAGCACTATTCTCTTGCGCCATAGCCAAATTATGGAACTCCTCCCACCCACAATTACCTCCGTACCATCATGCACCAACTTCAAAACTTTATTAAAAGCGCACCTAAAAATATGCTGGCTATGCCCTTGCAACTCCCACTCTAATATCATCCACCCCATCCAACTACTACCTTTCACCTCCACTAACTACCTTGATGATAGCAAGCTCAGATGCTCATAAGCCTAGTACTTATTAAACAGCAGGAACTTCTCATTGTTACATTTGTTAATGCCTGTTATGTACTTCACAGATAAAGATTCTAGTTGTCTACTGATGTACTATGTTCTTCATCTGTAAATATGTTGTAAGTAATTTCTATGTTAAATTGTTAATCACTATGTAATCCAATGTAACTACTGTCTGTTTATTTTACCGTGGAGCTTTTCTCCCCGGGCCTCCGCTGAAAATGGACCCACGTCCAGTCGGACACTCCCGGTCAACAAATTTAAATAAATAAATAAATAAATAAAATACAATTGTAGATTCTTTTTTACAAGGCCCGTTTTTCCAACCACTAGTACTGTAACTGTCTGGGTATCCACTTCCACATCGCTCTTGTTCTGCAGGTAACATATGTAAATACAATTGTAGATTCTTTTTATAAGGCCTGTTGTTCCTACCAATAGTACTGTAACTGTCTGGGTATCCACTTCCACATCGATCTTATTTCTGCAGGTAACATATGTAAATACAATTGTAGATTATTTTTTACAAGGCCCCTTGTTCCTACCACTAGTACTGTAACTGTCTGGGTATCCACTTCCACATCACTCTTGTTTATAATTGTAGGTTCTTTTTACAAGGCCCGTTGCTCCTACCACTAGTACTGTAACTGTCTGGGTATCCACTTCCACATTGCTCTTGTTTCTGCAGGTAACATATGTAAATACAATTGTAGATTCTTTTTTACAAGACCCATTGCTCCTACCACTAGTACTGTAACTGGGTATCTATTTTCCAATTGTTTATAATTGTAGATTCTTTTTTAAAAGGCCTGTTGTTCCTACCACTAGTACTGTAACTGTCTGCGTATTCACTTCCACATCGCTCTTGTTTCTGTAGGTAACATATGTAAATATAATTGTAGATTCTTTTTACAAGGCCTGTTCCTCCTACCACTAGAACTCTAACTGTCTGGGTATCCATCTTCCACATGGCTCTTGTTTCTGCAGGTAACATATGTAAATACAATTGTAGATTCT
This sequence comes from Protopterus annectens, assembly GCF_019279795.1. Lineage (NCBI taxonomy): Eukaryota > Metazoa > Chordata > Ceratodontiformes > Protopteridae > Protopterus > Protopterus annectens. The sequence goes on from NC_056741.1 coordinate 83,279,047, forward strand.
TTTTTACAAGGCCTGTTGTTTCTGCCACTAGTACTGTAACTGTCTGGGTATTCACTTCCACATCGCTCTTGTTTCTGCAGGTAACATATGTAAATACAATTGTAGAATCTTTTTTACAAGGCCTGTTGTTCCTACCACTAGTACTATAACTGTCTGGGCATCTGTCGTCCACATCACTCTTGTTTCTGCAGGTAACATATGTAAATACAATTGTATATTTTTTTTTACAAGGCCTGTTGCTCCTACCACTAGTACTGCAACTGTTTGGGTATCCACTTCCACATCGCTCTTGTTTCTGAATAACTGTCTGGGTATCCACTGCCACATTGTTCTTGTTTCTGCAGGTAACATATGTAAATACCATTGTAGATTCTTTCTTACAAGGCCTGTTTTTCCTACCACTAGTACTGTAACTGTCTTGGTATCCACTTCCACATCGCTCTTGTTTCTGCAGGTAACATATGTAAATACAATTGTAGATTCTTTTTACAAGGCCTGTTTTTCCTACCACTAGTACTGTAACTGTCTTGGTATCCACTTCCACATCGCTCTTGTTTCTGCATTTAACATATGTAAATACAATTGTAGATTCGTTTTTAGAAGGCCCATTGCTCCTACCACTAGTACTGTAACTGTCTGGGTTTCCATCTTCCACATCGCTCTTGTTTCTGCAGGTAACATATGTAAATACAATTATAGATTCTTTTTAACAAGGCCCGTTGTTCCTACCATTAGTACTGTAACTGTCTGGGTATCCATCTTCCACATCGCTCTTTTTTCTGCAGGTAACATATGTAAATACAATTGTAGATACAATTGTAGATTCTTTTTTACAAGGCCTGTTGTTCCTACCACTAGTACCGTAATTTCTGGGTATTCATCTTCCACATCGCTCTTGTTTATAATTGTAGATTCTATTTTACAAGGCCTGTTATTCCTACCACTAGTACTGTAACTGTCTGCGTATCCACTTCCACATCGCTCTTGTTTCTGCAGGTAACATATGTAAATACAATTGTAGATTCTTTTTTACAAGGCCTGTTGTTCCTACCACTAGTACTGTAACTGTCTGGGTATCCACTTCCACATCGCTCTTGTTTATAATTGTAGATTCTTTTTTACAAGGCCCGTTGTTCCTACCACTAGTACTGTAACTGTCTGGGTATCCATCTTCCACATCGCTCTTGTTTATAATTGTAGATTCTTTTTTACAAGGCCCGTTGTTCCTACCATTAGTACTGTAACTGTCTGGGTATCCATCTTCCACATCACTCTTGTTTCTGCAGGTAACATATGTAAATACAATTGTAGATTCTTTTTTACAAGGCCTGTTATTCCTACCACTAGTACTGTAACTGTCCGGGTATCCACTTCCACATCGCTCTTGTTTCTGCAGGTAACATATGTAAATACAATTGAAGATTCTTTTTACAAGGCCTGTTGTTCCTACCACTATTACTGTAACTGTCTGGGTGTCCATCTTCCACATCGCTCTTTTTTATAATTGTAGATTCTTTTTTACAAGTCCTGTTGTTCCTACCACTAGTACTGTAACTGTTTGGGTATTCACTTCCACATCGCTCTTGTTTCTGCAGGTAACATATGTAAATACAATTGTAGATTCTTTTTACAAGGCCTGTTTTTCCTACCACTAGTACTGTAACTGTCTGGGTATTCACTTCCACATCACTCTTGTTTCTGCAGGTAACATATGTAAATACAATTGTAGATTCTTTTTTACAAGGCCCGTTGTTCCTACCATTAGTACTGTAACTGTCTGGGTATCCACTTCCACATCGCTCTTGTTTCTGCAGGTAACATATGTAAATACAACTGTAGATTCTTTGTTACAAGGCCTGTTGTTCCTACCACTAGTACTGTAACTGTCTGGGTATCCACTTCCACATCGCTCTTGTTTAGAATTGTAGATTCTTTTTAACAAGGCTCGTTGCTCCTACCACTAGTACTGTTACTGTCTGGGTATCAATCTTCCACATCGCTCTTGTTTCTGCAGGTAACATATGTAAATACAATTGTAGATTCTTTTTTACAAGGCCTGTTGTTCCTACCACTAGTACTGTCACTGTCTGGGTATCCATCTTCCACATCGCTCTTGTTTATAATTGTAGATTCTTTTTTACAAGGCCTGTTGTTCCTACCACTAGTACTGTAACTGTCTAGGTATCCACTTCCACATCGCTCTTGTTTCTGCAGGTAACATATGTAAATACAGTTGTAGATTCTTTTTACAAGGCCCGTTGCTCCTACCACTAGTACTGTAATTGTTTGGGTATCCACTTCCACATCGCTCTTGTTTCTGCAGGTAACATATGTAAATACAATTGTAGATTCTTTTTACAAGGCCTGTTGGTCCTACCACTAGTACTGTTACTGTCTGGGTATCAATCTTCCACATCGCTCTTGTTTCTGCAGGTAACATATGTAAATACAATTGTAGATTCTTTTTTACAAGGCCCGTTGTTCCTACCACTAGTACTGTAACTGTCTGGGTATCCATCTCCCACATCGCTCTTGTTTCTGCAGGTAACATACGTAAATACAATTGTAGATTCTTTTTACAAGGCCCGTTGTTCCTACCACTAGTACTGTAACTGTCTGGGTATCCATCTTCCACATCGCTCTTGTTTCTGCAGGTAACATATGTAAATACAATTGTAGATTCTTTTTTACAAGGCCCGTTGCTCCTACCACTAGTACTGTAACTGTCTGGGTTTCCAACTTCTACATCGCTCTTTTTTCTGCAGGTAACATATGTAATACAATTGTAGATTATTTTTTACAAGGCCCGTTGCTCCTACCACTAGTACTGTAACTGTCTGGGTATCCACTTCCACATCGCTCTTGTTTCTGCAGGTAACATATGCAAATTCAATTGTAGATTCTTTTTTACAAGGCCTGTTGTTCCTACCACTAGTAGTGTAACTGTCTGGGTATCGAACTTCCACATCGCTCTTGTTTCTGCAGGTAACATATGTAAATACAATTGTTGATTCTTTTTTACAAGGCCCGTTGTTCCTACCACTAGTACTGTAACTGTTTGGGTATCCATCTTCCACATCGCTCTTGTTTCTGCAGGTAACAAATGTAAATACAATTGTAGATTCTTTTTTACAAGGCCTGTCGTTCCTGCCACTAGTACTGTAACTGTATGGGTATCCACTTCCACATCACTCTTGTTTCTGCAGGTAACATATGTAAATTTATTTATTTTTATTTTATTTGCAGTTGTTTAACCAGGATAGTCCATTGGGCCTAATGAACCCGTTTTCAATGGAGTCCTGGGGAGAAAAGCTCCTAAATACATATTACACAAAGATTAATATACACACATAGATTGCATGTAGATTGCAGAGGTAAACAAACTATACTTAATATACTCTTAAAAGCTCCTAAATACATGTTACACAAGGATTAATATACACACATAGATTGCATGAAGATTACAGAGGTAAACAAACTAAGCTTAATATACACACACAGACTGCAGGTTCATTACAGAGGTAAACAGACTGATCAAAAGTATTTCAATCAAAGGAAATTATATAAATTTTTTTTTTCTTTTTCCAGTTGGAATGAGGATAGGTAGTTAGATGGAGTTGGGTCAGGAGTTACTAGGTACTAGAGGCAGGCAAGAATTTATCTGGAATTTGAGAAAGGAAGGGAGAGGGTGAATGAAGTAGAGTGTTGGTTATGAGGGATGGGAGCAGGAGCATTCCCATGTGAAAGTTAGATGAGAGTGGATTAATTTTTTTAAAGGATTGGAGGCTAGTATGAATGGAGGGGGGAAGGGAGTTCCATAAGCGAGTTAAAGAGTGTGACAGGAGGTATTGTCCTGGGGGGTGGAGTGGTCGGTAAACTTCTATAAGGTTTTGATTATTAGATCTGAGAAGTCTTTGTGTGTGGTGCATTTTAAAGGTAGTGGCGAGGGAGGGACAGAGGGAAGGCTGGAAGATGAGTTTATGCGCATAGGTGAGCTGACTGTAGGATATTTAGTTTGGTAGTTCTAGCCAGTTTAGTTTGTGGAGAGATTCACAGTGATGTGTTGATGATTTGTTGCTAGTGGCAAATCTGGAAATTTTATTGCAGCAAGAAGACAGTTTGGTTTTGAGAGATGATTGTAGATTTGTTAGAAGGGCGGCTCCATAGAGAAGGGAGGGTAAGAGAAATGTAGTAGAGAGAGTAAATTTGGTAGTTGAGGTGAGAAACCGATTTTGTCGGTAGAGCATACCAATTTTTTGGTGGGTTTTTTTTTTATGTTTAGTAGTAGATGGGAGTTGAATTTAAGCCTGTTGATTTGAACTCCTAGTAGTTTGGTTTCGGATACCAGTTCAAGAGGTGTTGAATTTTGGCTGGTGATGGAGAATAAATTTTGATCGAAGTTCTTGGTTTTGGAGGAGGTAAAAATCATAAGTTTAGTTTTACTAGCATTGAGTGCAAGATGGTTGCCTTTCATCCATTGCTCTGTGGTAGAGAAGGCATCTTGAGTTAGTTTTAAAAGAGTTGGGATGGATGGGGCAGCACAGATGATTGTGGAATCATCTGCATATTGGATAACGCTAGTAAGAGGGATGGAGTGGTAAAAGTCATTAATGAAAATATTGAAGAGAAGGGGTCCCAGTATGTAACCTTGAGGGACACCTGTGGGGGTGTTGAGGAAGGAGGAGCTGGCCTTTTTCCATTTGACTTCTTGTTGCCTATTGGAGAGATAGCTGGTAAAGAGGGTGAGAGGTTTAGGTTATCTAGTTTAGTAAGAAGAAGGTTATGAGAGATAGTGTCGAATGCCTTAGAGAGATTGAGAAGGATGGTAGATACAGTGAAGCCAAGATCTCTAGCTTTATTCACAGTTTCAAGGAAGGAAAGGAGAGCAGTCATAGTGCTATGATGGGGTCTGAATCCATGTTGGGTAGGGGTTAATAGGTTGTTGTTGTCCAAGAGATGGGGGAGGAGTTGAAGGTGAATGCATTTCTCTAGGACCTTAGAAATGAGAGAGAGGATGAAATGGGACGAAGTTGGAAATATTAGTATTGTTACCTCCTTTGTGCAGGGGAATAATGTAAGCTTTTTTCCAGGTTTGAGGAACAAGACCTTCTTGGATAGAGCGGTTGATTAGGATACTGATAGGGAGGCAATAGCATCAGCAGCTATGCTGAGGAAGTATGAGGGAATGTTATCAGTACATTGGTGCAAGGTTTCAATTTCTGTAGGAGTTTTATAGTAGAAGTAGGAATAGAGTTTAATGAGAATGGTGGTGGGGTTTAGAGGGTGAGGTGAGGGAGAAGGAAGTAGGAGGGAGGTGGGAGGTGAAGTGGCGGTAAGAGGTGGATTGTTATTTGAAGAAGAAGTGGAGGTAGGAGATGGATTATTATTTGAAAAAGAAGAGGTAAGTTTGGAGATGGAGTCAATGAAGAAAAAATTGAATTGGGTAGCTAGGTCAGAGTCTTGTATGCTTGGGGAGGGGTTAGGGTTTTCTGTATTACCGTGTTTTAGGAGGGTAGTTATACCTCTCCAGAACTTCTGTGGGTTGGTTTTATAGTTGCTTTGAAGTTGGATGAAGTAGTTTCAATGGTCTGATGTGATAAGCTTTTTAACTGAATTACGAAGTGTTTTGTATTCATTGAGGTTAGATATAGATTTGTTTCTTTGGAACTGTGTCCAGGCTTTATCTCTAAGTCATGATTGGCTAGGTGTACTTTTGGTTAACCAGGGGGTGGTTTTCCCTTTTATTCTTTTAGTAATTAAGGGAGCATGATTGTTTAGGAGATGTAAGAAGGTAGTAGTTAAGTAAGTATGAGTAGCTAGCAAGGGAGAAAGAAGACATCTAGTGAAGATGGGAAGGTGGTCACTGAGGGAGTCAGGGAGTGTTCCACTGTCAGGATAGTTGTGGGGGTGGGAAACTAGAATCCAGTCTAAAATGCTGCCTCTTGTTCAGTCTTTAGATGGCCTGGTTATGGAGTTAATGAGTTGAGAGTAGTTGTATAGGCTGATATTGAGGGGGTGAGCAGGGGACTGAATGGAGTTCCAATTGATATTGGTATCTCACATTATTATAGTTTCATTACAGATATTAGTTGATAGCCATGAGAGGATTTCTTCAAGTATTGGGACATTGTCTCCTGGGGGAATGTAAAGAGAGGCATTGTATATAAATTTTGTTTGTTTAGCTGAAGATGAGCTAGTATTAATTCTGCATTGGCGAATTTTGGAATGGCTTTATTATAGGGTGTTATACATAGGGAGGAAGAGTAGATTAGAGCTACTCCACCACCTTTTCTATGGGTTCTGTCTGTTCTGATGATAGAGTAATTAGGTGGTACTATCTCTTCATTTTTTATGTGGGGTTTTAGTCAGGTTTCAGAAATGGCAAGGATGTCAGGTTTGTTATGGAGTAGCCAGGCATGAAGATTTGGAATTTTGTTAGCTAAGCTTTGTGCATTAAGAGATGTAAGCAGGATGGATTTGGTTATTGAGGAGGAGGGTTGTTTCTCTGGGTTAGGTGAATATCACCAGATAAAAGTATGGAAGTTATTTGAGAAGTTAAAGTTATGTAGTAGAGAGGTATTTGGATTGTTTGAAGCTCGAGAGATGTACACTTAGGAAGATTAGTGGGAAAACCAAGGAGAGCAGAGAAGCATAGTTAGTGAGAGTGTATTTAAGAGTACAGAATAGTTTGAAATAGAAAACTTATAGGTTGTTGTTGAAAGGGATATTATAGTTCCGGGAGATAGAGATGAAAGTTAGTTGGATTGTGATGTATATGCAAGGAGGGTAGGTTGCAAGTTAGCTGTGAAAAGAATGGTGAAGAGTAGGTGATAGGATAGAAATTTAGCAAGATAGTAGATGCTTAGAGTAAGGGGTTTAAGAATAGTAGTAGTTGAATCTGGGAAAGGATAAGTATCTTTAAAGCCATGTTAAGGTTTAAGATAGAACAATGTGAGTAGTGTGTGTAAGGAGATGGGAGGATGAGAAGTAAGAGAGCTAATGTGTAAGAGGGTGATTAGGGGACAGGAGGGGAAGGGGCAGGAGTTTATTAGGGGTGGAAGAGGAAGTAGGAGCAGTTAGATGGAATTATAAATACTATAGATGTGCAGTAGAGGTGGGTGAGGAATTGGGGGCAGAGGTAGGTAGGTGGCAGGAAGTCCAGAGGGCAAGTAAACAGGCCGGGCAAACAAAACTCTCTAAATGCAGCAGAGGATTCAGCAGAGACAATCAGTGAGCACCATCTCACCTGGGAGAAGGACAGAGGACAGGTAATTAGCTGCTAGAAGAGGCAAAGTGAAGGTACAGAGAGAAGAGAGAGAAGAGCAAGGTAAAAAAGAGTGCAGGAGAGAGAGAATTGTAGTGGAGAGGGGGAATCTATGAAGAAAAGAGTCTGAGTTAGTAATGACAGCTAAAGGAGCCAAGAGAGGAGTAGAGGAAGGGGAAAGAAGACAACTGAGAAATGTCTCTTGAGAGATGAGATAGAGGAGGAAAGGCAGTGAGGCTAAGAAACTACGGGAGTGGAGAAGGCACAAGGAATTGAGTTACACTGCCACCTAGTAGTAGTGCAGAGTAAGGAATTACAGTAGGTGAACCAGGAAAGCCTGGATAGGTGGGAAGAGTGCTAAGTAGCTAGGGAAAAGACAGGAGAAAGGCGTTTAGTCAGGAGAGGAGTCTGGCTGCTGGTTTATCTGACTCAGTGGCTTTAATTGAAAGCTTAAGAGAGTTTAATTACCAGACAAGAAATTGGATTAGCTTGCAGTATGGAGTCAATAGAGGAAACATACTTTTGTAAAATTCTGTACAAAACAGATGAAGTGCACTGGGCAGAAAAAAAGGATGGTCCAGCCATATGCGCAGGCTTGAGGTGGGACCAAGGGGTCCTTAGGACGACAGGCAGGTCCCTTTATTGCAATGTAGTCGCGAAGCAATTGTCTGGGTGTTCAAATTCTGTACAAACAGGTGAGTGCACTGGGCAGCAAAAAAAGGATGGTCCAATATGGCAAGGCTTTCTGGGGAGGTGGATCAGAGGGGGTCCTTAGGCGTAAAACTATGCAGGTCCCTTTTATTGCAATGTAGTCATTAGGATTGTTTGTAAATCTCTGTACAACAGGTGAGTGCACTGGGCAGCAAAAAAGATGGTCCAATATGGCAAGGCTTGAGGTGGATCAGGGGGTCCTTAGACGCCAGGCAGGTCCCTTATTGCAATGTAGTCATTAGACTGTTTGTAAATTCTGTACAAACAGGTGAGTGCACTGGGCAGCAAAAAAGGATAGTCCAATATGGCAAGGCATGAGATGGATCAGGGGGTCCTTAGACGCCAGGCAGGTCCCTTATTGCAATGTAGTCGTTCAATTGAGTTTTAAGCATTCTTCCAGGTTCAGGGGTACACAGCAGCCAGGTAGAGATGAAGATAGTAATTTCTTTTTTACAAGGCCTGTTGTTCCTACCACTAGTACTGTAACTGTCTGGGTATCCACTTCCACATCGCTCTTGTTTCTGCAGGTAAGATATGTAAGTACAATTGTAGATCTCTTTTTACAAGGCGCCTGTTGATTTCTACCTGCTAGTACTGTAACTGTCTGGGTATCCACTTCCACAGTGCTCTTGTTTCTGCAGGTAACATATGTAAATACAATTGTAGATTCTTTTTTACAAGGCCCGTTGCTCCTACCACTAGTACTGTAACTGTCTGGGTATCCAGTTCCACATTGCTCTTGTTTCTGCAGGTAAGATATGTAAATACAATTGTAGATTCTTTTTCACAAGGCCCGTTGCTCCTAATACTGTAACTGTCTGGGTATCCACTTCCGCATTGCTCTTGTTTCTGCAGGTAACATATGTAAATACAATTGTAGATTCTTTTTACAAGGCCT
>NC_056741.1:83288419-83360919 GCF_019279795.1 Protopterus annectens
GCCCCCCCAACCTTTTGTGTTAACCTTTTGCTTCTTTCCAAAAACCCCTGGGGGCCTTTTTTAGTCCTTTTTTTGGTTTGAAAGCCACACTTGTGCCTGTTTACTGCCTTTCCAATAACTAGCCTAGTCCTGTTACAGACTTGCTGTAGCCAGGATTGTTAGTAAGCTTCTAAGCCCCCCAAGCCTTTCTGTGTTGGAGTGAAGCCTTCTAGCTTATCAGTGGGAGTGGTAAGCACTAGGTAGCCTATCCTCCACGGGAAGAGTGAGTTTTGGCTCAGAAATTGTACTTTATTTGGCCGTTTGGGCAGTTTTCCATCTCTTTCAACTTGCTGGCTTAAAAGCCTATGTTTGTATTTGTTCCCCGCCTTTCCTGTAACTAGTCTAGTCCAGGTACAGATTTGCTGTATCCAGGACTCTGTTAAGCATCTGAGCCCCCCCAACCCTTTCTGTGTTGGAGGGAAGCCTTCTAGCTTATCATTGGGAGTGGTAAGCATTAGGTAGCCTATCTACCACAAGAGGAGAGATTCCTGGCACAAAAATTGTTGCTATTGACCATTTGGGCAGTTTTTTTCCATCTCTTTCAATGTTCTGGTTTAAAAGCCGCACTTGCGCTTGTTTCCCACTTTTCCTGTAACTAGCCTAGTCCAGATACAGAGTTGCTGTATCCAGGACTGTTGGTAAGCTTCTGAGCACCGCAAGCCTTTCTGTGTTGGAAGAAAGCCTTCTAGCTTATCAGTGGGAGTGGTAAGCACTAGGTAGTCTGTCTACCATGAGAGGAGAGGTTTTTGGCCCAGAAATTGTAGTTTATTGATCATTTGGACAGTTTGTCCGTCTCTTTCAACTTTCTGGTTTAAAAGATCACATCTGCGCCTGTTTCCCATCTTTCCTGTAACTAACCTACTGGGTAGCACTAGAAAGCCTTAAACTAATACAAGCCTTCTAGCTTAGAAGAGAGACTTTGGAGTGATTAAGTATCAGTATTCTGTACTATTTTGCTGTACTTAACTGTTTTCCACCTAAACGCAGATTTTACAGCATTTATTGTGATTTAAAAGCTTGTTTTTTTTACATATTGTACTTATTTGACTGCCCACACTTTTAAAAAGTTGTTTTTTGTTTAAATAATTCATTTAACTGTTGTGGGCTACACACTAAAGTGCGATAGCACTTTCTGATTGTTTGTAGTCGTTTAAAGCTGTTTTAAGTGTATTCTTTACTGCTTTTGCCTTATCTTTTCAAAAAAACAAAAAAACAAAAAAACAAACAAAAAAAAAAAAAACATTTCTTGTTTCCCGCATTTCTAAGCTAGTATAATCCACTTTTCAGGCTAGTGCTGAATTCAGGGCTGTGATGCTAGTTTCTGAGTTGCCCATACCTTACTTGGATAGAAGGAAGTTTCTCTGTTCACCTGTGAGAGAGGGAAGCTTTGAGCGACCTATCTGTCCCTGGAGGAGTGGTTCCAGCCCAGAAGTTAGTAGTTTATTGGCCATTTTGGGCTAATTTCTATCTCTTTCATTTCCCTACTATAAAAAACATGTTTACATGGTTTTCCGCACTGGGTAGTGCCGGTCAGCTACGGTTAAATTATTCCCGGCTCCACTAAGTCTCCTCTTCAGTTTTTCCCTTAAAACTAGTCTAACTCTAAACCTAAGCACTCAAAAAGCATCTTACAGCCCAGCACTTGCTCAGACCTAATAGCAAGCACTAATATACCCTGACACTAATTGCCCAGCAGGGAAAGACACTTTATTCACCCCTCACCAACCAAGCGACTAAGCAGCTCACACTACTATTCAGGCATGACCAAAGGGCAACTTCAGGTGCACTCACCATTCCAGCTGGTGAATCTGGGTATCCTGAGGAAATGTTACAACTGCCTCATGTACACAGACAACCTTCTCCTCCCACCACAAATCACTAACATATGCGAGAGATGCAATTATACAGCCAAACTGGAAGCTAAGCTGTCTCCACCCAAGACTTGAACAGACAGTCAAGAGGAGAAGGTTGACACTTGCACCACACCTCCAACCGCACACAGACCTACTAAAACAGCACTGGCAAAAAATACACGTAAATGCACAAAATCATACTCGAAGGCTCTAAATAAAAACTGCACAAGCATCAGAGACCTCCAAAGCAGACACGCAAACAACCTACACTTCCCTTCACAAACCAGACAACACATAAAAAACAAAATCAGTGTGCCACACAATCACAGCCCATAAGATGAAATAACATACCTAACACACTAGTAATAGGTGACTCTATAGTCAGGTACACTGATGTCCCACTCACTAGGCTGGACAAGTAGAAGGTTACTGTTAGCTGCCTGTCGGGAGCCAGAATCCGCCACATAACACAAACACTCAGGTCACTCAAGAACAAGTACAAATATGACTCTGTCATTGTTCATTTTGGTGTGAATGACCTGAGATGTACCTCCTTGGACTACATGAAAAGAGACATGTAAGAGCTCTCTGATCTTGCAGCCCAGGCTGGTATAACCCTGACCCTGAGTAGCAGCCTGCCCTCACCAAGAATGATACCTCAGTATAAAGAAAAAATTATCAATTTCAACAATTGGCTAAGCTTCTGGTGTCATTCAAAGGGGATCCAGTGTCTGTCAGCTTGGGAAGACATGCTCGACAAGCTGCATTACTTCGCAAGAGACAGCTTGCACCTGTCACCCCTAGGCTTTTGAATACTGGCCAAGGCTCTTGCTGCCTCCATAGTGCCTTTTTTAGGCAAGGCTCAAAAGTCAAACCCACCTTCGTAACAGCACAATTAACAAAAAAACTGAGGGTTATGCTACTTAACGCCAAGAGTTTAAATCTCAAAATGCATGCGCTCAAAGCACTCCTCAGTATGGAGAACATCGACATCTGTGCAGTAACTGAAACCTGGTTCAAGACTCCAGAGAGCACCCCAGCACTACTGTGCTACAATCCATACCACACGTTTCAGCCACAGAACATGGAACAAAACACAAAAGGAGCGGGTGTATCCATAGTCATCAAGGATACCTACACCTCCAGGTTAGTGGCGCAGCATGGTACCTCTGAGATCATCCATGTGCAACTAACATCAGGCAAATCTGCAGTGCAAATTATGGCCTGCTACAGATCATCCTCCATGACCTAGGACCACCACTGCACCTTTCTGGATACACTGGAAAGAATGAAGGTCCTACCGAACACCCTGATATTGGGCAATTTCAATTACCCTACCATTCACTGGGAAAACTACTCGGGTACAAATTCCCAGGCCCAGCGCTTCCTGGAATTCATCAACACAAATTCCCTGGATCAGCTGGTAAACTCCCCTACCAGAGGTGAAAACATATTGGACCTGGTCATCATCAACATGGGTGACAGGTGTTCCATACTGGAGGTCAACCCCTCACTGGTTAGATCAGACCATAAACTAATCACTCTGGATGTCCACACCCCACCACCACCCCAATTAAGGTAAAAAACTTTTCTAAAGCAAACTTCACCTTACTTAAAACAGAGGTGGTAAATTTCACAGCCCCCACGCTAAAGGATAACGCTGCCCAAGATGCAAAAACCTTTACAAATGCATTCTATGAGCACCTACAAGGATGCATGGATCGTACCATCCCTAGCAAAACCAAGACTCACTCCTCTAAGAGAAAGAAGCCAGTTTGGGTGACCCCTGAAATAAACAGGCTATACAACAGAAGGAGGAAACTAGTTCAGAAAAAAGCAAATCCCAAGAAGGAAAGACATCCCTGATCAGTATCAGTAAGAAACAAAGGTCTCTCATGAAATCATCCAAGGCTAATTTAGAAAGAAAAATAGCCATGGATTCAAAAGATAACAATAAAGCCTTCTTTAGCTATGTTAAGAATCTAAGTTGCAACTCGCAGATATGCACTGAACTAGTGCAAAATAGCACAAAATGTACTGAACCTACTGATATTGCCAACATCCTGGCAGATAGATTCAGTGCAAACTTCACCCCCCTCTCACCTCCAAAAGGGCCCACAACAATACCAGAAAAGATGCACAGGTGAAAACAGCCCTTTCAAAAGCCAAAAACACAGCATCAATGGGACCAGATGGTGTCCCAGGCTGCATCTTGCATGAACTACAGAATGAACTAACCCCCCCCACCTAAACACGCTATTCAACCTCAGCCTCTCCACAGGCTATGTGCCCATAGAATGGCGCACAGCAACGGTTATTACTCTCCACAAAGGAGGGGCTACAACTGACCCTGGTAACTATCTCCCCATAAGCCTGACTAGCCTTGTCTGCAAGGCTATGGAGTGCATCATCATGGAACTCATTAACAAAGACATTGGAAACCTCCAAACACTTGACCTGACCCAGTTCGGCTTTATTAAAGGCAGATCATGCCTACTAAACCTGGTTGACTTCTTTGACACAGTCACCAAGGCCATACACGAGGGAAAGGTGGTTCGCACAGCCTACCTTGACCTCGCCAAGGCTTTCGACACCATTCCCCACTCGGGTATTACAGAAAAACTCACCAGCCTGAACATAAACCCCTATGTCACGAGATGGGTTGCCAACTGGCTTACAGACAGAATTCACATGGTAAGAATAGCGGGCTCCACTTCCGACTCTAAACCAGTCACAAGTGGTGTCCCACAAGGCTCGGTCCTGGGACCCCTACTGTTCGGCATATACTTCTCAGAAGTACAGGCAAACACAGGAGGACTATGGCTAACCAAGTTCACCGATGACTGCAAACTGGGAGCCATAATTGAGTCCCCAGCTGACACTGACATCCTCCAAAAGGGCCTTACTGAGACGGACACCTGGTGTCAAAGTCATGGCCTCAAGCTAAATGCCAAAAAATGCATAGTTATCCCATTTGTAAAAAACAAAACACTCACGAATTACCACATAGGTTACAGCTCCCTTAATACAGAAGAGGTAATAAGAGATCTGGGGACCCAGGTAGATAGTAATCTCTCCTTTGACAATCATATTGCCAAAGTAGTTAGGAAATCCTTCTATGTGGCCCATCTAATTACTAAAGGGTTCGCACCTAGAAATAAAGAAGTTATAGTGCCCCTCTACTCGTCACTCATTAGACCCATCATAGAGTACAATGCCCCATTTGGGATGTACCTCACAAGACACTTCCAACAGCTGGAAAGACCACAAAAGTACCTCACCAAGAGGATTACTGGCCTCAAACATATGTCCTATGCAGCCCGGCTGAAAAAACGATGGCTGTACTCAGTGGCATTTCGCTTACTCAGAGGTGATCTCTGTCTGACTTACAAATCCATGTCCAACTCAGAATTGATGGACATGCTCCGCCTAAAGAAATCCAAGTCACTGCAAGCCACTCACTCTAGTGAGCTAAATCTCACCACAACAATAAATAGAACATGCTGGAGGGATAGATTCCTGTCACAGAGACTCCCCATGCTTTGGAACAAAATTCCAAATTACATCAGGCAGAGCCCCTCACTAACACTCTTCAAGAGAAACCTTGATGAGTGGTTGGGTAACAGAAAATACCCCCCAAGGATCACTTCATTGGCTTTGCTTGACAGAAGATCAGCTAATTAATCAATGGGGTGGTGAAAACCGACACATTCTGGGTAGGCTTATAAATGCCCTCGAGCAGATAGCTTAGTACCTACCTATGAACCTATGAACCTAGGTGTTAAGGGGCATTATGATAGATCTGTAGTGCAGTACCAGCTTTCACTTCTGTAGCAGCATTTCTGAATACCAACACAGAAATGAATGCCAGCAATGCTTTTTTGCTGTCATGACTGAAGCATTGCATTTTTCATTTCTTTACTCCTTAACTTAGAGTTGAAAGGGTACAAAAACAGACCAAGCCTATTCCTTATGTGAGGAGAGCAGAACTGGGCAATGTACCTTCCTTCATTTTCTCTTTTCTTTTCTTTTTTTTTCTTTTTGTTTGGTTTCTCAACTTAGATCATGGAATGGCACCACATACTGGATGAGCCAGCTATGACTCTGCTTGTTTCATCAGAAGGTATGCAGCTTTTTCATGGTACTGCAGATACAAGGGTCCTCTCTATGCAATGGTTTACAGCAATATAGTATAATCACCCAAGTGTTAAATTTTGCAAAAGTTGCACATGGAGAGGACAATGCACAGCCGTCTGTCACACAGCTTATTCAGATGGTCAAAGTTATGAGCAACTAATGAATTTACTCATTAGATGAGGGTTTGATTCCATTACTTTTAATTTACATATATATTTTCTTTTTCAATTTTGTGCAACATATTAATATTTAATATTCAAAATGACAGGATTAACAAAGTTTCATGACATACTTTTGAAAGCACACTTGAGAGCATTCTGAATTTGCAATTATAGAAATTTGCATAACAGCACTGTTGAAACAGGTAACATGATATTAATGCAACTGTTCGCAAATGAACACAATGATGCACGTTTACCACAATAGATACAGTACTCGGTAATGACAACAGTAGTACTAGTGAGAACTTTCTTCCTGTCACCTTACTGTATATAATAACACCTTAACCAGCAGTTGTTTGTTGAAACTGTGATATTAGGAACTATAGTAGCCTATAATGTGTCTGTTTTACTTATAGCTTGTATGTGACCATAAGAAGGAATTATTAGATTTGAGTAGCCATCTGAAATAGTCTGACTTTATAGCCTAGTAGAGGCTATCCATTATGGAGCTATGCTTTAAATCATGCTTCTCTGCTCTTATCAGTTTAGCAATAATAAATGTCCAGTGATAATATTGTACTGGTTACTAGTCCTGACCAAATGTCTTTCTTAAGTTTGTGCTAGTCCATGCAACCAGTTCTTTTAATGCCCACAAACATTTTCTGTCCTATTTCTATCTGGTAGCACAAGACTCAATAGCCAAGAAATAAAATTGCAGGACATGTGCCCTGATTGGTAACCATATGAAATGTCAGGACCAACTACAGTGAGACCCCTTTTCTTCAAGGTGTAGCACTCTCACAGTTATAATATACATAAATATGTTTGAGGTGTGGTGGACTTCTCCCCCCATATCAGGGGTGCATAAGGGCTTGACCCCATGTCTGAGGTCACCAGGAAGACATACTAGGAGCACAACAATAATAGTACTGTAGCAAATTATCTAAATCTGGCTTGTTTTGGCAGCAGAGGCACAGTTAATATGAATGAAATGGCAAATCTCTGGATGGTTGTCAATGTCCACAGCAACAGTGCAAAGTAAAATGATGCAGGGATTATTACAAAAAAGCCTTCTTGGCTTGAAATAAAAGACAAGTGTGCCCATGGTTTGTTTCCATCAAAAGTAGCATACTTCTTACAGCCTCTCCAGAAACTGGTTGTCTTTAAAAATCTTAGGCTGCAGAACTCATCTCAACTCAAGTGACAGCTCCGTATTTCAGATGATTCTTCCAAGAACAGTCCACAAATAAGCCCTGACTGGACTGCTACACTCCACACTTTCAGGGTCTTCAAATCAAGTTTCAGCTTACCCATTCTAAACCTCCCTTTGAGAAAAGAACTTTGAGAGTCCCTCATTTAAAACAACTTCCTTTTATACAACATTCATTTGTAATCATTTCCTGGTTAATATGTAGTGTTTGCCTAACTAGCTGCGGTGGTAATGTTACCATGTTCTGTATTGTAGCACACATTTTAATTAAGTATTACCCATTCATTTACTGAAGCCAATATATTACACCATTTATATATATATATATATATATATATATATATATATATATATATATACATATATATATATATATATATATATATATATATATAGTAATGTTACCATGCTCTGTATTGTAGCACATATTTTAATTATTACCCATTCATTTATTGAAGCCAATATATTATATATATATATATATATATATATATATATATATA
This sequence comes from Protopterus annectens, assembly GCF_019279795.1. NCBI lineage: Eukaryota > Metazoa > Chordata > Ceratodontiformes > Protopteridae > Protopterus > Protopterus annectens. Next base: position 83,296,323 of record NC_056741.1, read on the forward strand.
TATATATATATAAGCTATGTGGTGCAGTGGTAGTGTTGTCATGTCACAGCAAGAGGTTCTCCTGTTCAATTCTCAGCTGGAGCACCTTCTGAGGAGCCTGCATGTCATCCCCGCAGTCGAGTGGCATTCGAAAGACATGTGTAGAAAGGTTGGGCATTGAGCTGGCACCTTGGCACCATAAAAATCTGCTGTCAATCATTAGCGGACTGGAGTTCCGCTGTTGCAACCCCTAACTGGGAGAAGCTGAAAGAAGAAGATATATATATATATATATATATATATATATATATATATATATATATATATATATATGTATCTGGAGAGAGAGAGAGAGACTACATCTATATGCATGCACGGGTGAACACACATGCACACATGATTAAGCTGCTGTATGTTCCCTAGTTTTGAGGTCCTAAGGATGGTACGGGTATTGGTAAAGGTGCTTTAATGCCATGGCCTAAGTGCACATTGCCATTATCATGGTCAGTAATCATACAGTATCTTCATGGCCTTCAATTTGTATTTTATATGTTCTCCCAGCTCATAATACTTGTATCAGTAGCAAAGCATCGCTATAGGGCCTTAACAATTATGGTAAATTGTATAGTCAAGGAAAGGGCCAATTATCTGCTCAATACACTTATTTAAAGTGCAGTTTTTATAACAGTGTGCAAATCAGGCTGTCAGGCTGCTACCTAAGAAGAATACTGGACAGAGTTCTAACTCAAGGGAAGCAGGTACCCAACCATAAGGTCCATAGTCTGACATTTAGGATTATGGGTTCTTTCTACTAGGCTCCTCTATTTTACGGTATTTCTATCACAATACTGAAGTTAGTAATCTGAAAAACTTCAGAAAAAAGCTAGTGACTGTTATAGTTCATATTTGTTTGCATCATTGTCCTATTATCTACTTATTTACAGTATCTTCATACACACATCATTAATCTGAAGTATTGTTTGGCTGCTTTGCAGTGAGAGTTAGGATATAAAACATCAACCAGTTCAAGTCATGTAGTCTTGGGTTTGAGTTCCTCAGTCTCCATTTGCACAGTGTGTGAATCTGATCACTTCATTACCAGTACTTCAAATTTTTCAATAAAAAATGGGTCACAACAAAATAAATACATACAACAAAAATATCTTGGACAAGTGCAATAGATTTTCATCCCAAAGAAGTAGTGTTTTCTGGGCCTATATTTGGTACTAGAAAACCACACCAGACTTGTGCTGATCATTAGCCCTGAGAGTATTTAAGTACTGCATTTTATTTGGATATAGATGAACTAAACATGTACAGTCAATCATTATCCCTATCTGCATATGAATTAAGTAGGTACAATGTATTACTATTACTGGCAGCTTATCTATTTACATATAGAGTTGAGTATGTTTGAATGGCTGCAGCCATGCATTGGCAATGAGTCACTATCCCTGTTAGGATATTAATTATACCATACAGTAAAACACTGTACTTGTTGTTAGTGAATCATTCACATACAATACAAGACTTTCTATGAGAGAATATCAAATATTTATAGACAGTGAATTAAGTTAGACCTGTTAGCCAGCTTTGCCACAAGTATTTTTTGGCTACTCTGACATTCATTCCTTAGATATAAACAGGGATTCTATGAACCTTTTGTTCTATTTGTATGTCAGCAGCACAGGGAGTGGCCAAACAGGTCCATTTTGGATCAGTCTATTTCTCACATTTAACAGGCATTGTATATGTGGATAAAATGGTACCATGGTACAGTTACATTTATCTTTCTGAATGCAATGTAGTGCTAAGGCAGTAATGTGTTTTATTAGAATGTTTCGAGCATATACAACAATTGCATAAAATGCTAAAGATTTAAATACGCTTAGAAGGAGCAGACTTACACAGTGGAGTCACGAGTACCACTGATACCACAAAGAGGATAAATGAGATGATGATTGGGATCTTCATGCCTGCCCCAGCTGTACGACCTGTATAGCGTCTCTCCTTGACAGTAGCTTTCATCCGCAAAAAAAAAAAAAAGGTATTACCATAAAATGCTAATTTAGTTTTGACTACTTATATTTATTTAACAAAATCAGTAATCTACAATGAACCATTCATGACTTTTATGTTTAGAGACTTTAGGATTTTAAAGAAAAAAAGTAAAATAAAAATAAATAAATTAAATGAAAGTGAGAAAATTATTTTCACATGCAGTGGTATTTGAAAATTTAAATCAACTCTTCTCTGAGATCTGTAGGAGGAGATGTGGGGTGTTACAAGAACAACAACAAAAAAAAGATTGCTAAATGGTACATACAAAGGTCAAGATTTTCACATCAAGGTTATCTACAAATATATGCCGCAGGTAAGGAAGTAGAGAATCACATTGCCAGTAGTGAAAGGTCCCTTGCATCCCCCATGTCATGTTTACCACAAGTACCTCAGTTAGCATGCTAACTTTTACCTCTGAACCTCTTAGAGCAAGAAATTTGGATAAGGCCATAAATAATGGGAAGACAAAGGCCTACAAATAGGGACAATGTTTAAATACTGCTCTTACAATCTTAGAAAGTTGATAGAATAACAGGTTTTGCAGTACAATGATGTTTCTGAAAGGTATGAAGTCTGAAACGCAAATGTCTTTCATTGTTTTCTGACTTCAATTATCAGCTATTTGCTAGTGATTAACCAGCAAACCACATTTTTAAGAGAAACAGACTGAAAATATGAGGTAAAAATCTAGACATTTTGAGAGAATCCGGACAGCTGAGAGGTATGCTTTAGACTAAGTAGTCATAATTTCCTTTGTGAGGAGCATTTTGATGCAAATGATCCCTCTCTCCAAGTTTATACCTCCCAGCACTCAGCTGAACCCAAACTATTACCAAGAGTTTGGGGAAACAGAGTTCCTGAGGTAGAACAAGTTAAAAATAGACATGTGATATGCAGAATTAGGGGAGAAGTGAGCATCAGTGCAGCAGTCAAACCACCACAATGAAAAGCCATAACAAATTAAGGGGAAAAAAACAATATTAAAAAATTAAATCTCAAATAACCCTCTTTTCATTCTTTATGTCATGTTAAGTAAGGGTGTGCGAACTCTAAAAAATTCAGTAATATGAATTTTAAAAATGCAACTAGATGTCAACAGATTTGTACTTTTCATCGCATTCAAAATCTTATGACAGCATAAAATGTTTTTTTTTATTAAATAACTGCTTTTAATTTCTAAGACATTATTTAATTTTTTTCCTGCAAATATCTGAGCTTTTTTTTTTTCATTATAACAGATACTCATAGGTTCATATGTGTGTACTAGGCTAATGAATACTATGGCTTTATTAAGCCTAGCCATGCATCCCAAATCTCTGGCAAGTTGTGGTACCCTTGATAAGTGTAAACAGGGGCTTGGAAGATGAACCATTTACTGGCTGCCTGTGTCCATTAGAGACATAAGTGCCAAACAAGGAATGAATCTCCTGTTAACCACCCCAATTGTACAAGTTACACTTGAACTGGGTTAGTGAGGAACTCTGCTTCACATGATGGAATGCCTTTTCCAGAGAAGGGGTTGTCTCTGGGACATGTACCTGTCTATCCAACAGGTCCTATTTATATCACAGGTAAGGTTTAAGTCCTTAGAACAGGCAACTCTGGTGCTGCTTATTTTGCAGTTATGCAGGAGGTCCATCAGGATGGGGTCTGACAATGCCTTTTATGGCAGGCATAGATCTCCCCTGAACAGTCTGTAGGAGACAGAATACAGGGATAGGGCTTTGAGGTGGTCTGTATAGGGCATGTTTTTTATACCCGGTATTCTTTTCAAGAAGAACCTCTGTGGATGTTCCAGTTGTTGGATATGTCTGTTTAGGTACATACCAAAGAGGTCATTGTACTCAATAAGTTTGATGAATGCTGAATACAGTGAAAAAAATTACCTCCTTGGATCTAGATATCATACCCTTGTTTACAAGTTGCAAAACACAAAATAATTTCTTCACTAGTGTAGACATGTGATGGTCAAATGCTCAGTTACTGTCTGTGTGTCTCCAAGTCCCTAACTACTGGGTTGACTCTTAGCAGTGTGTTGTCAGTATGATAGTTACCAGCAGATGATGACTTTCCAAAGGCTACTATTATGCATTTCTTAGCATTAAGTTTTAGTCCATGGTTCTATTACAACTTAATTGTCTGTCAGCCCTTCCTGAAGAACATTAGTGTTAGTGGGGGATTCTAAGACTGCTCCTAATTTTCAGTCATCTGAAAATCTGGCCTTTGACATTGGCCTTGACTTCAGAGAAGTAATGCCAAATAGGAACAGTCCCGGGGTTAAACCTGTAGGGACTCCACTTGTGACTGGCCTGTTTATAGAGGTGAACTCCCCAATTCTAACTTCCTGGGTCCTGTCTGTGAGCTAGCTGGCTATCCACTGAGTAACCTAAGGGTTTAAACCTAACCTCTTGAGTTTGTCAGCAATACCACCATGGGGTACTATGTCAAATGCCTTGGCCAGGTCAAGGTAGGCAGTGTGAACAGTTTTGCTTTCATTAATTTCTTTGGTGACCTGCTCAAAGAAGTCCAGTCTGTTTTGCTAAAGAAGGTTTTTGTGTACAGTGTAAAGAATTTGTAACCCTGCTATTACCTTTTTAGACAGAATCCAGTTGGTGGACATTCCAATGCAACTAACATATCAGTCCCAAATCAGATGGCATTAAGTTGTCTCAACTCAGTTCCAGAAGTCTAAACAATAAATTGCTGAAGCCACTCCTGCATTTGGAAGCCACCAATGCCTGTATAGTTACTGACACCTGGTTTAAATCTCAAGAAAGTACTTTTTCTGTATAAAGCTTTTGTACTTTTCATGTACACCCAAAAAATTGAGGCAAGGGCAGGGATAGCCTCAGCAAACTGTCTTCAAGGGAAATCAAACTTTAATTTATTAAACACATAAAACTTAAATATAACCATTAATTAACAAATCAAATAAACAATTATATATCTGGATGTCTGAAAGCCAAACGAGATTTATTAAAAAAAAAAAGCTTAAAGCACTTCCAGCACTAAATATTTTTCAAAATAATTATTGCCATGTAACTTCATTATTTGAACTCTGTAAAGATAAAATTTCATATTTCAAAAGTATTCTAGTCTCTGAAATATTTAATGCTTCAACAAAACTAGAACCGCACATTACGTGCATTACATCTCCTATATCTATGCATACAAGTACTACTTAGCGAAGACCTCTTGGGTGAGACTATAAAGGACAATAATTCCCCTGAATTCAAAGCTTGACTGAAGGAAAACACAGGAAGGTTGTGTGAAGGTTGAAATCTTGCTCACATTATACAACTTATTAATATCACCACTCTGTTCCAAAGTAAATGAAAAAGAAAACATAATGGAAGGGAAACAGTTCCCTTCTACTAGTAACCATTTTACCACCATCACCAAAAACTTGAGTTCTGCATTTATTAGTTAAAGACACTGAATAGCCTCTTCCCAATAACTGTAATTTCATATCCAGTACCAAACTTGGAAATACCAAACCATCTGCAATAATGTTCCTTAACCATCACAGAGATATTTGTTAGTGTGATTAAAAATAATTGGTATATGTTGTTGTCTGATGCCATATTTGCACAAAGCCCCTATATATTTTCTTTCAATCAAACTTTGAATTCAGGGGAATTATTGTCCTGTATAGATCCACCCAAGAGGACTTTGCTAGGAAGTGTCAGTATGCATACATGTTGGAGATTTAATGTATGTAAGTGTGTAATGTGTGGCTCTACTTTTAACATCTATGGTACAACACACATCTTAAAAGAGCTCTTTACTTGTGTTTCAAGTAAAGTTCAACACTAGAAGTCTAAATCTCAAAATGCACTTGCTCGAAGCACTCCTTAAAATGGAGAACATCAACATTTGTACCATAGCAGAGACCTGGTTCAAAGCAGCAGAAAGCACCCCGGCACTACCAGGCTATAACTCATTCCACACCTTTCAGCCCCAGAACTTGGACCGAAGCTCCAAAGGCGGTGGTGTTTCCATATTCATAAAGGATGTGCACACCTCCACACTGGTAGCCCAACATAATGCATCTGAGATACTTCAGGTGCAGCTAACACTGGGTAAGACAGCGATTCAGGTCGTAGCCTGCTATAGGTCCATAACCATGTTCCAAGACTTGCACTCCACATTCCTAAGCACCCTGGAGAATATTAAGGTCCAACCTAATGCTCTCTTACTAGGTGACTTCAACTATCCCTCCATTAACTGTGTAAACTACTCATGTACCAATATACTTGCCCAAAGTTTCCTGGAGTTCATTAATTCCAATGCCCTGGACCAGCTTGTTCATACCCCCACTAGAGGCAGCAACATCCTTGACCTAGTCATTATTAACATGGGCAACAGTTGCTCTACACCAGTAGTCAGCTCCTCCCTAGTTAGATCCGATCACAAACTAATCACCTTGGAAATCCACATCCCTCCCACCCCCACCCCCCTGCAAAGGTAACCACCATGAAAACCTTCTCCAAAGCTATCGTTGGGCTCCTAAAACCAGAAATGGCTAACTTCACGGCACCCATGCAAATGGAGAATAGTTGCATGACTGCCGAATCATATAACAATGCACTGTACGAACACGTACACAAATGCATGGATCTCACCATACCCAATAGAATCAGGATGCTTTCTTCTAAAAAAAGGAAGCCAATCTGGTGGTCCCCTGCCATAAACAAACTCTACAACAGAAGGAGGAAATTGATGCGGAATAAGGTGAAGTCCCAAGACTGGAAAAACTCCCTTATCAGCCTCAACAAAAAGTTGAGATCCCTCATCAAATCCTCTAAACCTAGCTATGAAAACAGAATTGCAGCAGATAGTAAAGACAATTACAAGGCCTTGTATAGTTATGTAAAGAATCTCCACGGCAATACCCAGATTTGCTCTGAGCTACTGCATAATGGTACCGCCTATACTGAGCCAACAGATATTGCCAGTATACTGGCTGACAGAATCAGTGCCAACTTTAACCCCCCCAAAGAACCAATCACAATACCAGTAGATTGCCAGGCACCCAGTATTACTGCTGCACAGGTTAAAACAGCACTGTCCAAGGTCAAGAATACAGCTCCTATAGGACCTGACAATATCCCTAGTTGTGTCCTACATGAACTACAGAGTGAACTGGCGCCTCACCTTTGTGTCCTGTTCAATCACAGCCTCACCTCTGGCTTTGTCCCTACCGAATGGCACACTGCTAGTCATCTCTCTCCACAAAGGAGGAGCAACTACAGACCCTGGAAACTATCACCGCATTAGCCTGACAAGTTTGGATTCAGATCAGGATGCAGCAGAATTGACCTGATGTTGAGGCAGATACTTGAGAAGAAGCTAGAGATGAGGAGAGAGTCCAACTGGGCATTCCAAGACTTGGAAAAATCGTATGACAAGGTCCCAAGAAAGCTGATCTGGGCAGTACTATGGTGGTTTGAAGTCCCAGAAACACTGGTAGAATTAGTGCAGTCTATGTACAAGGACCCAGTTACTGAAGTACAAACATGGTTTGGCCTCACAGAGGGGTTCCCAGGGAGTCAGGGTTCAGCTCTGAGCCCACTGCTGTTCATACTGGTGATAGATTACAGAAAACAAGATGGATGGGATGGATCAACAAAATTGCTGTATGCAGACGATGTGGCAGTACAGGCAGACTATGAGCTAGAACTTCAGCAAAGGATAGGAGAATGGAATGCAAATCTGAAGGTACATGGGATGAAACTAAGCACAGATAAGACAGTGATAATGGCAGCAGATTGGGGAGATCAGAAGAAGCTGAGAATAGAGATAGAAGGTGGAACAGGTAAACAGTTTCAAGTATCTGGGAGGGGTAGTTGAGGAGAAGGGTAGTCTGAATGAAGAGGTCAAAGCTAGAATCAGAGGAGAATCAGAGGGGCTGCAGCCAACTGGCATAGAGTATCAAGTGTAGTCTATGACAGAAGAACACAAAAGAAAAACTAAGCCCAGAGATGTACAATAAAGCTCACAGTTGGCAGAAACTGTTCAGTTACTTAATTCTCAGCATAGTCACACAGCGTGGAAACAAAAATACTTAAAAAATCACTTTTATTAAATCCACCAAAACACATTAACACTCAAGCCATACGTTTTTGTTTCTTAACTTCATCAGATTTGGCTGGAACGTTTATGCGGTTCTATTCCCATAGTATTTACATGCTGCAGTGCTATCTCCAGTATATCTTTGCGGGGAAGTAATTCTGCAGGAAAGCTATTGATCCCGACCAGGAAGTGTCACTGGCATAAAGTGCGGTGTAATGCTATGGAAACCCCCAGGGCTGGATCGCTATGACAGAAGAATGCCAAAGAAGCTGAAAAGTAAGGTGTACAAGACAGTGGTGTGACCAGTACTACTGTATGGTACAGAAACCTGCTCAGTAAAGGCAAAACAGTTGAAGAAGCTAGAGGTGATAGAAATGAAGTGCTCTAAGGTGGTAGGATGCACACTGTGGAACAGACAAAAAAATGAGGACATAAGAGCAAAAGCCAAAGTAGCTGCAATTGCAGAACAAAATCAAAGAGAACAGATTATGGTGGTTTGGGCACATGTGTAGAACAGCAAAAGACAATTTGGTGATGAAAATTTGGGACAGAAGCGAGGACATCCAGCAAAAAGGTGGATGGATTGTGTGAAAGAAGATCTGCGACAGTCGGGCATGAGTGTTGAAGAGGGCAAGAGTGTGGCAGGAAAAAGGGGACTGATGATGATGATGTACATTACAAAGATGTAAAGAGCCCTTTTTATTTACATGATGTCTAATACCATGATAGCAATATAAATGATTTGGGTTTGCCATTCTTTCCACTACTCATCTACCCCGGCGAAGAGATAGTGCTGAAGCTTTGAATATTTAGGAAGCAAGAATGATGTTGAAATACAGGATTTTATATCCATGGAGTCTAAATAAGAAAGTGCCATGACAATATTTAATTTAAAACATTGTTGGTGCTGTTTTGTTTTAATTTTTCTTACTGTTTATTTTTTTCAGACTTTTCTAAGTGATTGTATAATTGTTTAATTGTTTTTTTAATTGGTTATTAATTGGCAGATATGGGCATCCTGGGACTGTGTAGCATTGTCTGGTGTGCACAGACAACCATTTAATCCTTAAGTAAACAATCTGTGAATGTGAGAGATGCACAAACACAGTTTTACCGAGGCAAAAGTCTTGCATACAAACAAAGTTGTGAAGAACACACACATACACACACACACCCACTACATCTACTACACATGGTGTCTACCACACACAAAGACCAACTTATGATGAGGCACTAAAAAACAATCTTCCCAAACCTCAGACTTTCTAAGCCTATACATTTCAATGACCATACTCAGTAATCTCTAAATCACTCACTAAAAGCAATACCAAACATCATACATATGCCTACACTCAGTGGAGCCCTAAAAGCAATGAGCAAACAAACACATTACCCAGTATTGTTGTGAGAGGGACTCCATTGTATGACTCACATTTGCCCCACTCACCAAACTTGATCAAGAAGATAACAGTTAGCTGCTTATCTGGAGCCAAGATTTACCAAGGTATGCATACATTCAAGTCACTGCACAACATGTATCAGTATGATTCTGTCATAGTCCACGTATGCATTAATGACCTGAGAATTACTTTCCTTGACTATATGAAAAAAACATTATTGGTCTCTCTGAATATTTGTCTTAGGCAGGCATGTTCCTTGCATGTATCATCATTCTACCTATACCAAGGTTGATGTCACAGTAAGAGCAAAAGATGACTGACTTTAATAATTGGATTAGTTTCTGGTGTCTTTCCAGGGGGATTCAATATTTATCAGCATGGGAGGGAATGCATAATAAGTCTTACTGCTTTTCAAAGGATGGTCTGTAACTCTCTCCACTATGCTTCTGAATATTGGCTAAAACTTTATCCACCTTGTTAGAGCCTTTTTAGGTAATCCAAATTACAAAACCTACAGACATAGTAATAAAACTCAAAGAAACCTAAAATTTTAACTGTCCTGGAATTTATCCATGTGCAAATCACCACTGGCAAAGTCCAATACCATAACCTAACAAACTATAGGTCACCCTATATTTCCCATGAATTCCATAGCTCATACCTAGACACTCACCAGTAAACAAAATACCTTATTCATGGGAAACTTTTAACTTTCCCTGTATAGACTAGGAAACATTCACTGCCTCATACTCATGGGCACAACAATTCCTCAACTTTAACTCAAATGCCCTTAACTGGACAGTGTGCACACCCACTAGAGATACAAATATACAAGACCTGGTACGCACTAATATGGGAGAGCCCTGCACCCATCCACTATTGTTACTTCCTCACTGATAGGACCACAAGGCTGCCTCCTTCAAAATAAAAATCAACTCACTAACTCCAGCAAACCCTTTAACTGTTAAGAACTATTCCAAAGCAAACTATATCCTAGTAAGCAATAGTTTTCCAACATTCTGTGCCCCTCCCAACCCTGAGTTCACTGGAGCCTATGCAGAATTGCTGACAGAGACCCTGTATAACCATGTAGCTGTCTCTGTAAAGGTTACTGTATATACTAGAATTAAACCCAAAACAAACTCTTAAAACCAAACCACACTGGTGGAATCATAACCTTAACAGGGTATATAACAAAAGGAAAAAGTCATGGCTAAAATCAGGAAGAGCAACTCTCATAATGACGGGTGCCCTCTCATTAAACAAAACAGGAAGCTAAGAGAACTAATTAAATCCACCTAGGCCAATTATAAAGTCAAGATAGCCTCTCAGTTTAAAAACAACCACAAGGCCTTCTATAGCTATATCCAAAACCTTAAAGGTAACACACAGGAGTGTGCTGAACTGGTGGTCAGTGGTGCTACATTGAGTGAGTAAAATTATATAGCAAATTTGATGGCTGACAAATTCAGCTCAGACTTCACCCTCCACTCCCCACCTGCATCCCTTCATGAAATATCTACTAGTATAACCCCACCTCCTCCCAGCAGCACTCGCTAAGGCCTAAAACACAGCCTTAGTGCTTCTCAAATAGATTGAAGCATGACATATCAGGAGCACTTGAGTTACCTTTCGACTACAGCCTCAAAATAGGCTTTGTACTAAGAGAAGGACTGCAACAGTTATTCCAGTTCACAAGGGTGGACCATTAACTGAGTCCAGAAACTACAGACCTATTAGTCTGACTAGTCTAATATGCAAAGCCATGGAAAGAATTATCATAGAATGATCAGCAAAGACATAGGCAACCTTTAGACACTGGACCCAATCCAGTTTAGTTTTCTCAGTGGAAGGTCATGCATACTAAACCTGGTGGACTTCATTGAGACGTTCATCAAGGCAATGAATGAAGGGAAAAATGGTGCATACTACCTACATGGACTTGACTAATGTGTTTGATACAATATCTCACTTGGGTATAGTTGACAAACTCACAGAACTGGGCATAAATCCCTACATAATTCACTGCATTGCCAGCTGACTCACATACAAAACCAAAGAAGTCAGATTTGGTGAGACCACATCCACTGAGACACAACTCACCTGTAAGGTGCCTCAGGGTTCTCTGCTGGGACCACTCCTATTTGGCATCTACTTCTTGGAGGTAAAGGCTATTGTCAAGGAGCTTTGGCTGGCCATGTTCACAGATGAATGCCAATTAGACTCTATCATAGAGTCACTCCATGACACAAGCAGCTTACAAGAGGGTCTAACACAGACAAATGAATGGTGCCAAAGTCATGGACTAAAACGCAATGCCATGAAATGCATTATTGCACATTTTGGGAAAACTGCCACCCAGGCTAATTGCTCCATTGATAAGACATCCCTACAGGGATCTGGGAACATATGTAGACAGTAATCTGGCTTTTGACCAACACGAGGACAAGGTAGTAAGAAAATCATTCTGTATTGCCCAACTTATAAGTAAGGGCATATCATCCAGGTCCAAGGAATTTATAGTACTACTTCATTCAGCCCTTATCAAAGCCATCATTGAGTATAATGTACCCTTCAACATGCACCTGAGACATATGCAACAATTGAAATGCCCACAAAGGGTCCTTACCAGAAGAATCCAGGGTATAAACACATTGTCCTATATGGATCACTTTAAAGCCCTATTTCTACACTTGGATCCTTATATTTTACTGACAGGCATACAAAGTATCCTTGGATCCAGTTCTGATGGATGTTTTGCATGTCCTTAAAATGAACAGCGACAGAACCACTAGATCTAAGTATGCAAATTTTGCTTATGACATACAAAAGACATGCTGGTGAAACAGATATGTAATTTAAAGGATCTTTACACTCTGGAGCAGTCTCCCCATCTATGTGATGTAACTCTCTTTAAGCTTAATCTTGTTCAGTGGATGTGAAACTGGAAATTCTCCCTAGGTCTGGCTCCCATGTGTCTGATAGACAGAGGCAGATAGTACTGCCCAAATTAATACAACTCCCACATATAACCTTTAGAAACTTCCTAACATAACCTTGTCTTACAAATACCCATTATATGTAGGAACACACTTGGGTTGGGTTGTATGGCTAGGCTTATAAAGAGCCTGATCATTGTCAGCCTAGTATATACTTTTGAACACATAAATTTATAGTTGTATTTAAATGTAACATGCTTAGTGAATTAATGTCTGACTTCCTTGAAGGCATTTTGCCAAGGTGCGTATAATACTGTGTGTATAATTTTTTTTCTTTTTTTGGGTGTTTGCTTTGAGCTTTTCATGCCTAGACACACAATGACAACTGTGGAGGAGTCTGCATATTTGTTAAGGAATATATTACCTTTAGGCAGATCCCTAGTGTCCCACAAAATTAAGTCATTGTACTACAGATTACCTTAGGTAGGATTAATTATCAACTAAAAACTTGGTGGAGAGCACCTTCTTTGTTACATGATGACCATTTAACATCCACCATTGCTCCAAATGATCTCTCTAGAGGCAAAAATTCCCTTATTTCTATGTAATCTTAGCTACCCTTCAAAAACTGTGACACCTATGCATCCAAAAAAACTGTGACACCTATGCATCCAACACAGGATATGTCCAAAAATTCATAGACTTATTTAACAAAGACATCCCTTGATTAGTTGGTAAGTGCTCATAATAGAAGACAGAGTATTCTTGACCTGAATTTATTTAATATGGCTACCTCTTGCAGAGCTTCTGTGGTATCTCTTTTCCTTATGAAGTATGACTGTAAACTTCCAACTTGCTCTGTTAAACCCCCAAAAATGTCAACAAACCCTACTGAATGTAATGATTTAAACATGCCAAACTGAACCTACTCTGCAACAAAATATCAAAATTCACTAATTATTACAACTCCCTGACCTTAATACATTAGCAAGCTTCATAGGTTCATAGGTTCATAGATAGGTACTAGGCTATCGGCCCTAGGGCCCATACAAGCCTAGCCAAAAAATGTACCCTGACTTTCGCCACCCAAGAAAATTATTTTCCTGTGCCCCTGTCGAGCAGAGCCACAGAAGTGATCCCTGGGGTGAATTTCCCATTTCCCATCCAATCATCAAGATTTTTCATAAAAGATTCTACTCTCATTTAGAGAAATGCATAAAAGTAACAGTCCCTACCAAAATGAATATAATTGGAAATTAAAAAAAAAAAAAAAAAAAAAAAAAAAAACATGAATTAGCTATACAACAAAGAGTTGAGTAGATTAAAAACTCATCTTCTCTTTCAATTAAATCTGTTTGTTAAAGTTTAAAACTCGTACAATTCTAAAGAGAAAAACACCAAAAGCTTAGTAGAACACAAACCAAACTTAGCAACTGAGAAAAATTCTACCAAATTCTAAAGATAAAACAATTTTTTGAACAAAATTTAACTTGTATAATAAAAAAACATTGCAAGTAAATAAAAAAAAATTACAACAGGTGTCTACTTAAAAAAGCAGTTATAGGTTGTTCAACGTATAAAACTACTTCATGTCATATTATCTTCAATTTTTCCTAATACTTCTCCAACTTTCAACCAAGAGTTATAATATGCAGTGATTCTATCTGTTCTCATCTTGACTGTAGAAATTGCATGTGAGAAAGATTAATTGCAATATTCTTGAACTCTTTGAATGAAGGAGTAGTCCTATTTTTTCCAGTTCATGGTAATGACTTTATGTGTAATAGCTGTTAAACTCCACAAGAGTGAATATTTTCATCTGTTAACACATTTAGGTATTGGAACATTAACCAGAACTAAAGATTTAGTTAGATTAAATTTGTCATTAAAAATAGCTTGCAAAAAATGTTCAGGTTTTGCTAAAATGACTTGAGTAACATACATTCATAAAACATCTTTTTTAAAGAATAGGTCCACCTTATGAGGGGCAATACAACATCTGTGTATACATTTCCAGGAAAATAATTTCCACTGCAAAGAAAGGGTGGTTTGTTTTGAAGATATTAACATTAACTTTTTATCTTCTTCGATTGGAAGTTGATTATTAATTAATCTATAATACTTCAAACAGTTCTTTTTATAATATAATTTCATAGTTCAACTATTTTGTATATTTTAGATAAGTACTCTTTCCAAGTAATAGATCTCCTAAAATCATAAATTTTATAAATTTTGGAACAGATTCTCTTATAGTTGCATTCCTTAATTCTAATTTATTAATAATGAATTGTCTAAGAGTTTCTATTTCTAACCACACTTCCTTATTTATATCATATTTATTCATAATATAGTCCATAGAATGTATTTTTTCAGAGTTCATTAGTTGATGTCAATATGTTAAATTTATTTCTCTAAGCTCTGCCATATATGGGGTATTGATAAATTCATTTTACGTACAAACTATAGGGAATAATAGAAATGACTATATTTTAATCATGGGTTTTTATTTATAAAGATTTAAATATATTTAATGCATTTATTATAAACCAAGAAGATAATGATTCATTGTTGGTCCTCAAAATATATTCTCTTAACAACCAAAAATAACTGTTAGGTAATAGTTTACTATAGTTCATAGGTTCATAGGTTCATACTAGGCTATCTGCCCTAGGGCATTTATAAGCCTAGCCAGAATGTGTTTGGCTTTCGCCACCCATTTTAAATTTATTTTGCTATGCCCTTTTTCGAGGTTAGTATACTATGCCTCTGTCTAACAGTGACACAGAAGTGATACCCGGGGTAAACCTACGACCTCCCATCCACTCATCAAGATTCCTCTTGAAGAGAGTCAATGAGGGACTCTGCCTAACCTGGACTGGGATTTTATTCCAGAGTGAAGGGAGCCTCTGGGTTATGAATCTGTCCCTCCAGCATGTCCTATTTATTTCAGTGCTGAGGTTCAAGTCTCTCATGTGCGTAGCTCAATGGGATTTGGATTTTCTGAGGTGCAGCATGTCCATTAATTCTGGGCTGGACATGGCTTTATACGTCAGGCACAGATCACCTCTGAACAGGCGGTATGCCACTGAGTAGAGCTAGAGTTTCTTTAACCGGGCAGCATATGGCATCTGTTTGAGCCCATTGATCCTCTTGGTGAGGTACTTTTGGGGTCTTTCCAGTTGCTGCAGGTGTCTGGTAAGGTACATCCCAAAAGGGGCATTGTACTCAATTATGGGCCTGATGAGGGATGAGTAAAGAGGCACGATGACCTCCCCTGATCTAGATGTGAATCCCTTCATGATTAGGTGGCCTATATAAAATGTTTTTCTAAGCACTTTGGCCACATGGTTGTCAAATGAGAGATTGCTATCAACTTGGGTCCCCAGGTCCCTAATTACTTCTTCTGTACTTAATGGATTACCACCTATGTGGTAATTTGTGGGCACTTTGTTTTTGCTAAAGGGGATGACTATACACTTTTTGGCATTTAGCTTGAGGCCATGGCTCTGGCACCAGTTGTCTGTTTCTATGAGGCCCTTTTGGAGGATGCTTGTGTCAGCTGGAGAGTCGATTATGGCGCCCAGTTTGCAGTCATCTGCAAACTTGGTCAGCCACAGTCCTTCCGTGTTGGCCTGTACCTCCGAGAAATATATACCAAACAAGAGATGTCCCAGGACTGAGCCTTGTAGGACACCACTTGTAACTGGTTTGGAGTCTGACATGGCTCCAGCAATTCTAACCATGTGGGTTCTGTCCTTGAGCCAGTTTGCAATCCATCTAGTGACATAGGGATTTATATTTAAGCTGGTAAGCTTATCTATAATGCCTGAGTGGGGTATTGTATCGAAGGCTTTTGCGTGGTCCAGGTAGGCTGTGTGGACCACCTTCCCCTCGTCAATGGCCTGGATGACTGTTTCAAAGAAATCAACCAGGTTTAAGAGGCAGGATCTGCCCTTAACAAAGCTGAACTGGGTAGGATCTAGTGTCTGTAGGTCCCCAATATCTTTATTTATGAGGTCCATGATGATCCTTTCCATAGCTTTGCAGACCAAGCTAGTCAGGCTTATGGGGCGATAGTTTCCAGGATCCGTTGAGGCACCACCTTTATGGAGAGGGACCACTGTTGCTGTACGCCACTCTTTGGGCACATATCCTGTAGTAAGGCTGAGATTGAACAGTAGTTTTATGTTTGGGTTTAGCTCTTCTTGGAGATCATGTAGGATGCAGCCCGGGACACCATCTGGTCCCATTGATGCTGTGTTTTTTGCTTTGGAGAGGGCGGCTTTTACCTGAGCATCTGAGATGTCAGGGGGGCAGCACTCTGCTGGGATAGATATTTGCCCTTTTGGTGGGATGGGTGGGGAGAAGTTTGCGCTGAACCTGTCAGCTAGGATGTTGGCAATGTCTGTGGGTTCAGTGTATTTTTTGTCATTTTGGACTAATTCTGAGCATATCTGGGAATTACCACCCAGGTTCCTAACATAACTAAAGAAAGCCTTGTGATTATCCTTAGTGTCCTGTGCAATTTTTCTCTCGAAGCTGGCCTTAGACAATTTTATGAGTGCCCGTAGATTTTAGTAATACTGATCAGTGATGCCTTCCCTTTTTGGGATTTTGCTCTATCATTTATTAGCTTCCGCCTTCTATTGTATAGTTTGTTTATGGCTGGGGTCCACCAGACAGGACATCTGCCTTTGGAGGATTGGGTCTTGGTTTTATTTGCGATCGCATGATCCACGCATTCCTGAAGGTGTTCATAGAATGCGTTTATAAAGGATTCTGCGGTCTGGGCCGTATTTTCCACAGGCCCGGGGGCTTTGAAGGATTC
Organism: Protopterus annectens; assembly: GCF_019279795.1. Taxonomy (NCBI): domain Eukaryota; kingdom Metazoa; phylum Chordata; order Ceratodontiformes; family Protopteridae; genus Protopterus; species Protopterus annectens. The sequence continues at coordinate 83,313,605 of NC_056741.1, forward strand.
CACCTCGGTTTTGAGGAGTGTGAAATTTGATTTAGAGAAGTTTTTCACTGTGGTTTTCTGGGCAGGGGGTGGGGTCGGGATGTGAATATCCAGTGAGATTAGTTTATGGTCTGATCTTACCAGTGAGGGATACACTTCTGGTCTGGAGCATAGAGTCCCCATGTTGGTGATGATCAGGTCCAGTATGTTTTCCTCTCTTGTGGGAGTGGTAACAAGTTGTTCCATAGCATTTCAGTTTATAAATTCTAGGAACCTTTGGGCTAGGGTGTTGGAGCTAGAGTAATGCTCCCAGTCTATGTTTGGGTAGTTGAAGTCGCCCAATATAATGGTGTTTGGAGAGACCATCATATTTTCCAGTGTTCTCAGGAAGGCCAAGTGGGGTTCCTGGGTTTGGGAGGGTGGTCTGTAGCAGGCTATAAACTGGAAGGCAGTTTTACCCACTGTTAGTTGCACATGGATAGTCTCTGATGCTTCGTGCTTTGCCACCAACCTGGAGGTGTGGGTATCTTTGATGAATATCGATACTCCCCATCCTTTTGTGGTTCGGTCCAAGTTTTGGGGCCGAAAAGCATGGTATGATGTATAACCTGGTAGTGCTGGGGTGCTCTTGGGAGCCCTAAACCAGCCCTAAATAGTGCACTGATTTTGAATAATTCAACTCTAACCAAATTATTTCTTGTATTTTTTTTTTCCATTTAGAAGAATAATTTGAATGTAACCATAAAGTTATTGTCTTAATATTTGATGACAATACATGTAGTATATAATCCAATTTTTATGTAAGCAGAAGATTTTTCATAAAGCATATTAATCAATCTTTTAAAGTTATCTGAAAAATTATATTCATTTAAAACCAATAACAAATAACCCCAATGTGCAAAATCAAAGGCACTAATAATATCAAAATTAACCAAAGTCAAATTTCCTTGTGTAGTATTAATATAATCTATTATTGTGAGCATTCTTTTAATATTGTCATATGAGTTTCTATTGATAATGAAACCTGTTTGATCTTTGTTTATCAGCAAGGTAAAAAATGTTTAATTCTATTAGCATATATTGCCATAAAAATTTTATAATCAATATTTAATAAGGACATTGATCTTTGTCATCTTTATCTACTTTTAACATAGGTAAAGTTAATGTATACTTCCAAGATAAGGGAACAGTTTTTAACGCGTTAACTAATAAATAAATGAATATATGCATATATACATACATACATGGGTCCCCTTCAGTAGATTGAACCTTTAAAAGTTCAAACCTCATATGGCCGAGACCATATGATCAAACTTTTAAAATTTTGAATGGACTGAATGGAGATTCGCGTACAGTGCAGAATGGGAAGATTTCCATTTTCCACAATGTAGTGTGATCTTTGAGTTGGTATATTTAAGTAGTGTGGGGTGTGTGCAGCCCCCCATGTGGAGGGTGCAGGGGGGCTTGCTCCCCTGCCACGCAGGTTTAGTTGCATTTTTTTTTTCTTTTTTTTTTCAGTAAATTGAACTTTTAAATGTTTGCTGTTATGGTTTTGGCCATATCGTCTTCGAACATTTAAAAGTTTGATCTACTTATGTATATATATATATATATATATATATATATATATATATATATATATATATATATATACATATATATATGTATATATATATATATATATATATATATATATATATATATATATATATATATATATATATATATATATGGGTCTACTTTAAATTACCGAAAATGCAGTTGACCGACACGCGGAAGAGGGAGACGAAATGGCCGACAGGTAAGTTTACCGACAAGGTGATGTGCCGAAATCGAGTTGACCGACACGCGGAAGAGGGAGACGAAATGACCGACAGGTAAGTTTACCGGAAAGGTGATGTGACGACAGCGGATACAGCGACTAGGGTAACATGTGAGCGCGTCTCGGTAAGTGTGCGATTGTGACGGAGTTAGGATCGGTAAGGTAGGTGTGCATTGTTGTGGGATTTTGGGTTAGGGTGTGGGATAGGTGAGTGTGTGGTAGTGTCGGAGGTAGGGAGGTAGGGTTCGGGTAAGGTAAGTGTGTGATCGTGACGGAGTTTAGTTTAGGGTGGGTTAAGTGAGTTAGGGTTAGGGTGCAGGTAGGGTGAGTGTGCGATAGTGTCGGACCTTAGGGTTAGGGGTGGGTTAAGTGAGTTAGGGTTAGGGTGCAGGTAGGGTGAGTGTGCGATAGTGTCGGACCTTAGGGTTAGGGGTGGGTTAAGTGAGTTAGGGTTAGGGTGCAGGTAGGGTAAGTGTGCGGTAGTGTCGGACCTTAGGGTTAGGGGTGGGTTAAGTGAGTTAGGGTTAGGGTGCAGGTAGGGTAAGTGTGCGGTAGTGTCAGACCTTAGGGTTAGGGTTTGGGTTAGGGCTAGTGGCTATGCGATGTAGTGTAATGTGTTGTTTACGTTTAGTGTGTCGGTGTAATGGTGTTCGGTGTTTTGCGTTGTCGGTTTTGTGTGTTGTCGGTTATCTGGTGTCGGTGGTTTGTGTGTCAGCGAACTGGCATGTCGGTGTTCTAAAGTAGACCCACATTTATATATATATATATATATATATATATATATATATATATATATATATATATATATATATATCTATATATGAAATACATACACATATATTTTATATGGTTCCACTTCATATCATCGAATTATCATTTAATTGAATTTCAAATCATCGAGACCATATCGTCGAAAACTCATTTTGTCAAAAACTCATATCATCGAATCCCACATCATTGAAAACTATAAAGCGACTAGAAATAACATTCCACAAAGTTTTTACTACATTTATGCAGGGGGGGGCGAGCCCCCCTGCACCCCCCATACCCCCGTAATTAAATATACCAACTCCAAGGTTGCACTACAGTGGGTGAAAATGGTAATTTCCTAACCCCCACTGTAGTGCAACCTTGGAGTTGGTATATTTAATTACGGGGGAGTTGGGGTGGAGCCCCCCACATGGAGGGTGCAGGGGGGCAAACATAGTATACAGTGTCTGGGATGTTATTTCTATTTGCTTTATAGTTTTCAATGATTTGAGATTCGATGATATGAGTTTTCGACGAAATGAGTTTCTGATAATTTGGTCTCAATGATTTGAAATTCGATGAAATGATAATTCGATGATATGAAGTGGAACCATTTTTTATATATATATATATATATATATATATATATATATATATATATATATATATATATGTGTGTGTGTGTGTGTGTGTGCGTGTGTGTGTGTGTGTGTGTGTGTGTGTGTGTGTGTGTGTGTGTGTTTAATAATAATAATACTAAAGCTGCTTTGGGCAAGAGTTTATATAATTCTGAAAGAATGCCATCATTTCCAGGGGCTTTATTTATTTTTGTTTATTAATCTGAAATGTAAGTTCTGACATTAAAGTAGATTTATCTATTAATTTTGCCTGATATTTTATTAATGTTTTCTTAATATAGCTTTTAAGAAATTATTTTAATATGTCTTGTGATTCTAACACTGGGTTAAATAGATTAACTGAACTAAAAGTATGTCTGAATGCTTCTAAAATTTCTTCTAAATCTGTAACCTTCTTTTTAGTTCCAGGAATATACATTTATTTGATTGTATTTAATTATCTTTTTTGTTATATTTGCCTGTGTTGACTATTAGGATTTAGAGAATAAGACTTCATGTTAATCTTCTCTAAATCTATCATGTTTTTATGGTGTAAGGTTTATAAATATTTTTATTTGTCTCACCAAGTTCCTTCTATAAATCTTTTTACCTTGTCGAACATCTAACTTAAATTTATCTACTTCCTCTTGCAACTCCATTACATCCTTATCTCATTGTTTTTTCTTATTTATATACCACAAAATAATTTTACCATAAATCGGGTAACAGAAAATACACCCCTGGTATCACTTTGTTGGCTCTGCTTGACAGAGGATCAGTTAATTAATCAATGGGGTGATGAAAGCCAACACACTCTGGCTAGGCTTATAAATGCCCTTGGGCAGATAGCCTAATACCTACCTATGAACCTATGAACCTATATTAATATGATTTTAGAGAATCCCAAATAAAAACCAAAGTGATATCTTCAGTTAAGTTTGTTTATAAAAGATTGAATTCTTAAAGAACTACTTAAATGCTTTCAGACTGGTTATATATGATGAACTGTTGCTAATAAAAGTATTATTTTTATTATTTGTCATTACTACAGGGTGGCATAGTGGTATTGGCAGTTAGCATTGTCACCTCTCAACAAAAGATTCTCCATTTATATTCTTGGCTGGGGTGCCTTCTGTGTGTGGTCTACATGTCCTTCCTTTGTTCATGTGGGTTTCCTCTGGGTGCTCCATTTTCCTCCCACATTCCCAAGACATGCTGCAGGTGGATTGGACACTCTAAATTGGCCCTAGGTGTGTGTGTGTGTGTGTGTGTGTGTGTGTGTGTGTGTGTGTGTGTGTGTGTGTGTGTGTGTGTGTGTGTGTGTGTGTGTGCACCCTCAGAGGAAGGTTGGGTGCCAGGCTGGTAACTTGACACTGTAAAACTCTACTGCCACTCGTTTTGCAGACCAGTGATCCACTATGGTAACCCCTAATGGGAGCAGCTGGAAGGTAAAGAAGAAGATTTGTCATTACTTCAAAGGTAATGGCATTATGATCAGATAGTGGAGATGAGACAACTTTAAATTTATCTAGCTTTGTTTTTAAGTGACTTGAAATATATACTCTATCTATCCTGATTGAATGCTATGTCTATGTGAAAAATGTGTAAAAATAATGAATTTACATCTGAGAATGTATTAATATCTTTAATATTAAACATATCTTTCAAGTCTATTAATGCTTTAGGAGATGCTGATTTCCTACACTTATTTATTGTATTAGTATCACTGTCATCTAAAATACAATTAAAATATCCAACTAAAATAATTTTCCTTTAGAGATCTGTATAATTTCTTCAATTTGTCATTTAACTACTTTAACTCTTAACTCAGGAATCCAGTAGACATTAACTAGGGTGTATAGTCTCCCTTTTATTTTCAAAGTTACCAAACAAAACATTTCAGATTTATCATTATAAGTATTTAATATTTTAGGCATTGGAACAGTATATAAGTTGCTGTGAAGATAGGTGAAGGCTGCCAGCTTAGCCAGATAGAATTTTGTAGATAATTCTGTCATTTGTAAATATTAATATAAGCCACAGAATTGTTCTCTTAAATGGAAGAAAATGGTGTTAAATGTGGGACTGCAAAAATGAAACAACAGTGCACTCTGCTGTAGGAACCCTTGTATAATTGTTTCATCACAAAACCCAGAGCTGAGATGACTGGATGAAGGAATGCTTGCTTTTGTTTTGAGACTAGAGTTAATTGCTAGAATTTGCATAGGTTCATAGGTAGGTACTAGGCTATCTGCCAAAAGGCATTTATAAGCCTAGCCGGAATGTGTTGACTTTCGCCCCCCCCCCCCTTAGATTAGTTCCCTGTGCCTCTGTCCAGCAGAGCCATTGAAGTGATCCCTGGGGAAAACTTTCTGTTTCCTATCCACTCATCAAGGTTTCTCTTGAAGAGGGTTAGTGAGGAGCTCTGCCTAATGTAGATTGGAATCTTGTTCCAGAGCATGGGAAGTCTCTGGGACAGGAATCTATCCCTCCAGCATGTCCAATTTATTGTTGTGGTGAGGTTTAGATCCCTGGAGCGTGTGGCTCGAGGGGATATGGTTTTCTTTAGGTGGAGCATGTCCATCAATTCTAGGTTGGACATGGCCTTGTATGTCAGGCAGAGATCACCTCTGAGTAGGCGGTATACAACTGAGTACAGCTGAAGTTTCTTCAGTCGAGCTGCATAGGGCATCTGCTTGAGGCCAGTGATCCTCTTGGTGAGGTACTTCTGTGGTGTTTCCAGTTGTTGCAGGTGTCTTGTAAGGTACATCCCAAATGGGGCATTGTACTCTATGATGGGTCTGATGAGTGATGTGTAGAGGGGCCAAATAACCTCTTTTGATCTAGATGCAAACCCTTTTGTGATTAGGTGGGCCACATAGAAGGATTTTCTAACCACTTTGGCAATATGAATATCAAAGGAGAGGTTACTATCTACTTGGATTCCCAGATCCTTTATTACATCTTCCGTATTTATGGGGCTACCACCTATGTGGTAGTTTGTGGGTACTTTGTTTTTTTCCAAAGGGGATGACTATCCACTTTTTGGCATTTAGCTTGAGGCCATGGTTTTGACACCAGGTATCTGTCTCAGTGCGGCCATTTTGGAGGATATCTGTGTCAGCCAGAGAGTCAATTATAGCCCCTAGTTTGCAGTCATCTGTGAACTTGGTCAGCCATAGTCTTCCTGTGCTTGCCTGTACCTCTGAGAAGTATATGCCGAACAGGAGGGGTCAAAGGACTGAGCTCTGGGGAATGCCACTTGTATCCAGTTTAGAGTCAGACCTAGCTCCCACAACTTTTACCATGTGGGTTCTGTCCGTGAGCCAGGTGGCAATCCATCTCATGACATAGGGGTTTATGAAGGCTGGTGAGCTTGTCTATAATACCTGAGTGGGGAATGGTTTTGAAGGCCTTTGCGGGGTCTAGGTAGGCTGTGTTGACCACCTTTCCCTCATCTATAGCCTTGGTAACTGTCTCAAAGAAGACCACCAGGTTTAGGAGGCATGATCTGCCCTTAACTCTACTATCCTCCCAACTCCCACTCTAATATCATCCACCCCATCGAACTACTACCTTTCTTTCACCTCCACTAACTACCTTGATGATAGCAAGCTCAGATGCTCATAAGCCTAGTACTTATTATACAGCAGGAACTTCTCATTGTTACATTTGTTAATGCCTGTTATATACTTCACAGATAAAGATTCTAGTCGTCTACTGATGTACTATGTTCTTCATCTGTAAATATGTTGTAAGTAATTTCTATGTTAAATTGTTAATCACTATGTAATCCAATGTAACTACTGTCTGTTTATTTTACTGTTGAGCTTTTCTCCCCGGGCCTCCGCTGAAAATGGACCCACGTCCAGTCGGACACTCCCGGTCAACAAATTTAAATAAATAAATAATAATAAAAATAAATTAACAAAGCCAAACTTGGTAGGGTCCAGTGTTTGGAGGTTCCCAATGTCTCTGTTAATGAGATCCATAATGATGCGCTCCATAGCTTTGCAGACCGAGCTAGTCAGGCTTATAGGGCGATAGTTCTCGGAGTCCGTTGTGGCTCCACCTTTGTGAAGCGGAATAACCATTGCTGTGTACCACTCTGTGGGCATGTAGCCTGTGGAGAGGCTGCATTTAAACAGTGTGTTTAGGTGAGGGGTTAGTTCATCTTTGAGCTCGTGTAGGATGCAGCCTGGGACACCATCCGGTCCCATCAATGCTGTGTTTTCAGCTTTGGAGAGGGCTGTTTTAACCTAAGTGACTGTGATTTCAGGGGCACTACGTTCTTCTGGTATAGTTATGGGCCCTTTTGGGGTGAGAGGGGGTGAAGTTTGCACTGAACCTGTCTGCCTGGATGTTGGCTATATCAGTCATTTCATTGTATTTTGTGCCATTCTGCACTAACTCTGAGCAGATCTGAGAGTTGCACTTAAATTCTTGACATAGCTAAAGAATGTCGTGTTATTATCTTTGAAGTCCATGGCAATTTCTCTTTTAACTCTAACCTTGGATGATTTTATGAGGGAACGTAGTTTCTTGCTGATACAGATCAGGGATGCCTTCCCATCTTGGGATTTTACTCTTTTCTGTACTAGTTTCCTCCTTCTATTGTATAGCATGTTTATGGCATGGGTCCACCAGACTGGTTTCCTTTTCTTGGAAGAGTGAGTCTTGATTTTGTTTGGGATAGCATGATCCATGCATTCTTGTAGGTGCCTGTAGGGTGTATTGGTAAAGGATTTTGAAGCTTAGACAGTGTTATTCTTTGGCATGGGTGTTTTGAAACTTCTTCCTCGGTCTTAAGTAATGTGAAGTTTGCTTTTGAAAAGTTTTTCATGGTGGTTTCTTTGACCGGGGGTGGTGGCAGAATGTGGATATCCAGAATGATTAGTTTATGGTCAGATCCAACCAGCGAAGGGTCGACCTCCTGTGTGGAACACCGGTCACCCATGTTGGTGATGACCAGGTCCAATATGTTGTCACCTTTGGTGGGGGCATTGACAAGTTGATCCAGGGTGTTTGAGTTTACAAATTCTAGGAAATGTTGGGCAAGGGAGTTTGTACTTGAGTAGTTCTCTCAGTTAATGTTTGGGTAATTGAAATCACCCAATATCAGGGTGTTTGATAGGACCTTTATGTTTCCCAGTGTTTCCAGGAATGCAAAGTGTGGGTCCTGGGATATGGTGGGTGATCTTTAGCAAGCTACAATTTGAATAGCAGTTTTGCCCGTTGTTAGTTGCATGTGGATGATCTCTGAAGCATCGTGCTGTGCCACTAACCTGGAGATGTGGGTATCCTTGATGAATATGGATACTTCCCCACCTTTTGTATTTCTGTCCGGGTTTTGTGGCCGAAATGTATGGTATGAGTTGTAGCCTGGCAGTGCTGGGGTGCTCTCTGGAGCCTTTAACCAGGTTTCTGTTACTGCATATATATAGATTTTCTCTATACTGAGGAGTGCCTCGAGTGCGTGCATTTTGAGGTTTAGACTTTTGGCATTGAGTAACATTACCCTAAGTTTTTTATTACTTGTGCTATTTACAACGGTGGGTTTGTCTTTTGAGCCTGCCTAAAAAAGGCACTATGGAGGTGGCAAGAGCCTTGGCCAGTATTCGAAAGCCTAAGGGTGACAGGTGCAAGCCATCTCTAGCAAAGCAGCGTGGCTTGTCGAGCATGTCATCCCAGGCTGACAGACACTGAATCCCCTTTTCTCTATAACGTGTTATCATTCTTGGTGAGGGCAGGATACTACTCAGGGTCAGGGTCATACCAGCCTGGGCTACATGATCAGAGAGCTCCTCCATGTCTCTTTTCATGTAGTCCAGGGAGGTGCAGCTCAGGTCATTCACAGCAACATGGACAATGACAAAGTCATATTTGTACTTGTTCTGGAGTGACTAGAGTGCTTGTGTTATGTGGCAGATCCTGGCACCCGACAGGCAGTTAACAGTAACCTTCTCCTTGTTCAGCCTAGTGAGTGGGCTGTCAGTGTGCCTGACTAGTCTATTACTAGTCTGTTGGGTATGTTATTTTGCCTTTAGGGCTGTGATTGCGTGGCACACTGGTTATGTGAAGTATGTATTTTATGGTTTGTGTTGGGCGGTGGAGGTTGCTTAGATGTCTGCTTTGGAGGTCTCTGTTGCTTTTGCAGATTTTTATTTAGAGCCTCTGAGTATGTTTTTGTGTATTTATGTGTGTTTTTTGCTGGTGCTGGTTTCATAGGTCTATGTGAGACGGGTGGTGTGATGCAAGTAATTCCCTTCTGCTCTTGACTATCTGGTTCAGTCTTGGGTTGAGAGAGAGCTTAGCCTACAGTTTGGTTGTATAATTCCATCTCTCACATGTATTAGTGTTTGGTGGAAGGAGGAGAGGGATGTCTGTGTACATGAGGCAATTGCAACATTGCCTCAAAATGCCTAGACTCACCAGTTGGACTGGAGAGTACACCTGAAACTGCCCTTTGGACATGCCTGGATAGGTACAGTGAACTGTTTTACTGACTGGCTGGTAAGGTTGAATGGAGAGCCTTGTCCTTCTCTACAGTATGGGGGGGTCTAGTGCTAAGGTTTATTAGTGCTTGCTATGAGTTTTGAGCAAGTGTCGGGATGAGAAGTGAATGGTTTGAGTGCTTAAGTTAAAAGTTTGTCTAGTTCCAAGGGAAAAATTGAAGAGTAGACTTTGTGGAGCCAGGAATAGTTATACCCTAGATAACCGACGATGCCCGGCATGCAAAACCACGCAAATGTGGGTTTTAAACCAGGGAAATGAAAGAAATAGAAATTAGCCCAAAATGGCCAATGAACTACTAATTTCTGGGCTGCAGGGACAGATAGGCTGCTCAAAGCTCCCTCTCTCACAGTGAAAAGAGAAACTTCCTTCTATCCAAGTAAAGTATGGACAAACACAGAAACTTGTAACACAGCCCTAAATTCAGCACTGACCTGAAAACTGGACTATACTAGCTTAGAAAGGTGGGAAAGCAAGTATTATTTTTTTTTCAGAAAATAAAGCAGATACAATCAAAAAAAACTTTAAATGCACAGAAATGGCTATCACACTTGAGTGTGTAGCCTACAACAGTTAAACAGGTAATTTAAACACAAAAACGACTTTTTTAAAGTGCAGGCATAAAATAAGTACAATATGTAGCTGTAACAAGCTTTTTAAACCACGGAAAGTCTAGAAAATCATCGTTTTATATGGAATTAGCTAAAGGCAGCAAGAAGATGCAGAAAAATGATACTTAATCACTCCAAAGTCTCTCTTTTGTTCCTCTGCTGCTGTAAAACTCTGCAAGGCACCAGGCAGGGGCTTGCTGAGCTGTATACTAGCACTAAACCTCACAAATGCGGGTTTTATAGCAGGGAAATGAAAGCGATAGAAATTAGCCAAAAATGGCAAATAAACTACTAATTTCTGGGGTGAAACCACCTCCAGGGACAGATAGGCTGCTCAAAGCTCCCTTTCTCACAGTGAACAGAGAAACTTCCTTCTGGCCAAATAAGGTATGGGCAAACACAGGAACTTTTAACACAGCCATGAATTCAGCACTAACCTGAAAACTGGGCTATACTAGCTTAGAAAGGCGGGGGAAAAAAAAAAAAATATATATATATATATATATATATATATATATATATATATATATATATATATATATATATATATACATATATATAAAATAAAGCAGACACAATCAAAAAAACACTTTAAATGCACAGAAATGGCTATCACACTTGGGTGTGTAGCCTACAACAGTTAAACAGGTAATTTAAACACAAAAATGACTTTGTTAAAGTGCAGGCAGTAAAATAAGTACAATATGTAGCTGAAACAAGCTTTTTAAATCACAGAAACTTTAGAAAATCTGCATTTTACACAGAATTAGCTAAAGGCAGCAATAAAATGCAGAAAAATTATACTTAATCACTCCAAACTCTCTCTTTTGTCCCTCTTCTGCTGTAGAACTTTGCAGGACACCAGGCAGGAGATTGCTGAGCTGTATACTAGCGCATAAACCTCACAAATGCAGGTTTTATAGCAGGGAAATGAGATAGAAATTAGCCCAAAATGGCCAATAAACTACTAATGTATAATGTCTTTGATTGCTATAGCTTCCTGACCGGCTGCAAAATCAGATCAAAAGGGCTGTTAAACTGAGTTTCTGTTAGCCTGGGAAACAGTGAATAATGATGTAATCTAAAATGAGTCAGTCGTACTATGTTATCAATTTAAGGACAGAGAGAAAGAGAATCAGGGCATTTTGCATTTGTCTTGAGAACATCCAACATCACCAGCACTCTGCCTATGCTCTATATGTAAGTTTATTTTAGAACTGTGTTTTCTCTTAAATATAGCTAGGGAATAGGAAGATTAGGTTAGTTTTTTTTCTGTATTGATGTTAGAACATTTCTACTCTATTATTTTAAGTATTTTTCTGTGATCTCTGAACTCCTGACTAGCACTGTGTAGTAAGAAATATTGTCTTGTGTTTTTTTATTATTTATTATTACACAAGAAGAAAAGAACACCTAGTGAAGGATAGGGACATGATTGAGTAAAACGAAGGGTGTAATAAATGGATGTGTTTTAAAACAATATGTTTTTTAGGATATTTATCTTAAATCTTAAATCTTAAATGGTGTAAAGTTGGTATGAAATGTAAAAGTTAAATTAATGTAGAGCTGAGTTTATTGGTGCATTAATTTGATTGGTTGGTTTTAATATAAAAATGGGAAGGGAACATAGTATGTTATTTGCAGAAGTTTCACTATCCAGTGAGACAAAAAGCACTTAAAAAATATTGGTGATATTTTACAAAACGTTGGTGGTATCTCACTACTCGTTGGTGCCTGGTAGTAAAATTTGTGTATTTGGCATTATTTATTATTAAATATTTTTAAACCATTCAACTGTGGCTGTTTTTTGTAGAGATAATTTAAGCTCTAGAGTACATTGCATGTATATAGTGATACTGTCCAAGTTACTGAAATAAGTTTTGCTGTTCAGTCACACTTACCATTTGGATAATAATATTGCACAGTAATAATTGGGCACCCTTTAGTAAAGGCCTTTTTAGTATCTGAAGAGTAAGGGTCCTGGTGGCAGTGATTACATCCTTATAGCCTGGACAGAAGTGGCACAACCTCAGGAGTGTCTGTGTGGTTGTATATAAATCATATCTCAAAGTCTGTGCATCTGTGTGTCAGCTACTTAGGCAGGGACATGAAGCACTGGTTGGACAGAGAGTGCTAGGAAGACTTGGCTTGATACCCTGGCTAAGGACCCTACTCTATAGCTGTGCCAGTGGGGAGTCTTATTGGGGATCTGACAGAGAAAGGGAGAGACCAGCCCCAGACTGACTGCGATCTCTGTGTGCTCTTAAGTGAAATTGTACTTTACTGTGGGTGTATTTGTTATCCTCCCCTATGTGGACTCCCCTCACTGGTGTTGGTGAGGATTGAGTCTCCTTGATTGCTGGGTCAGTGCACAGGCATCACATATTAATTGTTTGACAGTGGTGGGATATCCACACCACATATTAATTGGTTGGCAATTGGCTTATACTGCTGTGGATAGTGAATTCCAAGCTTATGTACATTGATCACTGAAGGTGTTTTTGTACTCAAAATCAGCCATGCAGTGAATACTCAGAATTCAGATCACAATTGTTTTATTCCTTTTGTTAGCTTAGTTAGTCAGGGAGAGCAGGCAAGTATGTCAGCAGAGGAGTACGGAAAGCTGACAATTAGCCAGCTGGCTGAGATGTTCCAGGCTAGGGGACTGGTGCATGGAAACCTGACTAAGGCAGACATGATTGCAGCTTTGGTCACAGCTGCATCAGAAAACAGCAGGAGGGTGATCAGACTGGCCATGAAAATGTACAACACTCAGAGAATGGACAACTCGACCTTTCTGCAGAGGACTTAAAAATCCATCTGGAGCTAAATAGATTTGAGTTGGTGGCCAGGCATGTGAAAACAGAAGCAGCAGAGAGACTGAGACATCTACAGGTGGTGGCAAATGAGAAACTGCTATGCCTGGAAGCTAAGGAGAAGAAGTGGCAGAGGTAGCACAAAAAGGAGATACTGACTCTTCCCCAGAGTCATGGAGGTAATGGGGAAGGGACTAACCAGACCCCAGAAGCACAAAAAGTCATTACATTTCTTCCACAGTTTAAAGAGGGGAATAATTTTGATAGTTTCATTCATATGTTTGAGAGGGTATGTAAACAGTATGATGACTAAAGGCTCTGGGTACAGTTCCTGACCCCTTTACTCCATGGTAGGGCTGTAACTGCATTGTCTAAACTTACTGATTGTGAATATTTTGGTTATACTACTGTTAAGAACTGTTTGTTTGAATTTTTTAAGCTAACACCTAAACCTTATAGGAAAAAGATTTGTGAGCATAGATGCAATGTAGATGAAAGTGTGTGTGAATATGTTGCTGAACTGAGCACTTATTTTCATAGGTGGGTGAGTGGATGTCAGGTCACCACTTTTGAAGGGCTGGTGGACCTTTTGGTGAGGGAACAAGCCCTTGGCACCTTGCTTGAGGACATGAGGATTTGGTTAGCTGATAGACAGTGTGCTACTTCAGAGGAGTTGGGGAAGAAGGGAGACCTATACTAGCAGGCAGAGCATCCCTGCACAGGAAAGAGACCCCCAGTACTGCTCATGGGTCTAAAGGAACCCATAGTGGGCTGCCCAGACTGCCCCAACAGAATCTGCCAGTGGCAGGGGAAGCCAGTAGTCCAGGTACACATCCAGGACACAGGATTAAATGTTTTGAATGCAACCAGTGGGGCTATGTGGCATACATATGTCCATGGAGGCATGGTGGGGAACAAAAGGTGAGACAGCCAGTAAGTGGGAAAGAGAAAATACCAATAGTAGATTGTCTTGACACAGCAGGGCTACTAAACTACCATCCTGCAATGTCCTGATAGGGGTGAATTTTGATGAGGCAGTACTATGTGTTAATGCAGTTACATGCAGTCAGGCTTCAAGACAAGCATGTGAGTCTGGTAGCCTGGTGAGACTCGGCCAGACCATATACTTGTAGCCAGGACTGATGAGGTGGTTATTTCAGGGAGGGAGCTATCCTGTAGCATTGAGACCAAAGGTGAGCCGCAGCTGCTTGTGGGTACTGATGTTCCCATGGACAGACTGACTGCAAAGGTAGAGATAAGTAGTAGTACCCAGGCTGACAGTGTGGCACCACTGTCAGAGGATGCCAGACGTCCTGTGGAAGGGGAACTGGGAAGGGTTACAAAGAGAGAGTTGAGACAGGCTCAGCTCTCAGACCCTACATTGCAAGGCCTGAGGCAGGTAGCTAGTGAGACACCTGATTCTCAAGGGAAAGGGAAATCTGTATACTGGGACAAAGGGTTACTGTATAGAGAGCAGACCCCGAGGGAGGGCTAGAAGGTGAGAAGATACAGCAGTTGGTAGTGCCCAGAGCCTACCATCTGCCACTTCTACCCATAGCCCATGATATTCCCTTTGCAGGTCATATGGTTATAAAATGTACAAAGAGACGCATTATACAGAACTTCTATTGGCCTGCAATTTCCAGAGATGAAACCTGGTACTGCAAGACCTGTGAGCAGTGCCAAAGGGTAGGCAAGGCAGGAGACACGATGAGAGCTCCTTGATGCCTTTGTCTGTGATTGAGGAGCCATTTCAGAGAGTAGCTATGGATATTGTGGGCATCTGAGTACCTCAAGTTTGACAGGGAAAAAGTATATCCTAGTGGTTGTAGGCTGCAGCCTACAACTGTAAACTTGCTCTTCTTTCTTCAACAACCGCTTTTCTAAGTCCATTCTATAACTTCCAAAGCCTGCTAGTTTACTTTTTACCCTAATTGGAACACCTTTGAATGCCACCCCAAAGGCCAGATGGTTGTTCTACCCCTTTACTTCTGAATGCTATTCTCAACTACCCCAGAGCCTGCTTTTGATATCTTTAGTCTAAAAACACCCCCTCAGGAGCTCAGAGTAATACCTTTCCCAGCTTATACTCCCATTAATCACATTTTGTCACATTGTAGCACAACATCGCTACCAATTGTTTTTTCCCAGAGTTCCTGGATTTTTCTCCTTTATAGGCAATCTATAGAGCCTTACCCATCTGTTTTAACCAACAGCAAGTCTCTATTTTTTTACTTAAATATAACTCAATGTTCTTGGTCTCCTCTTTTAGTCAGTAGTTATATAGTCTAACATTTTATTGTACTGGGCATTTTATAGAGCCCTACAGCAGTCTAGCCACCTATTGAACAGCTAAAATACACATAATGCCTGTTCAACCAACAGCAGTCTAGCCATTTTGTCTGTGATTTTTTCTCTTTTCTTTTTCTATTTAACTGCTTGTATATTTTATAGAGGTATACAACTTTTCATAACCTGCTTCAAATGTATCTGTTTGCCTGAAATTGACGCTGTGTTACTATTCTTGTAATTATATCTGCTGCATTGCATAACTGCATTTGACTCTAATTGTACTGGATGATAGCAATAAATATAAGTTTTTTTTCTCTGTTGCATTTCTCTCCCTGCCTTCTCTTGCATTCTCCCTCAATTAATTACTCTCCTCTATCTTCACCTTAATTTTCATTAACTGTTTTTCTCTCTATCTTTACCTTACAATTTTAACTCTCCCTCAAACATACCCTTCCTCTAGATCTATCCGCTTTGTCTTCAAGTTTTCCTCCTTATTCTACACTAACTCCTACTGCCTATATTCCTCCTCTTCCTCTTCTTTCCCTACTTCTTACATTTGCCTCCTCTCTTCCCCAAATAATTATTTTGTTTGTTTTCCCCTCTCTCTCTACAGTACTCCACCCCTGAAGGTCCTGTTCTACCTCCTGAATATACAGACTACCTCCTGCAAAAGCTCAGTCTGCTCAATTGGACTTATTATGCTTACTAAGCTGGGCTCTCCTTTGAAAAGGAACATCAGAGTGGAATCCCTAAAGAATCTTTCAGTAAATGTATGTAGCCTTATACCTATCTAAGCTTTCCTATTAGTTAGCCGGTCCCTCTGTGAGCGTGACACAGCAGCCTACCGCAGACCGCAAAAAACTCCCCTCTCAGTGGTACTTACTGACCTCCGGCCCCTATCCTTCTTCTGTACCCCTCTGAAGACTTACCTTTTAGCCCCTTTTTGTTTTCTCTCTACCTTTAAGCCTTTGTCCATTTGCTCTATTCTTTACTCCCTATCATTCTCTGCCTGCCTTTTTCTCCTTTCTCAACTAGGTGGCAGCACTATTCCATGTTTGCCTGCTCCTACTCCATTCTAATCTTTTACTCTAACTTCTCCTCTAAACCCTTCGAAAGCCAAACCTCCCCTTATTTTACTCCACTTTCCCCACCTTTATATTTTTTAACTTTCCCTGAGTTGCTCAAACCCCACTTACCTCCACCCAGTCTCTCTGTACTTCTACCAACTTACCTCAGCACCAACCTGCAGTGGCTGATACTTTTTCAGCTGGACTCTTCTGCCCTGTTGCTCTATCCCACTCCGTTTGCCCTGCAGGCTCACTCTGCTCCCCTACCCTGCCCCCAATTCCCACCCACCCCCCAGTGGTCCTACATTAATTTGTCATCCCATACTCCCTCCCACTTACATCACCAATCCCCTCACAAGATTACTCCACCCACATTCCACCAAACTACATCCCCCTCCACAAACCTTATCTTTTAAACTACCCTCCTTCCCACTCACCTGCCTCATCTAACTCCATCTAACCTACAATTTCTTTTCACCTCTAATCAAACTCTCATTCTATGATGCCTTCCATTCCTACTACAATCCCTGCCCCTGCACTACTCCTACTCCTCATTCTTTTTCCTCTATACCATTCCACCTCTTATACCAACTTTCACCTAAACCCTCCATATCCACCTCCACCACCACACCCTACAAATCATTACCACAATATCTCAGCCTCTTTAATTCCATTTCACTCCTCCTTTCTATTAAAATTAAAACTCTTCCAAATCCCTAATAAATACTACAAACCTAAACCCACCCACTACTATCCTTTCCCTAACAAACTAAAGCCCAACAAACTTACTCGCCTTCTCTCTTTCCTCAGCTTAGCAGGCAACATCCATCCCAACCCTGGAGCAAACATGTCCCAAACAAATGACCATAACATCAACAACAAACCAAATTGTAAAGACCTCAAAATTTTCACCATCAACGCCCAAAGCTTAACTACTAAAATCACCCTCTTGATAAACCATAATTTAGCTTGGCTAAACCATAATTCACCTGATATTGTAGCCATCTCTGAAACTTGGTTAAAACCACACATAACTGACACTGAATTCCTTGCCCCCGGTTTTCAATCCCTCCAATCTGACCACATAAACAAAAGAAGTGGTGGTGTAGCACTAATCTGCGCTAATCACTTATCCATCCCTCCCTTCCCAAATCCTATCCCTTCCTTTCATAATGCTGAACTAGTAATCGGCATTCTAAAATTAAATGACCATAAAAGTATCTGCATCATCTCCCTTTACATTCCTCCTGGCAACAACACCAATACCTTGGAAGACATCCTCTCCTGGTCCTCCTCAAATATTAAACATGAAACTCACATTATGGGAGATGTAAATATTAACTGGCAAAAAATCAGTGACCAAAATCCCACCTTATCTATCAATCTTTTCAATTTCACACAACTTATTAACTCTACCACTAGGCCCAACAAAACCAACCTCACAGGCTCCATCCTAGACTGGATCCTAGTATCTCATCCAAACAGAACCACAACATCTGGTGTCATTCCAGACCCTGTAGGAGACCACCTTCCTGCCTTCACCCATAGAACAACACCCTCTTCTTCCTTCTCCCACAAACTTTTATACACTTGCAACTTAACCAATGTTCACCCCTCCACCTTCTCTGACTCCTGCAAAATCACTAACTGGAACCCACTAAAAACCCTACCCCTAGATGAAGCCATTCATTTTTTCAACTCTAAATTCCTTACTGTCCTAAACTCCTTAGCTCCAATCCTTACTAAAAGAGTCAAAGCCAAGATTGCCCCTTGGCTTACTAAAGAAACCAAGAAAATTATGCAACAAAGAGATAAATCTTGGAAAAACTATTATGCAACAAAGAGATAAATCTTGGAAAAACTATCTCCATCATAAACAACCTGAATACTTACTTAAATACAAACAGTTACGAAACCTAGCCAAAAAACATGTCATAAGAGATAAAAAGTCTCACTACAACCATTTACAAATAAATCATGCAAAAAACTCCAAATAATTCTGGAATTCTATTAACTCTCTTCTTATGCCTGGTACAACAAAGAACCCTTGCCCTGATACTAGCAAATCTGACCAAGAAATTGCCAATCTATTCAACTCCTTCTTCACCTCTTCTATTGCTGAGCTAACCAAAACCTTCCCCAACAACATCCCCCACCCCCTCTTCCCAAGTCTCCACATCCTCTCCTCCCTCTTCCACTATCTTTAAACTCAAACCTGTAACCACCCACTTCATAAAAATACTTCTCTCCAAACTCAAACCTTGCATCAATGCCTCTGACAACATCCCTCCTCCTTCTTAAAAATTGCCTCTGACAATATTGCTCTCCCTATTAGCATCCTGATAAACAGATCTCTGCTTGAGTCTTATGTACCCAAATTATGGCACTCTGCTTTTATTCTCCCACTCCACAAAGGTGGCAAACATTGTAACTTCTCTAACTTCCACCACGTAGCCATCCTCTCTCCTATCTCAAAAATCCTTGAAAAATGCATCCACCTGCAGCTCATGCCATTCCTAACCGAACACCAGTTGCTCTCTCCTACCCAACACGGTCTCCGCCCTGGGCATAATACAAACACAGCCCTTCTCTCCTTCTTACACTCTGTCAATTCAGCTTGAGACTCTGGTAAGTTAGTTTCATTTGTTTTCTGTTTTCTTAGATCTATCTAAAGCTTTTGATACCATCTCCCACTCCCATCTACTAAACCATCTATCTAACCTCAACATCTCCCCAAAAACTCTATCCTGGCTTTCCAACTACCTTTCTGATAGGTCCCAAGCCGTGAAATGGGGCCAAGCCTCCTCCAGCTTCCTTCCTACCCCCACAGGAGTTCCCCAAGGCTCTATACTTGGCCCTCTTCTGTTTAACATCTTCGTTAATGATTTCCACAAAGCTATTCCCAATACCAAAATTGTCCAATACGCAGATGACTCTACTTTGATCTGCTCTGCTTCCAGCTTTAAAGAACTCCAATCTCTAATTCAAACCACCTTCACAACCATGGAAAAATGGATGCACAAAAATCACCTCTCACTTAACGTTAACAAAACTAAGATTCTTCTTTTCACCCACTCAAAATCCACCGATGCTGAAAAAAATTAATTTCAAATTTCTTGCCTTAACAACTCCAACATTAACACTGTTCCCTCCGCTAAACTCCTAGGGGTCACAATCGATGAACACTTAAAATTCAATACCCATATCCAACTTAATATCAAAAAAACCCATATAAAACTCAGCCTACTATACAGAAATAATCAATTCCTCTCCCACTCTACTCGACATACCTTAGCCACTACATATCTCCTCCCATCTCTTCTATATGGTGCCCCTCTGCTTACAAATCTATCTTCTACCCTAACCTCCAAACTGGAAGTATGCTACAATAAAATTTCCAAATTTGCCACCAAGGCAAATTCCCTCTCTCATCACTGCACATCACTACAAACTCTAAATTGGCTTGAACTCCCCAATCGACTAGACTACCTCAGACTCAGTCCTCAAATTAATCTTTCAACCCACCCTCTGCCCCACACTATCCAATATTCTCCAACCTTACACCCCCCAGACACCTTAGATCATCTAACCAAAACCTTATTTCCATCCACAAACCCAAACGCCCAGCTGGTCAACTTTTACTCTCCATTTCCCTTGCTAAAAAATGGAATGCCCTTCCCACTGCCCTGAGGACCTGTGACAACCTACACTCCTTCAAAACTCAATTCCTCTCCTACCTGCATACTCACCGAAAATGTAACTGCACACTTCACTCTATACCCCCCAAGCTCCCCTCTTCCTTCACTCCTGGCTAACCTTCGTACCTTCCTTATTTCTCTCTTAGTCACACATTGCTATGTAACTAACAACTACTCCAAACCCTATGCAAATTGTCTATCATCCTACTGGTGTCTTTCCTTAACTTCAAATATTACTGAATTGAAGGACCACCAACTTGAATGCATACTACCTATGATTTAAAAAATTCTACCCTTTATATGTAAATCAATTTTATCTTGAATTTTTTTATACTTCTTACATTTTATCATTATGTCTTGTAATATTGTATTATGGAGCTTGTCTTGTAACATTGTATTATGGAGCTTTTCTCCCCGGACCTCCACTGAAAATGGGCTCTTTGGCCCATTGGACTTCCCTGGTCACCAATCTGGAATAAATAAATAAATAATAAACAAATTGTAGATTATACTACAAGATACCCTGAGGAAGAAAAGGTGGCAAATGCTTTGTTAGAGATTTTCAGCAGGGTAGGTTTCCCAAAAGAAATACTGACTGACAGAAGTGCCAGTTTCATGTCAGGCCTGCTTGCTTGTCTGTGGAAGTACTGTGGGGTGAATCACATGAAGACCACCCCCTAAAATCCCCAGACTAATAGTCTTGTTGAGAGGTTAAACTCTACACTCAAGTCCATGCTGCGGGCATCTTCAGACCAGTTTAAGAGGGAGTGGGACAAATATTTGCCCCATCTGATTGCATACAGAGAGATTCCCCAGGAATCCACAGGACCTCTAGATTTAATTTGTGATGAGTGGGAAGGTGAGTGTGAATCTCTCAAGGAGTCTGTTGTAGTAAATGCCCTATATCTCAGGAAAAGGCTCAGGGAACTCATGGACTTGGGCCAGGAGAACCTGGCAGAAGCCCAGCAACAGAAAAAGGAATGGTATGACAGGAATGCTCAAGCTAGAGAGTATGCTGTAGGGCAGCAGGTAATGGCTCTCATTCTTGTCAGACACAACAGGCTGCAAGTAGCTTGGGAGGGACCCTACAAGGTGATAAGAAAGGTAAGTGGTAATAACTACATGGTAGAACTGCTAGGCAGGAAGGCAGGGGCACAAATTGTGCCATGTTAACATGATGAAACCTTACCATGATAGTGAGAATCTCATCCTGAGTATTCACAGTGGGTTGCAGGAGAAGTCTGAGGGAGATCTGGTGAGTGATCTCCTCAGTGAGGCTCGGACTGACACCTCAGTGGAAGGGGAAGCAATGTCCCAGCAGCTACATCCTAGCCAGGTGCGAGAAATCTGAGCAGTGTTACAAGAGTTTGGGGACATGTTCCCACCTGGTGCACCACCAGCTGGATACAGGACCCCAAAGGCCTATTAGGCAGGCCCCTTATAGAGTGCTTGAGAGAGTCAAACAGACTCTGCGGGAGGAAATGCAGGAGATGTTGGGACTATGGTTAATTCAAGAGTCCAACAGTCCCTAGGCCTCCCCAATGATGGTGGTGGTGCCAAAGAAGGATGGCAGCACCCGGTTCTGTATGGACTACAGGAAATTAAATAGTCACACAGAGTCAGATGCTTACCCCATGCCTAGGACAGATGAGGCTCTAGAGTAACTGGGTGGGGCTAAGTAACTTACAACCATTGATCTTACCAAGGGTTATTGGCAGGTGCCCTTGACTCCCAGTGCTAGGGAGAAGTCAGCCTTTGTGACTGCTTTTGACTTGTATGAGTTCACAAAGATGCCCTTTGGGATGGAAAATGCCCCAGCAACTTTTCAGAGGCTGGCATATCATATCCTATCAGGAGCAGGAGGGTTTGCCCTTGCTTACCTAGATGATATTGTCATCTACAGCCATTCCTGGCAAGAGCACCTTCAACATGTCAGGGAGTTTCTGGGCAGACTACAGAGGGCAGGGTTGACCATTAAGCTGAGCAAATGTCAGGTGGGTATGGCAGAGGTCTCCTACCTGGGACATTGAGTGACGAGTGGTAAGATCAGGCCAGAACCTGCCAAAGTGGAAGCCATTCAGGCATGGCCTGTAGCTGTTACCAAAAAGCAGGTGAGGGCATTCTTAGGGACAACAGGGTACTACAGAATGTTTATCCCCAGTTATAGTACCATAACTGCTCCCCTCACAAAACCTGACAAAGAAGAACAGACCAGAAAAGGCAGTGTGGATCACAGCATGTGAGCAGGCATTCCAGTAGCTTAAAGAAGCTTTGGGAGGACCTCTTGTGTTAGCCAGTCCAGATTACAGTAAAGCATTTTTTGTGCATGTAGATGCTTTGAACCATGGGGTGGGGGCTGTACTTAGCCATATTTCTTCAGAGGGTGAAGAGCACCCAGTTGTTTATCTCAGTCATAGGCTCCAACCCAGGGAGGAATGCTATGCAGCTGTAGAAAAGAAATGTCTAGCCATAGTGTGGGCACTGCAGAAACTTCAGCCTTATCTGTATGGAAGAAAATTCACTGTAGTTACAGACCACAATCCCCTAACATGGTTACACAGAACTGAGCCAGCGAGCAAAATACCAAGTTGCTAAGATGGAGCCTAGGGTTGCAAGCATATGATATGTCAGTGCAGCACTGCAGTGGGAATAGCAATGTCAATGCAGATGGGCTCTCAAGACAGGGAATGGGGTATGGTATATTCAGATAAACCTAACCCTCTCAAGCAACGTTTCTCAAAGGTCACTTGAAAAACTTGCTTGAGTTCTCCGGGGGTGGGGTGGGGGGAATGTGAAGATAGGTGAAGGCTGCCAGCCTAGCCAGATAGAATTTTGTAGATAATTATGACATACTCTCTGCCCTGTCCCCACTATCCTATTGCCTCACCAAACACATTTCCCTCCACCCACACCATTGTCTCTGATTTGACTATCAGATCTACCATTGTTGTGTCATACATAACTAAAGTTCAGAATAAAATACTTCTCTCTCATTATGTTAACCTACACCTTACTACCCTTTCTGTTCACCACTTATGTACTCGCCTTATATGAAAACGATATGTTTACAGATTATCAGTACCCTAAAGGCCATACTATCACTCCAGCTGTAAAGCTTCCCACCTTCAGCGATGTTAATAACAAAGGGTATAGCCCTACATCGTCCCTCTTTCAGTTTACTAACCCCTTGCCCATTACCTCTCAATCTAGAAAATAGTACAAAATTTTACACAAACTCCTGATGCTTATCACAAGGTACAGACCAAGCCTCATACTCAGTGGAGACATCCACCCCAACCCAGGCCCATCCATCTTTGATAAATACACCCCCTCCACCAGTGACCTAAGCCCTAAAACTATAATGAGCAGATGAAATATCTCTCTCCTGGCCTGTCATATGAATATTAGAAGTATTAATAAGATACATGAATTGCATGCTCTCCTGGCTGTATACTCCCCTGAGATTCTATCTATCTGTGACCTGGTTAAAGCCTAACACCACAGACAATTAAGTGTTACCACGAAGGTATAATATACACAGGTTGGATCGTGCTTCCAGGAAGGGGGGTGGAGTAGCCATACTCTACAAGTCTGAGCTGAATCTGACCATAGTTGTTAATTAGCCACCTCAGATTAATAACTCAGAAATACTTACCACTAGATTATAACTCAACAAAAGGAAATGCATCAACATCATCTGTATGTACATCCCCCCAGGCAACAATGTAGCCACGCTTGAAGATATTCTTCACTAGCTATAATGTCACTATCCCCAAGAAACCCTACTACTCGGAGACCGTAACATAGATTGGGGAACCTGTTCCTCAGAATCCCCTTCTACCCACATCACCCTACATGCTTTCACACAAACCATAACCACCGCTACCAGACTAGGTAAACCCAACCAAAAAGAAAGCATACTTGACTGGGTACTAGTAAATAGTAACCCCCAACTGTACACTGCTGGTACCCTCCCCGATGACCTAAGTGACCACCTTCTCACTTACATAATTAAACAAAAAGCCATCAACCAACAACAATCCTTAATCAGGAAAGTCAGAAACAAAAGTGACTTTGACCCTACCAAATTCCAACTGGAACTTAACTGCTGTAACTGGGCTATGCTAAAATGCCTCCCCTTAGATAAGGCAGTTGTGTTTTTTAACAACAAATTCCTTGAAATCCTAGATTTGCATGCACCTGTCCACTCAAAGCATACTAAATTAGAAACGGCATCCTGGCTTTCCAAACAGACTAGACAAAAAATTATCAGTAGAAACAAAATATGGGCTTGATGGCCCTCCACCAAAGACCACCATGACCATGTTAAATATAGGCAAGTTAGGAATGAAACTAAAAAATCCATAATGCAAGACAAAAAGCAATACTATAGTAATTTACAAACTGCTAAACAGAATAATCCCCATAAGGTCTGGGCAGGCCTGAATAAATTACTTCATCCTGGTAAAACATCTACACCTACCCCTGCCGCTACCATTGATAAAACCCCTGAAGAAGTCTCTAACAGTTTTAACTGCTTCTTTACTGAGACAATTCAAGCCCTAGCTAAACAATTACCTCCTAGATCCTCTGGCCCTGACATTATCACCTCCAAAAACCAACTCTCATTCAGCCTTACACCAGTGTCCATGGCTCTAATTTGGTCCTTGATCAAAAACCTAAAACCTACCACATTCTCCACTGATAAACTCCCTGCTGAGTACCTACAAATATCAGCTGATGCCATCGCCTATCCAATATCAATACTAATTCATCACACCATAGCAGATGCTAAAATCACCACCATTTGGAAGACATCCTATGTAATCCCACTGCATAAAGAAGGTCCATCCACTGAATTCTCCTATTATAGACCAATTGCCATACTTTCGCCACTTGCAAAGATAATGGAAAAAATGTATACATAAACAATTCCTGCACCATCTAATCCAAAATCACCTTATGGCTGATAATCAACATGGCTTCCAACCTCACCACAGTGCAACCTCAGCCCTACTGGCCTTCACCAATACCATAAATAATAACTGGAACAATAATTACATATCCTCAGCTCTTGTCTTGGATCTATCCAAGGTGTTTGACATGGTCGATCACAAGCTTTTGATTGACACCCTGCAAACATTCGGCCTGGACTATAAGGCTCTTCAGTGGTTTTCATCTTAGCTCAGTGGGAGGCAGCAAGCTGTTCTCTGGAAGAACAAGCTCTCCAACCTGTTACCAAATACCCTCAGAGTACCACAAGGCTCCATACTAGGGCCCCTACTATTTTCCATCTTTATTAATGACCTACATGCTGTCATCCCTAATGTCACCTACATTCAATACGCTGATGACTCCACTCTGGTTTGCTCAGCTACATCTCCCTTAGACTCGAGGTCTGCTACCCAGTCCACATTCAATACTGTGGAAAACTGGCTCTCTGATCGGAGACTGTTATTAAACCCCCAAAAAACTAAAATGTTGCTATTCTCTCCAACACATAGGTCTACTGCTTTTAACTTCACTGTAAATGCAAACAATGGCACAATAAGCTCCCCTGACCCCTCTACAAAATTACTAGGTGTCATCATTGACAACAACCTACAATTTGACTTAAAAGTAAATCAAACTATCAAGACCATCAATAAAAAATGTGGGTCTCTGTATAGAATTAAAGCCTTCCTAACCTCTCCAGCCAAGATTGCTATAGCTTGCTCTCATCTACTTTCTACACTGCTATATACTACACCCCTTCTCTCCAATCTAAACAAGTCTATACTCAACAGACTGCCAACCTGTTATAATCACAATGCCAGAATTGTCACTGGCCTGCCTTTTAGGACACACCACTATATCAACCACAAACAGCTTGGGTGGCCTGAACTACCAAATCTAATCCAATACAACCTTTTGATTATGGCCAATAAAATTCTCTATAACCCAAATCATATACCAGCTCTTAGGAACATAATCACCCCCTATAACAATCCAAGATTGCTTCAATCCTCAAATAAACTAATAATTAATTCAAACCATCAAAACTAACAATGCAGCTGGTAATGTCCAATTCGCAAACTCTACAAGTAGAGTCTGGAACCTACTTCCAGCTGACATCACAATGCTCTTCTCCATAGACCAGTTTAAAACCAAACTTAAACAACACTTGGCACTAAACTGGCTATGCTACTGTAATAAGCCTGGCTAGCTCTAATTAAGAAATTTTGAATAAACTAGTAATCTAATTACTGTCTATTTGTTCCCCATGTTGTAAACAGGGGTAACCTTTAACCTGTGAACTTGTCTATTCATAATTGTCTATGTATGCTTTGTAAATATCTCTATATTGTTTCAACACTATCTATTTACCTGGAGATTTTATTTTGAAATAAGTTTGTAATGTTTTTTTACTGTATCTATTTATGTTGGAGCTTTTCTCCCCAGGCCTCCGCTGAAAATGAACATGTATCCAGTCGGAATATCCTGATCACCAAATGTAAAATAAATTAATAAAAATAAATTAAAAAAATTGTAAATATTAATATAAGCCACAGGCTTGTTCTCTTAAATGGAAGAAAATTGAGTTAGATGTGGAACTGCAAAAATGTAACAACAGTGCACTCTGCTGTAGTAAAGCTAATAAGCCAAGCCTTGCATAATTGTTTGAGCACAAAACCCTAATCTGAGATGTCTAGATGAAGGAATTCTTGCTTTTGTTTTGAGATTAGAGTTAATTGCTAGAATTTACATGTATAATGTCTTTTATTGCTGTAGCTTCCTGACCAGCTGCAAGACCAAAAGGGCTGTTAAACTGAGTTTCTGTTCGCCTGGAAAACAGAAAATAATGATGTAATCTGAAATAAGTCAGTGGTACTGTGTTATCAATTTAAGGACAGAGAAAGAGAGAGAACCAGAGCATTTTGCATTTGTCTTGAGAACATCCAACATCACCAGCACTCTGCCTATGCTCTATATGTAAGTTTATTTTAGAACTGTGTTTTCTCTTAGGTATAGCTAGGAAAGATGAATATTAGATCAGTTTTTCTGTACTGATGTCAGAACTTTTCTACTGTATTATTTTAAGTATTTCACTGTGATTTCTGAACTCTTGACTAGCACTGTGTAGTAAGAAGTATTGTATTTTGTTTTTATTATTTATTAATATTTTAAACCTTTCAACTATGGCTGTTTTGTGTAGAGATAATTTAAGCTCTAGAGCACATTGCATGTATATAGTGATACTGTCCAAGTCACTCCAATAAGCTTTGCTGTTCAGTCACACCATTTGGATAATAATATTGCACAGTAATAATTGAACACCCTTTAGTAAGGGCCTTTTTAGCAACTGATAAGTAAGTCTCCTGGTGGCTTTACATCAAAACCAGATAGATTATAGCTTTCATCTTTTCTTTTGCAACATTTCTATTTTGCTTATACTTTTCCTTCTCTTTTCCTTCCTTTTCCTCTTCATTAAAATAAAGATTTGATATTTCCACCTTTTAAGTTTGAAGACATGTCTCAATGTATTACTTCAAAACTATTTTGAAACAATTATGTAGTTCACCAGCAAAATAATATCAGTTGCAATAATGTATATGTATATGTACATACTATTTACAAAGTGGATTATAAGTAAACAATTAATTGTAAGTATATAAAAAGTAGCAAGGTAACCAGCACACCAGGGGGTAAAAACTCTGTGGTAATATATACAAAAGTAACTAAGTTAACAACTATTCCACGAAGTTACCATGCCACACAAACAGTAGCCAAGAACAGCAGCAAAAGCCAGTCCATTAAAAACAGCAACGAAAGGCAGCAGCAGGTGTCAATTCAAGCAAAAAAACAAGTACTGGTATAATATAAAAACTCAGGTTTATTGTATACACTTAGGAGCTTCTTCAGACCAAAAGATTCAACTGAGCAGAGAACCACATTAAATACAAAGAGAACCCGCCCCCGCCTTTCGTTGCTGTTTTTAATGGACTGGCTTTTGCTGCTGTTCTTGGCTACTGTTTGTGTGGCATGGTAACTCCGTGGAATTGTTGTTAATTTAATTAATTGTAAGTGAATATTTGAACTATTACTTTAATAACCTGTTTGTTTATTTTATAACTAATTGAAACTTGTACAGCTTAAAACATATCAGAAACTTATAGACTTGCTTATTAGCACATACTGGCTTTGCTGTTAGTGTCACCTTTGACGTTTAAACTCTTACGTCACTTCTCTCTCCTTCAGCCTCTTACACAAAACTTTGTGATTCCGTTATAGATTTAAAAAAGGGGGGAAAGCTGCATGGCTCATAACCTTAGCAGGAAGACAGAGAAACAACTTTACAGAAGAGAGAGGAGAAAAAATGTTCAAGCCACATGGAGCAAGACTTACATTCAGGCCTCAAATCATTCAAGGAAACTAAAACAGTCAAGTTGAAGAAATCAGCCTTGACAAAACAGTAGTTCATTCACCAAATGAAAACACTATCAACAAAATCCATCCACAGCATATTCAAGAACCCAAACACAAGCAAACACAATTTCCATATCTGCACAATCTAAACAAAGCAAAAGTCAAAATGACCCCCACACAGACATAACCGACACAAAGACACCCACATATAACAGGAAACAGCATCACATTCAGATAATGATCCACCATATATCAAACAGTGGCCAACTGCAGCTCAAGTACGATACACTTAATGAATTCAATCCAATAATACTGCTTTAATAATCTATTATCTCCATATGCCAGAATAAAAGAAAAAGTGAAAGGAAACAGATATTAAAGAGCACATTTATATCCAGTAAATTATATTAGATAATAGTAAAAAGGAATCTCTAGTATATACTTAACAACTATTAAAAACATTTTCTTTTAAGTTTGTGAAATAATAATTTAAATTGATTTTACCCTTCATGTATAAACTGCTGTATTTTCATTTTTTCCCAACTTGATTCAATTAATACCCAGTATATATATTTATAAAAAAATACCATTATTACTTATGTTCAGCAAAAAAAAAAGGGGGGGGTGGTGGGAAGCACCAGAACTTCTCTTCTCAAGGATAATATCAAAAGCATTGTAAAAAAAATAAAATAAAATAAAATAAAAAAAATAAAAACAGTATTAGCTCCAGTAAAGGAGCCTATGAATTTAGGCTGGTGTCTGAAGCCAAAGACAAGTATAAACCTTATAGCTATATTTAAAAAACATTTAAAAAAAACAATATTCTACATTACTAATAATTTATTCAAATGACACCTCATATTCTCAGCAGACATTGCCAGTATCCGTGCAAACAAATTCAGCATTGACTTCACACTTGAGACTTCTATTCAAAGCCTTGAAATATCTGAATTTGTTACACCCCCAATTATCTCTAAAGATCATTTATGAAAAGGTGTAAACAAGACCATAAAGACCATAAATTCTTCTTCCATTGGACATGACTATATATCTGATTGATTAAATAATAGTGTTAAACATGCTCTTGAAGATGCTCTTCTCAAACTTTTTAACTTATTTTTACCTCCTAGTTTTGTTCCCTCATGACTGTTATACAGCAGTAAGGATCCCATCCATATGAGTGGCTTAGAACTACCTTGGGTAATTACAGGCATATCAGCCTTACGAGCATCATCCACAAAGGCATGGAATGTATTATAACTGACCTCAAAATGTGATAGCAGGAATTTTTGGGAGACTTTTTACTCAGCAGTTTGGCTTTTTGAAGGATGGGTCCTGTCTAGTTAATCTGGTAATATTATTTTATAGGGTTACAAAGGCTGCAGATGTTGGCCACACAATGCCCGTGATGTATCTAGAGCTGGCCAAGGCCTCCAACACCATTCCCCAAGCTGGCATCATACAAAAGATAAATGTTTTAAAATCAACCCTTATGTGTTTTGATGCACAGCAAACTGGTTGAAAGCACAACTTACACAGTGCAAGTTACAGGTTCCTCATCAGAAGGAATGTCAGTGACTGACAGTGTTCCCCAGCACTCAAAGTAACCTCTCTTTTTGGTATTTATTTCTAAGATCTTGAAGCAGAGAGCCAAGACCTCTGTCTAACAAAGTTTGCAGACAGCTGCAAACTGGGTTTTATTGTTAAGTCCTCCTATGATGCACAGACCTTCCACAATGAACTGTCTCTAGCAAACTCATGTGGAATTCATGAATAATCATGTAGGATTCAAAGCCTAATTGATGTTTAAGTGTTAGTGTGAAGAGTAGCAGAATTAATCGAATATGCATGCTGCTCATTATGGTAACATGTATACAAGTATATTTCCATGGCCAGCACTGGTGCTGGTGGCAAGGAAAATATGTGGAGCAGCACAAGCACACACTGGAAACAAACAAGCCTGTCTATGGGGAAAACTGTTAAGCATACTCACATGGACAGGATGAAAAGCTACATAGGGCAAATAATGCAAGCTGTACCAGGCAGGGAAAGTGGACTGAGTGCAATGTGTACAGAAATCTGACATAGGAATGCATAAATATGTAAGAAGGGAGGGGAAACAGCAAGGGCAACTGCAATACATGGGTTATCAGATAGGGAAAGTGTACTGAGGCCAATGTGCAGAGAAATCAGAGCTGTATACAAAAGTATATAAGAAATGAGGATAAATGTTCAAATTATAGTAAGATAATTGATGTGAAGGTGCTTATGTCACAAAGACAATTATGTAATAATATTTTGCAATACTTATGTCATAAAATGGAATGGTGGTCACACTTCTTGAGTAAATATAGGTAAAATAAAAGCAGACATGATATTATAGAATGCGATAGTTAACACAAATTAACATTTTAACAGAGGGGATTACATGATATATGAATGTCATTAGCATGGTGAGTTGAGATGACAGCTAAGACTCTACATACGTTATGGGATATTTGCATAGTGTTTATTAAGTCAATATAACATGTTGGGAAATAGGAATGGCTTGAAAGCCATAATCTCCTTTTGGAAGAATCAAATAATCCCATCAATGTTACCACTCACCTGTGTATTAACTGTGTATGCTAATGAAACAGACATAATACATGCATGAGGAGGATCACCCTTGAAGTGAGCTATGTACTTCAGTATTCTAATGGTTATGCATCCCATATGTAGGTGTGTGTGTGGTGTTACAAATGTGGGAGCAGAGTGTGACATACATAATACCCTTGTGAAAGGCATTCTGGTCTGACAAAGTTATTGTTCATAAATGCTATGTTGTAAGCATATATACAACTAAATAACCAACAATATATGCCAAATATATGCTTAAAAGGACCGTAGGTCACAGCAAATGCTTACTTCTAAAATCACTTTTATTAGAAAACAAATAAAAACAAACCCCTGAGGGTTAAAACTATTTTATATACAGGTTAAACACTTTAATCTAACTGCAGACTTCATCAGAACAGTTGTGCGTGTAGTTCCCCCATATATAATATTTTTTTTTAAAAAAAACAAGATCCAGTGGTAATGCTCAATCAATTGACCTCATGAATAAAACATAACCTTATGAATATTCATTAGTTCTACTCATCCTACCTGCAAAGAGTTGTATTACACCCTGTTACCATACAGTTTCTAAGTATACCTGTAAAATAAACACATACCTGCATCTATCACATTTTGGTATAAAAACATGTTTATACATTTTTAAATAACACATATATAACATGATTTATGCTGTGTTAAAAATATGCACCACTTTAGATCACTTTATATCACAATATAGCACTGAAGTTACGTGAAGAAGAAAAACAAAACATAAATACTAATGCTGTGTTGAAAAAATGTATATATATATATATATATATATATATATATATATATATATATATATACCTTTAGCAACTCATATCTGGAATTCAATAGTTGTCACCCTACTAGTCAGAAAAAGAGAATCATTAAGGGACAGTGCATAAGAGCTGTGAGAATGACATCTGATTTCAATGAAATTAAGACAGAGTTAGAATATACAGGAACATTATTTGGTGAAAGAGGTTACCCCAGACATCTAATAAATGATGTCACCCAATATGTATTGAGAGAAATGGGGAGAAAATACTAACCACTTATTGGTATTAGATTGGAGTAACATAAGGGAGAACATGAGAATGAGAAGGACAATTCATACTACAGGGCTTGTGTAGTGGAGTGCAGTCCATATACTGAGGAGATAAAGAGAATAATGAGACAAAACTGGAACATTCTAAGAAGTGATGACTGAGTTTATAGTCAAGTGGGTACAGGGCCTATGTATGTTTATAAGACTGGGTCCAACCTAAAGAATAGGTTTGAGAGAGTGAAGGATAGAAATAAGGGTAACACCATAGAAAGGTACACCAAAAAATGTGGGCAGTGTCGGCAGTGTAAAGAGATTATAGAAGAGAAATCCATTACATTAGGAGATGTTAACCACACTATAGTAAGGTTTAAAAAAGAGAGTTGTTTATCTCAACATGTTATATACTTGGCTAAGTGTATGGCATGTCTGAGTTATTATGTTGGGAAGATGGACAGACAACTGAGGAACAGGATATATGACCATACCTACTGTATAAGGAAAAATTATAAAAACAATGCTTTGTGTAGACATACACTTAAATATGATGAAAGTCATGGGTTTAAATTTGGGATTTTAGAACAGGTAAAGGTGGACTCAAGGGGAGGAAATGTTAAGGTCAAGTTAGCAGAAAAAGAGGTAAGATGTCAACTCAGGCTAAATGCAGACAGAGAACCTGGGTTGAATGACCACATTCCCACAAAACCAATTTTGGATGTAAGGATATGAATGACATATTGTAAAAGATATATATATATGTATATATATATATATATATATATATATATATATATATATATATATATATATATATGTGTGTGTATATATATATATATATATTTTTTCAACACAGCATTAGTATTTATGTTTTTTTTTCTTCACATAACTTCAGTGCTATATTGTGATCTAAAGAAGTGCATATATTTTAACACAGCATAAATCATGTTATATATATGTTATTTTAAAATGTATAAACATGCTTTTATACCAAAATGTGATAGACACAAGTATGTTTCTTTTATAGGTATACTTAGGAACTGTATGGTAACAGGATGTAATACAACACTTTGCAGGTAGGATGAGTACAACTAATTAATAAGGTTATGTTTTATTCATGAGAAGGTCAATTGATTGAGTATTCCCATTGCATCTTGTTTTTTTAAAAAAATGTATTATATAGGGGGGAGCTACACACACTTAACTGTTCTGATGAAGTCTGCAGTTAGCAGATGAAAGTGCTTAACCTGTGTGCAGTGGCGGCTGATCACTTCAAATCAAAGGGGGGGGTGCTGCAGGAGACAGTTGAATGGGTGGGGCCAACAGGAAGGGCTGTAGCCAACTAGAAAGGGGCGGATCTATGCAAAAATCTGGATTTTTATTTAAATACACTGCCCTGGGTGCCACTGCCAAACAATCATTATGAGAGTCCAATCAATACAAAATGAATTGTAGAAGAAAAAAATATTTTAGTGCATTTGCTACATGACAGCTTACTTAATATCTACATGGAGGTTGCAAGGCATGAAAAAATAAATTACGTTTTTAATACATTTCTGCAATGCCAGTCAAAATCAAGTATAAATAACAAGCAATACTCAACTCAAACCAGTTCTCCTTGCACTGCAGTTCTAATTATAATTTATATTCAGCTTTATAAAAGTAGCAAGTAACATGCTGAAAGTATCAATCTCTGTGATACACCCACTTGTAAAAATGTTTCTTATCCAAAAAAGACCTGCTGCCTGACAACAACTACCTAATTGTTTCATGGGGAAAACATGATCAAAGTAAAAAATCAACAGCAAATAATAAACAAGCTCAAGATAAATTGCTTAAAGGATTACTGTACAGGTTATGGACCACAAATGATAGATTGACATTCTGTTTAGTTTATGGGTAAAGCATGCAAAGATGACTGCAAGTCTTCAACAAATGTAATGAACTTCTGAAAATACTGTAATCCTGTCTTTTATTACAAATACTGTCATATGCATTTCAATACCTAAGGCTTGTACGCTATCTAGTTATATAAATATTCTCTGCATGGCAACAACAAAAAGGCTTTCAATGTTGAAAATTCTTTAACAGTATGCTTATTAAAGCTTACTTGCATCTTACAATCTCAGACAAGCTTACCTGATGGTCATTAAAGCATTGCTACTTAAACACAGAGCAATAGGCACTGCAACAACATGCATTTTCTGAATAGGAAGAAGCATAAATCAACAGTATAAAAATATGACAGAAAACCAGAACATTCTGCAAAATCAAGGACAGATGAAAAGCCACTGCAGTACTTGTGTCTATCTTGGATGGGGGGGGGCACTCTGCACACTTACACTGCATAACTGCTCCTTGTCTTGCTTGAACACATCCAGAGTCACTACATGGGGGAGTGGGGTGCAACAAGTATGTCACAATTTGAAATGTCTCTGGCTGACAGTGATGGCCCTGACACATTTGTTATACCTCTCAACCTCAGAGCAAGAAATCTGGACAAAGCCATAAACATAAGTGGGACAAAGGCCCAAAAATAAGGACAAATTTTAAATATTGTTCTTATAAACTTTGAAAGGTAATAGAATAGTAGGTCTTGCATTAGTATGAATTTTCTGAAGGGTATGAAATCTGAAACTCAAATGTCTTTCATTATTTTCTAACTTCACCCTTTAATGATTTGCCACTAATTTGCCAGAAAAAACACAATTTTATGATAAACGGACAAAATGTGATGCAAAAATATAAAATAACCACACAATACAGCTGGGAAACTGTCAAAGAAGGGACACTTTTTTAATATTAGTGCTGTTAACTTGAGCAGCTGAAAAAAATAAGAGAATCTACATGCATTTCTGAAATTAAAAGTAATCTATAACTGTGATCATTAAAATTATTTATTAATTATAAACCCTCCACGTTTTCTTCCAAATTTGTCATTTTGCAGAGGGGTTATTAGGGGGAGAACAACATTTTGAGCCAAAATTGGGGACAGTTGAGAGGTCTGGATATACCTAATTCTATAAAGTGATTTATTTGCTCATACCTCTCAACCTCTTAATGCAGGAAGTCTCAACAAGGTCAACTATATTGGGAGAACATACAAACAGTACTAAAAATTGCTATTGTATAAACTTAGACAGTTGACAGAATAACAGGTCTTGCTTTAGCATACATTTTTCTGAAGTGTATGAAGTCTGAAACTCAATGTCTGGCATTATTTAGTGACTTCATTCCTAAATGATTTGCCAGAAAACCACAAATGTTATGAGGAACAAACCAAAAATAAGAAGCAAAAATATATTCATTCTGCAAAAATCTGGACAGTTGACAGTTATAGTTCAACCAGGGCTGAGTTTGCTGCCCTTCCCCCCTCACAAAATCATGGTTGAATGGGGCTTCCCCCCTACAATTATTCCAATGTCCCATTACTTGGCTATTTTGCCCCATTTACCACAAACACTGTAACGTGCATACTGCTTTACTTCTACAAAGATTTGGATTTCATTTAAAAGTTTTATTTTACATTTTGCAGTACAAACACTAATCACATCTGCTAAACAAAGCAATGCAGTTTCACAAAGAAAATAGACTTAGCATTAAAACTTCTCTGCCCTTGAAACTCACATTCATTGAAACAGCATCAAAACCCACATTCAAAGAAAATACATCTGGCCAGTGGCAGATAAAGATTAACTATGTGCTGTTTTCAAATCATAAGCCCCTTGCACAGGAAACATACATGTGTTCTTTGATACACCTTCCTGACTGTATTACATTGTATTCCTTGTATAATACAGCATAGTTGTTAAAGAGTATTTTAAATTTATTGTTTTGAACATTTTTCCAGTAAACAATGAAACAAAATGCATGCGCCAATAATGACAAAAATGCCCAATTCAGAACATTTCCATCAAAAAAGTCTACTCAGACTTCTACAATCCACCATTATTAGTACATATGCACAATCTCTGCAGAAGTAAAAGTCATCTAAATAATTCCACATTAAAGAGATCTGTAACTAATGAAGAGGTTGCTGCTAGCACACAACTTTATATTTCATTGTTTCATCTACAAATTAAGTGCATTTTGATCTTGAGGAATAAATTGCCCATGGTACATTAAAAAATGATAAGCTTGTAATATTGAAATATAGAATGGATGGCAAATTGATAACAGGTTCAGCTTTACTAGGTATCTCCATCAAAGAGGACATTCTTAGGACTACAGCATCCACACCCTTTAAAAGTACAAAACAGTACAGTATCAGTAATGCATCTATATACTGTGGGAGTAGAACCCACAGTCTTCTACATTAAAAGCAAATACACTACCTGTTGTACTATTAACAACTCATGCTCACACAGCATAAGCAGCACTAAAAGTCTTTTCAAGCTCTCAGCTCCTTGTAAAATTCACTTGACACTCAACTGCATCTCTCAACTTTGAAGCACAAGAAATCTGGAAAAAGCCAAAATATATGGGGGGGGGGTGGCAAAAGCCCAAAAACTAGGGACACATTTTAAAGATTGCTTGCATAATCTTGGAAAGTTGTTAGAAAAAATACTGTGTTATCACCATGCATTTCACAGCCAGGTCATGAACCCAGGACATTCTGCACTGCATTCAGAACAACATACCACTATGCCAAAGCAGCTGTTTCATAAAAGACAGGCTATCATTTAGTGAATTAAATTCTCACCATAGCTCTCAACTTCTTAGCACAAAACACCTAGACAAAGCCAATAATGGGGCAATACAGCCCCCAAACATATTCATTGAATTCAGTTGTCACCATAGCTGCCAACTTGTTAGCACAGAAAACCTGGACAAGCAAATTTTAAATATTGATCTTATAAGCAGAAAATTGCTAGAATAAAAGGCTTTGTCTTACCATGTACATTCTTTTTTTGTATAACACTGTTTTATTGATTTTCATAGATCAAGAAATTATTACATTATACAAATAATTATTCATTAATATGACATTTTCAAAACTCAACTATGTACAATTATATACAAAGTGCTCATAACTAAAACAGTTTTGTTCAACATATTACATTTTGTCTAATATATTTTTTAATTTCAACCAATATAACTTTCTGTGGGTCATTCTTGTTGTTCTATAGTTAAGAGTTTCAAGTTCTCTGTTACAATCTGTCTTGGCCAATAATATAAACTCAGTAAAAGAGACAGTCACTTTACCTTTCCAATTTGTAGTAATAACTTTCCTTGCTATTGCCAAGATGGACCATAAAAGATGTATTTGTGACTTTGGCACACAATCTGGTATTGGGGCATTGAGTAATAAAAGTGTATCTGTAATTATGCATTTGTCTGTCCACAATGCCTTTGTAAAATCTCTAAATTTCAGCCAAAAGGAACAATCATTTTACATTCAAGGCACATATGTATCCAATCTGCACAGAGACTCTCATTACATCTCCAACAGTTATGACTAGTTTTATTCAATATTGTTGCAATTTTCTGCAGAGTAAAATAACTCCTGTGTATAAATTTCCATGTAAATATTTTCCAATATAAAGATGATGTTGTATGATTTATCGACCTAAGTGTTAATAATTTGTCATTATCAGAGAAACTAAATTTGTTAGTATTTTCTATAAAACTCCATAGAGAACCATCATGCTGCTTTAAGTCAGCCCTCAATGTCTTATAGATCTTAGATAAAGAAAACCCCATGCTAAATTGTAAAGAATTTAATTCACACAAAAGTAAAATTATTTTAGGCTGAGATGAAGTATATGACACTTGACTTGTTTTAAATTCCTTTATTAGATATTCTTTGAAGATTTGAATATTTAACCAATTATCTTGATTTACGGTGTATCTTGCTAAGAGACTTATAGTGTCAAGAATATTGTTTATACTAAGGAATTGGTGCCAGTAATTTAACCCATTGCCTTTCATTATTTTGTTTATATTGAAAGAATCTAAGCAATTGTTTGGGAACGCTATTGGGAACATTAATATTGAGAAATGTCTTGTTATGCAATGTGTGTTTATAATTTTCTTAAAATTGTTTAGTATATAACTAATGCAATATGGTAGCTTCTCATTTTTGCTTTCTTTATATACTGAATCTTTCACTTTTAAAAGCAGTTTATTATTTTCAGTAAAAAAGTCATTGTTTATTCTTTCATCTATCTTTAGATAATAAAATGTTTGTATGCAAATATTTCCAATTTGATGTATACTTATTACTTAACCACTTACTTATGATATGAATTGTAACTGATTCAGCATATAGTTCTAAATTGGGAATGTGATTCCACCTTTTTCCCAATCTCTATTGTGCCAATCATATTTTATTCTGTGTTTTTTGTGGGTACCATACAAACTTAATTAAAAATGAATTTAATTGTTTTATTATTTTTTTGGAGGGCTAATAATTATAGATTGAAACAAATACAAAACTTTAGGAAGAATACACATCTTTATTAGTATTAGTTTTTCTTCAAAAGTAAAGAACATTTTATTCCACTTGTCTATATATTCTTTGACTTTATCCAATAGATTTCTATAGTTAACTTGTATCATTTCTTTCCAACTAGGCTTTATATACACACCTAGATATTTAATAGACTCATTTCCCCAGTTAAAGTTTTTATATCTTCTCCATTCTGAACTTACTTTACTATTTATTAATAATGTTTCAGATTTATTATTATTGAACTTTAGGCCAGACCATTTCTCAAAAAGTTCTATAGCATCTGCAATATGCCTTATTGAAGAGTTTAAATTACCTATGATTAGTATTATATTGTCAGCAAATAATTGTACTTTTGAAGAATAATTTGAATTAAGAGTGAAACTGCTTATGTTATAATTTTTTCTTTTGTAGTTTGCAAATGGCTCTACTGATAATGCAAATAACAGAGGCAATAATGGGCAGCCTTGTTTAGTTCCTTTTAGTATTTGAATTTTGTTAGATAAGAATGCCCCAATTTTAATATATGACACAGAATTTTTGTATAAGGTATTTATTAGTTCTATGAAATCATTGGAGAAATTAAAAGTTTCTAATACTTTAAATAAATATGTCCAAGATAGAGAGTCAAATGATTTTTCAATATCTAAACTAATTATTGATAGTTCTTTTTTTTCTTATTTGCAACATCTATCAATGTTAAGAGCCTAATAACATTGTCTTGTACTTTTCTATTCAAAATAAAACCTGCTTGATCATTTTCTGTTATTCTTGGAATGAATTGATTTAATCTTTTAGTAAGTATTGAGGTATAGATTGTATAATCTACATTTAGTAGAGATATAGGTCGATATGATGTCACTAGCTTAGGATCTTTGTCTTGTTTTAGAATGGGAGATATAATAGCATATTTCCATGATGGAAAAATGCTCTTATTTTTCTAAAGTCTTCATAAGCTACCTACAAATTTTTTTAAGTATCTTCTGAGAACAGCTTATATATCTCTCCAATAATTCCATCTAATCCAGGTGCCTTATTACTTTTAAGGTTTAGAATACGTTCTTTAATTTCTTTTAATGTTATTGGCTTAAGCAAATTAGTATTTTGTTCTTTTGTTACTTTTTTGTTAATATTTTCTTTCAGAAAATTATTTGTAAGTGCACTGTTTACCGAATCAACATTTGTATTGTTTAACCTCTTGTGATGTACTCTAAAGACCTCCAAAATTTCTTTGTGCTCCGTAACGTGTTTTGTTTTAATTCCTTTATTGTCAATTATTTATTTTATATGGTTAAGGCCAGCTAGATGTCTTGCTTTGACTGCCAATTTGTGTATGTGTTTGGGGTTCACTGAATAGGATTGAATTTTAATTTTTCTAGATTTATTGTCACTTTGTGTTTTAGAATTTTTGCATATCTATTGTTTAATGTTTTTAGCTCAGAATTTGTTCTTATGTCTTTGGTACTTAAACTTTTCCTTATTTTATCTATATTTATTTGTAGTTGCGTTAGTTCATTTTCCCATTGTTTACTTTTGATTAGATACCAATTTTTGATCTTACCATATAAGTAAGATTTTAGTGAATCCCAAAGTATGACCTTTGAAGTCTCATTATTATTATTAATATCTAGAAAAAGTTTTATTTCATTAAGGAGCCACTCTTTAAATCCTTTTAATGTAGTTATATAGACAGGTAATCTTTGCCAAGTTATTAAGTCTTTAGGCGTGATATTAAGCTTAAAATATAAGGCCTTATGGTCTGACAATGGGCACAAGCTAATTAAGAATTCTTGAATCTTGTAAAATATGTTATTTGTAACTAGTACTTTATCAATTGTTGTTTGTGTACCATACCTATATGAATAGTAAGTGTATTCTAATGAGTGAGCTTCTTTTAGAGCATAAATACCTCTAAGATCTAATATATTAATGAAATTCTTTAATTTTTTTGCTGCAGAAGATCCTTTAAATTTATCTTTTTTTGTAGTATCTTTATCAGAAAGGAGACAATTAAAGTCTCCTGCATGTATTATTTCACCTGTGGATTTGGAAATTATTAACTCCAGCTGTTTATTTGCTGTAATTGCTCCAAAACCAGGTATCCAGTAAGAGTTTACTAATGTTACATATCTTTTGTTTATCTCTAAAACTACTAAGCATAGCATGCCATACTTATCTGCATAGGTATCAATGATTTTAGGTATTGGTAATGTTTTTCTCCATAGTATCATCGTGCCTCTTCTCTTAGTTTGATAATGAGACTCTGCAAGAATCATATAACCGTTAAAAGATAATCTGTCTAAGTCTTTATTAACAATGTGTGTTTCCTGTAAAAACACTGTATCTATTTTATTCATTTTCAAGTATTTAACTATACTTCCTCTTTTAAAAGGATTGTTAAGGCCATTGATGTTTAAAGACATACACTTATAAGAGAACATTCAAAATAGTACAAATACTTCCACTGAATTTAGTTATGAGCAGATAAATGGAATTGAATAGCAAAATTTTAATATATATAACTATATACAAAACAAAACATGGAAATCTAAATTCCTGGCTTAATGATAACATCATCTTAGCCACCACCACAAACATCCCTACAACCAGTCAACCTTTACATTGTTGCTTCTGCACTTAATAATTAAGTATACAGATATTCATCTTCAATATTAACAATACCCTATATTGGCGTTTAAACTGTCAAAATATCTTAAAACACATAACAAATTATAAAATGTTTATAAGTTGCAAATAATGGCTAGTTATGTAGTAAATATTTATGTTTAACATTTGTTCCTGCATTATATTAATAAGGTTCTGCTCTCATAAATCAACATACACAAATATAACTTCATAAGCAGTCTAAAGGCTCAAAATTCTCATTAAGCTGAAAGAAATACAACTATTATTTTATTTAGCTAATGTTTCGTGTTAATATGTTCCTAAATTGAGGTTTAGTAATCTTTATTTTTATTTTCTTTCTTACTTACCACCCTCTCAACATGTTATTTATATTCCATATGTAAGCTGTTTAAGCAAATGTAATGAGCATTCCATGTTATGCTGTTATGATATTTGAAATTTCAAATATATTTAGTGTAATAAGCATATTTTACAATCATCTTTTATCTCATTTATCCCCTGCTGTTTCATTAGTCTACTACTACTATTGCTTTCAAACCTTAATACTTCAGAGGTGCATTTGTTCCAAATTTACATTACAATTACTATCTATTCAATTTAGCAAGTACATAAAAAAACATTACTTATGAAAGCTGTTAATTATATGATGACATGTATGCATGACATCTCGACAAAACAAGTTTTTACTTATTTATATATCAACATAAAACATAAAAGTAACTGTATGCTCATCCTGTCCACGTTTCCATATTTTCCCCATCCCATTCTCTTTTTAACTGTCTATAATTTGTGAATGACTCTTTATGCTATTATGATGTTTGGTGTTTGAAGTATATTGAATGTAATTTGCAATCATTATTTTATCTCATTTATTTCATTATTGCTCTATCAGTGTAATATTACTATTGCTTTTAAGCTTTAGCATTTCAGAAATGCATTCATTCCAAACTTACACTGTTATTAATATCTCTTCTGTTTAAAAAGTACATAAACATACAGCACTTATGTTAGCTATTGACTATATGTTGATATCTAATATGATATTTTGGCAATGAGCATGTTTACTTGTTTGCATGTCAAAACATCAAAGAGTAGTATGTTTACCCACTTCTCTTTTATTATATTATCTCACTCACATTACCCTTTGATTAGCTGTCTACAACTTGTAAA
Organism: Protopterus annectens; assembly: GCF_019279795.1. Lineage (NCBI taxonomy): Eukaryota > Metazoa > Chordata > Ceratodontiformes > Protopteridae > Protopterus > Protopterus annectens. Next base: position 83,356,107 of record NC_056741.1, read on the forward strand.
AATTCTTTATACCAGCACTTTCCGATCTCTCCTAAATAGATACATTTGGGTTAGTTTGAAAAATTAGCACAATTATTTAATTATTGTATCAATATTATAATTAGGAATTTGTTAGTTTCTGTTGAGCACATTTAGTTCCTTGTTTGTAAATTATTTATGTTTCCCAAATTGTTTATCTATAGATTCCATTACCACAGAGCATGCTTATCACAATGTCAGTGAAATTTGAATTCAAACCTACCAAAAATAAAACATTCTGAAGCCATCTGTAATGATTGTACTTTGCAAATTAACTAGACTATGCCTATAACAGTTCGCTACATGTATATAACAAGATCTTGTTTCTGAGATAAGAAGCATGTAATATTTTATTATTTTACAGCAAGGAGCAAACTTATAGTCCAAAGAATGCTTTGAAAGCATTCAAAACCTTCAGTCAGTAATAACTTCCTTGTTACGTTTTCTTTTTCCCTCTGTCGCCACTTTTCTTATGTGCAACTGGACTCAGATGACATTACATCGTCATTAAATGCTTCTGTAGTGAGCGCCAAGCTCAAAAACAAGGATTTAATGCATAGCTCGTGACTTGCTTCTCATGAAGCTTGAGAAAAAAAATATTGCATTCGCGAGGTGAACATAACACTTTTAAGGTATTTTCAAGCTTTTCTTAACTGTCGTATGCTCGAGAAGCATTAAAGGCATGTAAAACACAAAAAATTATGCAGGGTAGTACAATGCTATTTACACTACAACATTAAAACTACACTTTGCAAGTGACTACAAAGTGCCAGTATTGCCTAAACACGTCCACACAGAATATTTATAATAAAAAAACATGTTACGCTTGTTGATTAAACAAATCAAGGGCAACAAAAGTCACTAATAAGCAATGTAAAGCTGGCAGTACCTCTTTCAACATCTAGGAACATCGCAATTCCATTTCAAATGGCAAACAATGCAATAAAGACACACAAGCTGTTCCAAATACTAATCCAACCCCAAACGAGAAATACTCGACACATTATTAATTGAAATTAGATATAAGTCGCAATCTTATAAAGCTCTGTCAATATTTATAATTTATGAGCCCTTCAATTATTGTTTATACTATAATCTATAAAGAAATAGTGCTACATAACAAAGAAGAAAGAAGAAGTCAGAAAGCTGTCACAAGTAACTAGTGAGAATTGTTATTAGAAATAAGAAAGAAGTATTAAATATTTTAGTTATGAATATGTTAATGTAAAATCTTACCTAATAGCTTGTAATATTGGACATATTACCATAGGAAAAAATGCCGCTGGAAATTAGAAGTTAGTATTTTATTTCCCTTTAAGTTTTTTTGTTGATTTATCATTTGCTGTTGTTTTGCCATTTGTAGCTTGTCTCTTTAGGCTTGGGGTAGAGAGTTCCTTATCTTCAATTTCTTCTAGTAGGTTATGTTTTTTGACAAATTCTGTTGCCTCTTCAATGTTATTAAAGATTTTCTGACCATCTGGAAGTGTGATTTTCAATCTAGCAGGGAAGAGTATTTGAGCTTTTATTTCAGCTTTTTTTAGATCTTTAATGAGAGGAACACAAGCTTTTCTCTTTGCTATTGTCACAGATGTATAATCTTTATCAAATCTAATGACTTTTCCATTTTCCTGAATAGGACCCATCGACCAGGCAGTCTTTAACACCAAATCTTTATCTTGTGTTGATAAAAACTTAACTATGATAGATCTTGTTGAAGTTAAGTTTTTAGATATAGAAGGGTTTGACAAAGATCTATGCGCCCTTTCGATTCCATAAGAAAATGACTCTGGTAGGTTTAGTATTTTAGGTAAATGTAGGAAAATGAAAAGAGACATGCAACAGTATGAAAAAGGAGAGGCCTATAGATGGGGGCCTAAAGGGCAAAACGATTATAAGGATGAAAATAGTTATGAGTATAAGGAAGGTAATTATAAATATAAAATAAAAATAATAGAAGGTTTGACAATGATGAACATTATGGGAATAGCCCCGTTTTTTTAGGGGACAGAAACAACAGTTTAGGACCACAGAAGCAACCCCACAAGGGGTTAAAGAAATTGAATGCTCACAAGTGGGAAAACCCACCCCAGTACAAAAGGGGAAACAATTGGAGGAAGAACGAGTAATCACTAAGGTTACTGACACACATTATTGTATGGGTGATTTTAGTATATATAATTATACACAGGTACCACTTCATGAAAGATATTTTAAATTATTATCCAAATGAATGAAATATGTACCAAATAGGGACATCAATGTGGTAGATTTTATAGTGGATTTTAAGAAATATTTAAGGAAGTTAAACCTTGCTATATTTTTTAAAGGAAAAAGACAGGTAAACATTAGTAATTTTAAGAAGAAAAGTACTTTTGTACCTCATTTAAACCCTGCACTAGCTATATACGAAAAGGTCGTTATTGATGAGATCTATGAATATGTGAGGAAGATCTCAAATAGAAAAGGAATCTTGATTATAAGGAATTTAAATTAATGAAAGAGATACAAGAAAATAAAAATGTATGAATTATGAAACCCGATAAGGGGGGCGGAGTGGTACTGTATGACAGGGGTGAATATATTAATAAAATTCATGAGATTTTATTAAACTCTGGGAATTACAACATATCTTCCATTAATGAAGTTAATATTGCATATCATAAAATTGATTTATGTTTGGAAGAAATGTTATTGGACGACAGGATAGATGGTGAAATGTATAAATTCTTGAAAGTGGAGTATCCTGTCATTAGTACCACAGTAGGGGTACCTAACGTACATAAGAATTCAAATGACCCCCCCTTTTCAGCCAATAATCTCTGGCAGTAAGTCTAAAACCTTCCCTTTTGTGAAGGTTATTGATAGCTGGTTAAAACCTATATACAAAAAATCAACACATCTTATAATAGATTCCTGGGACTTTTTTTAGGGAGACTCACTACTGAAGTCATTACAACAGAAACATCCCTTGTAACTATTGATATAGTTGATCTATTTTCTAGCATACCCCAGGAGGAAGGGTTGTATAGGTTCAACAATATTATAGTAAAATATGGAGGTTTAACATGGGAAAATACTTCTTTGATTTTGGAATTTATGGAAATCGTGTTGAACCACAACTATATTTAATTTGAAGGGGAATATTATCGGCAAAATAAGGGGGTGGCGATGGGGGCAGCTTGCGCCCCCATATTTGCAAATATGTTTCTGATTGATTGGGAGACGGAGTATATTCTTTCTACTGAATGGAGGGAACATATTTCGTGTTACCTGAGATTTTTGGATGACATATTTATGATTTGGAATGGGAACAGGGAAAAGTTCAAGGAATTTATGGACTACTTGAATACTAGGTGTGATTATTTGAGGTTTACTTACAATATAGATAAAAAAGCTATATCCAACCTAGATACTTGCATAACTATAGATGAAGGAAGGTTTAAATCTAAAATTTATAGAAAAAGTACTTTTAGTAATACCTACCTAGAATTTACTAGCTGTCATCCCATGAGCCAAAAAAGAAGTATTATTAAGGGCCAATGTGTAAGAGCTGCCAGGATGACTTTGGACTACACTGATTTAGTTAAAGAATTAGACTACATAGGAAATATGTTCAAATCTAGAGGGTATCCTGTGGTTATGATACAAGACATTAAAAATTATGTAATGAATGAATGGGGGAGAAAATTCATACCTATATTAGGGAATAGTAATATGGCTATAGGGAGAGGTAATAAAATTAAGAAAGAAAATGAATTAGATGGATACATGAATGCATGCATTTTGCAATATGCCCCTGAGACACAGGATATAAAGAAAATAATAACTAAAAATTGGAACATATCAAAAACTGACAATGACATGTTCAAATTAGTGGGACTCAAACCAGAATTTGTTTCTAAAATAGGAACTAATCTTAAAACCGAATTGGAAAGGAAAAATGCAGACAGGTACCACAAAATATGGGAACTGCAACCAATGCCATTTAATTATTAAAAGTCCATCTGTAACCTTGAAAGATATTAATAATACCACTGTGCGGTTCCTTAAGGGGAATTGTAGGACCCCACATGTGGTATACATGGCTAAGTGTAGTAACTGTCCATGTTTTTATGTAGGAAAGATGGACAGATGTCTTTGAAACAGAATTTATGAGCACTGTTACAAAATTAAAAAACAGGATACTAAAAACGCATTATGGAGGCATCTTGACGGGAACAGTAAATGTAGTACATTCAATTTTGGTATACTTGAATGTGTGCAAGTGAATCCAAGAGGGGGAGTGTTAAATATTTATTAGGGGAAAAAGAGACTAGATGGCAGATCAGATTAAATGCTTCTGTCTATCCAGGGTTGAGTGACACCATTTCCATAAAGCCAATATTGGAAAATAACAGATAAAAGGACACTAGAAGGAAAATGGGGTCATTTTAAATATTTTTAAATATTTTTAATTTGTTACTAATTTTAAAATAATATCTTATTATGATGTGGAATGTGTTCATATGAAATATTAGATAAGCTATTATATTATATTAGTATGGCATCAGTCGACACAGAGAGCACTGGCACTTTAAATTGTCTTATATTATCTGATTGATTAATTGAATTGGTAAATGATTGAAAGAAGCTTGCATATAAGCAAGGGGGATGTTATCATTAGTTGTTCTGATGAAGTCTACAAGTTAGATGAAAGCGCTTAACCTACAGTGTCTTTAAAGTTGTAGTATATTTTTTTCATTAAAGTATCGGACTGGATTTTATGGTGCACAGTGATTTAATTCTTTTGGTCCAT